>NC_135790.1:28814716-29177216 GCF_051106095.1 Pogona vitticeps | reverse complement strand
AAGGGCGATTCCTGGGGACAATGAAGAGAGTGTAATAGGAGGAAGACACCCGGCAGGGTGGAACGTCTCTCTCTCCTCCAGGTGACGGGATGCCCAAACCAGTCCCCTGAGACTCTGGTCTCTCCACCGTCTCCAGTGTTGTTGCTGCACCAAGTTCCCCTGCACGTTCTGTCCTATGACGATTGAATGGGAAGGGATCCATTTAGTCCAACCTTCTGCTGTCAAAGCAGGAAAGCCACTTTTGAAGCATCTCTGGCAACTTCAGTCCAAAAACCTCCAGTCAAAGAGCATCCACCACCAATCCATTCCACTCTCACACAGTAGCTGAGAATGTTGTCCCTAATATTTATTCAGAATTTCCTTCCTTGTGATTTGAAGCCATCGGTTCGTGTTCTACCCTCTGGAGATTTGTCCATCTTCCATGTGACACCCCTTCAGATATCTGGAGATGATTCTCCCATCACCTCTGAGCCTTCTCTCCTCCAGCGAATTTTATATTCGCTCTCTCACAGGGCTTGGCTTCCAGACCCCTGGACCACCTTGGTCCCCCTTTTCTGCTCACATTCCACCTTGCTGCGGTCCTTCTCAAACTACCTAACAAAGTGGATTAGAATAAACTGAAACCAATTAGTTAATCTTTAATCTGCCACACTGCTTCTGGTTTTATTTTTTTCCCAAAACAGACGAAAAGGGATAGGTACCTCTGAAAACTTCTTTAATTGTGATGCCTTGCATTGGACGCCATGCTCTGACCACAGCCCGACCAGTAGTTCTGTTTCCCTTCAGAGAAATGATATGAACCGTTCCCCCGAAACTCAAGTAATATTTGCCTGCCTTCTTTAAACAGAAGGCCTGCTGTCAGGTCTTCCAAAACAGAGGTGACTAAAGTGAAAATTACCGGAGAGGGTGAAATTAACAAAGCCTAAATGAAATTAACATACTCTCTGACAAGCTGACAACCCAACAAGCTGATTACCGCATCCCAATGGTAATTAACACATAGCAGAAACTCAGGCAGGACCTAAAACCAGCTAAGTAACTTGCAGGGTGGGGGGAGGCAACCTTAAAAAGCAGTAATAGAGCCATGGAGAGGGGGAAGCTTGTGTGTGTGTGTGTGGGGGGGGGACAGCAAGTCTCACTACATTGAGCTGGCAAGCAATTAAACGCATAGACTGTGGAGCAAAGTAGAGCAGAATGGCCTCAATTTAGAACTGCTTTCTGTTTTAACAACCCCTGACGAATTCTTGTCATCCGAATGGCACAGAGGTGGAAGAGAGAGATACCTGATCTCTTATTTTAACTAATATGTCAAACGAGGGCTCTTAATTGTTCGGAAGAAACCCTGCGTCCACACCTGAGCACCACATTTGAAGAAGGAGATGGGCAAATCGGAACGTGTCCAGAGGAAGGTGTGAAGACTGGAAACCAAGTCTGACGAGGCAAGAATGGGTCAATGTTTTCCCATGAAGAAGGCTTCAGGGCTGACGTACCTCAGAAGAGCCACCAAAGGAAGGCTTGCCACCAACTGCCACTCTAGAGCACAGGACCACAAGCAGACCCAGGGAGTGGAGATGGCACAGAACCAGCTTCCTTAACAGGAGACACAACAAGGGAGACATGAGAACTTACTGGATGACCAGTTGCTCTTTAACTCAGCTTCCATGGGTTGCCAGATTGATGGGAGGTGCAAAGAAGAGAGCCATGTACGTTGCCTTGAGCTGATTGAAGGAAAAGTGGAGTATAAGTGTAATACTGTACAATGAATTCTGAGCACCAGAGGACTGGTAGAGGACCCTTGCCTTGACCGCGGTGACATCAGTCACAAACAATACCTTGACATATTAACAATTAACTAAGTCAGACTGCCTCCTGATCCATCAGGCGGCATTTAAGAATTGCTTGTTGAGATCGTTGGCATGCAATTAGGATGTTCTTGCTTGTATGATGGATCTCTTTTAATTCCTCTCATAACCTGCCTAGCATGCCCACAGCTGGGATTCAAGCATGAAAAGGAACAGGTCGGTGGCCTGAGGTTTGGGAGACAAAGACTTGGTTCACCCACAACTGGGAAAGTTGGGATGTTATCTCCAGAATCTGCCTTCATCTCTTGTTGATTTTGGAACAAAAGGTGTGACCGTGCAGACAAAAGAGGTACTGTTCTGGACAGCTATGGAGCAGCCTAGCATGCCCTATTTCCTGCAATCACACAGTGCATGGAGAATGGCGTATGGGTCCATGCCCAAGCTGGACCTTTTTGGTCCAGCTGTAGGGCTACTACTATGCTTTGGGGCCAAAGTGAAGTGCCTCTCCAGTAGACGGAAGGATGGCTTTATGGGAAATTCTTCCCCACAAAGTGACCCTTTCTGGTGGAATGGGGCATGTGTCCTTCCTAAGGTCTGATCACACTCACAGTCTGTTGAAAAACCCTTGCAGTTTTTGTGTTAAGCAAAGCCCTGGACATCATAGGTCCCAGAACATCCGAAACAGCTGGGGGCATTCTGCCGGGGGGGGGGGGGTTCGCTGGTCGTTGTTCTCTCTCTCCCCCACCCACCCCCAAATAATGAGGAACTTCTCTATTTCTAGCCTGCGAAAGACCACTGTCTGTAACCCCACGAGGCTCCGCTGAGGCCGATTAAGAAGATGCCTCCGTATAAAGCAGCGTTCTGTGTTCCCAATTCTGTTTTCCGGGGGTGGTAGAGGTGCAAAGTGCAACCGGTTGAGCTGTCTGTTTTCCCATTCAGCCAAAAGAAGCCCGGGAGCTGTTCTTGGCAAAGAGAATCCCCCGTTTGTGTCAGCCAAGAATCTGTACGCGCCGTTCCTCAGCCTGAAATGTTGGTGCCGGGGTGCCTGTGCGTGTGGGTGTGGGTGTGTGAGAACGGTGGTGCTAATGATGTCTATCACACACAGAGGCTGGCCTGCCTGCGCTGATGGGGACTGTTCTTTCCAATTCCCACCCCCCCTCCGCTAACACAGCCCTCCACAACAGGGAGTGTTCCAGGCCCTACAAAACAGAAATGGAGGCAGGGAGAGCCAGTCTCTCGGCTCCATTCATTCCTGTTCCTCCTGCCCCTCCCAACCCTATGCCGAACGTAATTCTGGAGCTGTCAAGGGGAATCTTTGTATGGCTGATGTCTGGGCACAGCCCTGTCTCTTGCATTTACACTGGGAATCAGGCACTGATAGCCTGACACATTAAGGGACACTCCAGCGCGCAGGCGGAATGTGAAGCTTTCGACACGGAGAGGCAGTGAGGCTTGAGGGTCCGTGTGCCTGGGAAGGACCAGCTGGAGGCTCTCCATCTGTCCAGGGTGGGTGGACCTGCATTGCTTTTGTCCCCTCCAAGCTTTGGTGCCAAAGTCCTGGTCGCCCTGTCTCCGTTTCAGCTCCACCTGCAAGTTACTATTCAGGAAGCCACCGATCCTTCCGTTGTGCTTCTCCCCAGATTTAACAAGCCACGTCCAATTGACAGTCATCTGAGGGAAAGACTAGGACACAGGAAAGGGAGCAAGGGAAGGTGAACATCCTGCCAGGTCTGGTGAGGGGAGAGGAAACTCTGCCGCGCTTTGCCTCCTTGGCACCCTGAGAGGGAGTCTTCGTAGAACAGCCCCCTTTGTTCCAGGGGCCCCCCAAGGATCCCTCTTCGGTTGGCTTTCTGTATCCTTCATGGGAACAATCCTTCTTGCCTCAGAAGGTGCTGGGTATGTTGTCTAAAGCGTGTGGCGGAGGATGGGGAAATGAAATGTTCCATTCAAAGGATCATGACCCTGGTTCCTTGCAAAATGTACGGCATAAATCACTGCCGTTCTCTTCAGCAGGAAAGAAAAGCAAGGTTTCTTGGCTCTTAAAAGTAAATATGGTTAAAGGTGGCACACAAGGAGGGACACACACAAACACACACACACACACACACACACACACAAAGCAGCTTTGGCTCCTTTGAACAATGGGACACACACACACACACACACACACACACACACACACACACACACACAGAGAGAGAGAGAGAGAGAGAGTGATGCCAAGGCCCCCACCCCTTTTGCACCCTAAAGCATGAGCTGTTTTAGACTTGGGCAGTATTTGGAATTGTAAATGAAACAAAGGACCTTCCTGTGTCCAAAAGAGCAGAAGGAGAGAGGAGGGAGGAGGGAGGGAGGGAGGGAGGACCGGTAAAACGAATCTCCATTCTGATTAGAGAGTGTAAGAGGTTCTCTCTCTCTTTTTTTTTTTCAGGAAATGAAATAAAATTGGGGAGGCGTGTTCTCCAAGAGCCGGGGATGAGTGCATGTTGTCCATGACCTGTGGAAGGTGCTCACCCATTTTCCTTAGACAAGCCACCATTAAACCATAGTTTCCAAAGCTGGCTTGTTTCAACTAACCACAATGAAACATAACCACAACTGAGGCTTGGAAACGACATTGAAGCCAGGGTTCATTGTGATCCAAAGCAAGATCTTGTGGTGGCTGTAATTGCAGTGCAACCTGAGCCCGAGGTGTGTGTGCACGTAATGATAAACCTTCTTTTCACATTACTTCTGAACTGGGCCAATTTGCCCAGCGTCCCTTCGGCAAGAAGCATCCGCGGCTCAGAATGGAACAGCTGCTTGGCATGCAAAAGGCTGGAGCCTCAATCCCTGGCATTCGTATCCAAATAATAATAATAATAATAATAATCTCGAGTAGCAGCAGGTTTCGGGAGGTCTGGTTCTCTCTGCCCGGGGCCTTAGAGGGTGGCTGTTGCTTCCAGTCACTCCTGGGCAAGATAAACCAGCAGTTCCTTCTTGGTATTCTTATGTTCCCATGGAGAAGCAGCTGCTTGAAAGGTCCCTAATTATCCTTGCTTATCACAGTTCCCCTGATTGGAGCCTACCTCTCCAGCAGCAGAGGAGAAGGCCTCCTGTGCATCATGCGCACGGCTCCTGCCATGAAAAATGATTCAAGAGGGGTGCTTTTAAACAGTTGAGATGATTAATGGATATAACTTAGCTGGCATGTGCAGCCATGATGATAAATCAAGGGAGAAAACGGGGAAGCCACGCAGGAACGCAGAGGGAGGCATGAGTGGGAGAAGGTCCGAGCCTGTTTCACATCCCTTCCAAACTCATCTGGGAGGTTTCCCGGAGGGTTCGCAGAAAAGCAGAGAGAAATGGACAGCCTGAACACAGAATGGTGTGTGTGTGTGTGTGTGTGTGTGTAGGTGAGGGCATTTGTGCCTGTGAGCATCAAACGAGCTGCGGAGGGAAAGTGTCCTTGCACACAAGCCCACCATCGCCCAAGTGCTTTGACACAATTTTTCCCCCGTCTCTGTGGCTACCTCAGATGTTAAATGTCTTCAAAATTCAAAAGGGAAAGAAATAATAATAGAGGAGCCGTGGCCAGAAAAAAAGTTGGCAACACCAAAGGTGGTCCCTTTTTCACTTTCCCCAGCGGCCACAGCGGCTTCATTATGGCATGTCGTAATTGCCAGAAATGATTAAGTTTAACTTCAGTGGCAAAGGAGAGAGAAGATTTAGGAGCCGCGTTGCGGTTTCAGCGAGAAAACCCCAGAATAAGCAGAGGAGATTAAGGAAGCAAGAGGGAGGCCGTCTCCACCAAAGAGAAATGGAGAAAGGAAAGGGAGGGGAAGATTTTATGACTTAAATTTGCCAAGGAGATTCTTTAATAACGTTGTTCATCTCTCTGTCAAATACGTCATATTAATGTACTGAAAAAGGACCAGGAGAAGATGAATTAAGGCTTAAATACGATAAAATGACTTAAGGAATATTTAAATACAATACAAATTATTTTTATAGATTCGCTTTCAATGCAACACTCCCAGATGTTTCACAGTCAGATTAAGCGTTTCCAGAATGAGCAGGGATGGCAACTGGGTGGAAACAGCCACTGCTGTTAACCATGGGTTGACCATTCTCGTGTTGTGCTACACTAGCTGGGTGTGAAGAGAGGAGGAGGAAGATGGTCTGGATGTGTGTGGCTGTGGGTCATTTTAATCAGGCCCCCAGCACATGGTCTTGTAGAATGTATTTTAGACCCTGGATTTCAAGGTATATTGCTGCTCCAAAATTATATCAGTTCAATCCCAAACTACAGTTTTAACCACCCAGGATCCATCGTAGGCAAGCTACAGAGGAATAAATGGGAAGTGACACAAGGAGAAGGAAGAAAGAGAGCCTAAGAGTGGTAATCTAGCATATGATCTAGAAAAGACAAAGGGAAAAAATATATCTGGGCCCCTCTGACCATCTGCCTGTTTACTCCCCACTCTGAGAAATATCACTTGCCACATGTGTTCATACTGTGCTCCCACAGTTACATCGTTTTTCTCTCTCTCTTTGAGGCTGTTCTAGTGCTTTTGACTTTGGGGCCAGTGTAGCCTTAGGAACCCTCCATGCTAGTTGCACTAATCTGAGCTGCAGCTCAGGTCCCCTAAATTGAGTTGGTCCTCCAGTAAACCCAAGACTCAAGACTTTAATCCATCTTTACTTTGGTTCTTGAGATTCTTTCTAATTACATGGACAGTCATCCACTGAGACTGTCATTTAAAATGACAATGAAAACATGTCCCACGTGTGCATAGTTAAGACACATCTAATTTTTAATCAGCACAAACCATTTAAAAATAAAGATGGCAAAGCATTCAACCACAGAGAGTTCTGCACATTGCTGGTCACCGACCACACCAAAAGAATTATACCTTGGTCGGTGGGTGGCTGATCCCCACCCACCCACCGCACTTTGCATTTCTGTACAGCAACGCGAGACGGGGGGGAGGGATGCCAGGAATCTCATGCACAGGTAACCTTGCTTGATATGATGCTTAGCTAATGCACCAGGGCTCCTGGTTGCTTCCTTGCAGTGGATGCAAGAGTATTTGTTGCCTAAGTAAGCAGGGGGGAAAGGAAGGAAGAAGAAAATAAATCTCCCCTTCTATTTCTCCTCCGAAACATATCTCTTGCTTCCATCTACAAATCAACAGATGGTGAAGGGGGGAAAGGCCAAACAAAAGAAACCCATCTCAGTCGGTTGGGTGGCACCATCTCTGCTGTCGGTCTCTCTTTTCTCTCCTCTCGTGCAAGGTCTACTGAGATTGGAACCACCTGTCTTGTCTTCAGCGCTAAGTGGGAAGAAGCAGCTTTCCTTTTGAGATTCTCCTCCAACTTTTCATCTTCTTTTCATTTCTTTCCTGCCACCTCCATTCTTCAGAAGTTTTTAAGAAAAGAAAGAAAAGGGAGAAGAACCTCAAGAAACAAGGAAACACAGCTTTTGTTTATTTATTTATTTATTTCTCCGCACAAGTACTGGTCGATTTTGAGATCATTTCTCCTTCTCCACCTAAGTGCTTTTGCCCAAGACAAACACCACACATACACAAAAAGAAAAGAAAGAGTCATTCAGCTCTTGGAGGAAAGGGGCAGAGGGAGGAAAGGGAGAAAAAAACCCACCGCATAACCGTGTCACGAAGCTCAGTCAATGCAGGGAACACTCTGATGCCAAATTGAACTTTCTCTGCCTCACAGTGGTCTTTGAAAGCATTCAATTATCTGCCTGCACCTATAGAAAAATGTTGGAATTGCTTCCCAAGGCCTTTAAAAGGCTCTGCGCATAAAAAGACACACAGGCGCGCACCAAGAGCAGGAGAAAAACAACAGCTTTCTGTTGGTTTACCTTTGAAGAACGGAGGAGAGAAGGACACAAGATTAGCTTAAAGCACTCATTCTCTCTCCCCCCTTCTCTCTCTTCTGCTTTGTTTTCTTTACTTTTCTTATTCCGAATGGTCATCTGGTCTAGGATGTAGCTGAAGATGTAAAGAGGCACCTGAATCAAACTGGGGGGGGGGGGTAACCAAAGGGACGATTTTGTTGTTGAATCATCCAGGCAGGACCACAGAAGCATCCTTCCAGTGCAGGGAGTGGAGAAGATTCCTGGAGTCTCCTTAGCCTGTCTATATTTCTTTCATGCCTGAGTCCAAAAAGTATCTCTTCTCCTCTGGACACAAATCACGAATCCAAACGTTTGGGATGCACCAAAAAGGGATCTGGCAGAAGTGGAGGTTGAACGTGACATTTTTGCTGCACAGTCTTTGTCCTGCAAAGGACTGATTTAACCTAGGACCAAGCTGGTTCATTGACGCACCATGCTTTGCCCCAGCAGACATGATGGCCAGTATCCTTTTATGAATCATGGAGCAGAATACCTCCATGGACATAAGACTCTGTGGCTTCTACAGCTCTCAGTGTCCTCACTTCAAGGTCTCCCCATTCAAGGAGACTCAAATAGACTTTTCCACTTCCACGAGGGGTTGTGAATTCCCCATTACACAAGAGGCAGGGAAAAAGAGGAACAGCCAGTGGAACAGTCCATTCTAGACATGCTTCAGAAGAAACAAGATTCTGGTCATCTAGCAGTACTTGCAGCCAAGAATACCCTGAAAATGTCAAGGACATACATATGTAAAACAAACAGGTCTTTGAAAGCACACTTCTTGTATAGGTGTCCTTGTGGAACCGTTAGCAGGAGTGATGATTCCCTGATCCATATGACCTGGGATTTGTTGCTATGAAAGAGGGAAAACAGGAGAAGACCCAGCATGTGCTAAAAAGGATCACAGATGTTGTGCCTTTAAAAACTACTGAGGACAGTGGGGGTGGGGAGGATGAATGGGATTTGAAACCTGCCAGACCTTTCTAGTCCTGCTCTCAGCGCCTGCCTTCCAGAGGTACCTAGCACTTGGATAATCTCCATTATCCATATTGAGACCACACTCAATTGAGATGAATGGTGTCATTGGCCCTGTCTTACCTGATGGGGGCCTCCTCTAGGGCAGTGGCTCCCAGCTTTGGCTCCCCAGAGGTTCTTGGACTGAAACTCCCAGAAATCCTGGCCAGCGTTGCTAGTGGGGGTTTCAGTCCAAGAACGTCTGGGTTACCCAAGGTTGGGAACCACTGGTCTAAGGGAACATTAGATGGTCACAGCAGCCACATGCAGGGGGAGACAAGGGTACTAAACAGGATAATGGAAATCTTATAGGTGAGCTTTGGTTTAGATTTGGTTTGGAGAGAGGCTTTCTTTTGGAGGACAATAGTCTATTTGGAGCCGACAGCCTTGGAAGACAGGCTTCCTTTCTCGCTGTCTAGAAGGTCCTTCCAACGGTCCAGCAACACTGTGTTTCAGAATCAATGCAAAACAATGAAATGTCAAGATGGCCACTTCCGGCATCCCAGTTCTCGGTTGGTGTGACCTTCTCCCGGTCAGCAAAGGCATCTCTCCGGCGCTTGTCCCCCTCACCCGTTTTGCCCACGGCTGACTCAGGCGAGATGAGAGGCTTTGCAATTGTTCAGATAATGCTCCGAAGGCAAACTGGTTTTCCAAGAGCACAATTCTCCATCTATTAACCCGCAGGTCCAGCAAACTCCAGCTTTGTCTGCTTTCCCGAGCTGGCTATTACCGTACACACTCATGATTGCCCTGTGCTGGAAAAAAAAAAAAAGGGATGGTGGAAATCCCTTGTGTTATTTCTGCCATAATACATGTCAAAATGCGGAGGTACAGGGTGTCTTTGGAAAATACAAATTTATGAGCTGGGGTCAAAGGGGTCATCCAGCAGCTGGTCAAAAGACCAGACGCTGGATAAATCTGCAGAGACGACCTTCCCCTCAATATATTTCCTACATCACGCTGGCTTAACAATAGCTTTTGCCTATCAGTCCTGTGCAAAAAAACAAAAACAAAAAATCCGATCATCATCTGCTGGGATGTTTGGGGGCAGAATTCTGATGGCTGGGTGGGAGAGGGCTGGACAGGCAGGAGGCAGAGGTGGCTTGGCACTGACAATGAAAATTGGGTGGAAAGCTCGCCCAGAGGCGAGGGCAGATCCTGGCTTGTTGAGGACCAGGAGCTGCAGAAGTGTCCTCTGTCCCTCGTGGGAAGCTGTGGTGGTTTTGAGCTTCCAACAAGAGGAGAGAGCAAGAGCAGCTTGCCTGCAAACTAAACAAAATGTGCAAAAGAAAGAAGAGGAAAAGAAAGAAAAGGAAAGAGGAAAAAACCACACCCCATGCTTTACTGCAGGGAGAATTTGGGGGAAATAAGGTTTCAATGAAAACAGCAGCATAGAATGAGAATGGCTGCCATTTCGTTGCACGGTCTTTGAAAGATGAGAGGCGTTGGGAGAGGTTTTAGAAGAGGTAGCCGTGCAAACATCTCATGCAAAGTCCAAGGAAACAAAACAAGGCAAAAACATGTGGCACCTTGGAGACCATTGTAGTTCAATGTGAGCTTTTGGGGACAAGAGTGCTTGTCCCTTTCAAAGCCATCTGTCGGCGCTTCTGCGCTCGTGGGTGGGTGTGTTTTGCTTCTCAGAGTGAGGGGGAGGCCTGTCTTGCACAGGAAGAGTTCACATAAATTACAAAGGCCTTGACAGAACAACAGCAAAATCAGCTGCCGCCACCTGCTCCTCGTCTTGCCCTCGCCTGAAGGAGAGGAATCTTGTGGGTTGGGAAATTCCCTCCTCGAGGCCACGAGGGGCCTCATCCAGTCAAGGCCGTCCATACTGGAGATACCTGAGCCAGACCTCTTTCCCTCTCTAGCTGGGAAGGCTGGCTGCACTTTGATTCAACCCAATCCGTGAAATCTTGGGCTGCCAGTGTCTGGTCTAGTTTCCCATCCAAGCCTCTGTGGCCATTGCCCTCCATTCTCCGTCGCCAGCCATTCCACAGGCGTTTCCCTGGCCCAGGCCCACAACCCACAAGCTGATGCTCGAGATATGCCCACAGGAAGAGGATGGCCATCATGCGCCTTCAGGGTTTGGGGTGGAGGAATGTTGGCCAGAAGAGAATTCCTCTTGCAAAACTGGGAACCAGTGACTATCACTAGTTAGAGCTCTAGTTAACAAATGCCACAGATAAGGAAGAAAGATCGCTTGCTCTCGCTCTCGATTTTTCCACACACAGCTGCTGTCGGGAGAGCCATCAAGAGCATGCCATCCCAGCAAGGAAGAACAGTCCAGGCATGATTAATGGGGGACAGAAAGAGAGATGCTCTCCAGGATAAACAAAGCACTCAGGTACGACCCCGCGGCCATTCCTGTCACCCATTTGCTGACGTTTGCTGGCAATGAGAAAGCGGTGTTGTCTTTACTGTCTCCTGTCAGGTATGTTTCCATCCCCCATTTTCTTGCAGGCATTGGGCGGTGAGATTTTCGAGGCTGAGGTACGAGGCAGCGAAGGCCCATGGGATGGGGAGAACAACAGGGCGAAACACTTAAAAGTTGGGGATTTACTTCCAGCAGAGTGAGAACCTGACGCAGCCAAGTGGCTACGAAATGGAGCTATTTGTTCTCTATTTGCTGGAACTATTTATTAGTGCTTCTCTGCCCATCAGGAGTTCCAAACTGAGTGACAATAAAATAGATTTAAAACATTCTTTAGAAACAAGTTTAAAGCCCTTCTGGAAGCCAATTTTAAAAATCAGCTTTAAAAACCAGGAGACATTCCGAATAATTTAGCCTCGCTCTCGCCTGTCAGAAGCTCGGCATGGATGGGGCCGGCTGGACTTCCCTGGGAAGCTGGGGAGGGAGATCTGGAATCAAGGTGCTACAGCAGAGGTGGTTCCGATCCATGCCCTCACTGGACCTGTCTCTTGAGATAGGGAGCAGGTCATCTTGACATTAGTAGGATGGGCATCCCAATGAGGTTATAAACAGGGGTGGCCGGGCAATGCAGGAAGGCCTTGGCTAGAGCTCAGGAAAGGGCAGGCTATGGATCAGTGGTGGGGCAGGGAGGAGTGCTGTATGTCTCCGAGCCCCCATCAGCTGGGGCAGCCTCTCAGGGTGAAGGAAGCATCTGGCTTAGCCTTGCTGATGGCCTCTTGAGCCTGCCAGTTGCATCGGCTGCCCCATCCATTCTGGCCCCTGCTGAGATCCACCCTGCCCGGTAGTCAGCAGGGTGAGTGGAGTTGGGCAGCAGGATGGTGATGGAGAGCAAGGAAGCAGGGTGAAGCTGCCAGGGCCAGGAGCCAGGCCTTCAACATGGGCAGCTGCCCCTTCTGATCTTGATTTCCAGTCCACGTACTGTGCCTTTGCGGTCTGAGACACTCGGGAGCCCCAGAGAGCCAGAATGAAAGGGGGCCTTGAAGACGTGAAGGTTGAGGAAGGAAAAGGGGAGGGGGAGAGGTTGCCGGAGAACGAACAGAACAAAGTCTCGGGAAGGAAAGTCATGGAGGGAGGGAGCAAAAGAGAGAGACCGGTGAAGGAGGACATCAAGCCTTTCAGGGCCATGGGTGGGTCAGCCGAGCCAAGCCCTTCATCTCTTATCCCAAAACAAAAGATTTTGGTTTCCTTTTTTTTCTGAGCAAATAAAGGAGCAGACCTCATTCTTCCTGAGCCTGCTGTCATCTCTGATCAAGAAGAACCGGTAATGTTCACCTTCTCTGGATGTTAAAGCAGACAAGGTTAATCCACCATCCTGGGGCCTTCTGGGATTTAGAGTTCAGAAATGAACTTTTCTGGGCTCTGACTGAGTAGCATTGCGCTTGAGATACCTGGCTAAAGAATCGGGCGCCGGCAATGACTCTAATCTGAAGGATCTCCTTCAATATCAAAAGGGACTCTCAGCCCAGGGGCCCTGGAGAACCAGGGCTTCCGGTCAGAGCATGCAGTGTTGGGCTAGATGGAGAAATAGACTGACCCCAGACAAGGCAGGCACCTACTTTGTTCCTTGGGATCCACGCAGGTAGAGAGGCCGTCGGGCCCTCCTGTTCCTTCCAAATCCTTTCTGTCGAATCCATACAGAGTGGCCAGGCCTATATGTGATTACAAGAAATATGGAGAAAGCACTGGTGGAAAAAGGAGCTCCCCGCCATTTTGCACCCACCCACCCCCCTCAGAACTGGAGAAATGAAAAGCTGTTGGGTTGTTTTTCTCAGAGCCCTTGAGTAGAAGTGGCTGTTGATGCAGGAATTCATAGCTGAAACCCCTAGAAATTTCTTAAAACTTGAAGCCACCGGTTTGAGTCCTACCTTCTGAAACAGCAGAAAGCAACCTTGCTCCGTCTTCCCAGTGACAGGCCTTTGGGTATTTAAGGTGGCTATTGCATTCCCTCTTCTCCAGGCCAAATATGCTCAACGCACCCAACCGTTCCTCCCAGAGCTTGGCTTTCTTCAACTTTGATCACTCCGGTTGTCCTCCTCTGGACACATTCCAGGTTCAGCTTTAACTGAGGTCTCCAGAAATGAACACAAGACGCCAAGGAAGGTTGGACAGAATAAGGTGAGCAGAACCGGGGGGGGGGGCATGGTTTGTCTTTGTGCCTTCCTGTGATGGGTGGTCATTGAGCCCTGTTTGTGTAGCTGGAAATGGTTGTATGGGATCAACACAGTGGTACGAAAAGCTCAGAACAGAGAAGACGTAGAATATAGATACAGTATAGACGGCAGGATAGCCCAGCCAATGGCTATGCTGCCGATGTGATTCTGGGAGTCAAAAAAAGAGCAGCTATGCCAGGTTCTGGGCATCTCCTCCCAGCCCAGACTCTTCCATCTCTGTTTTGAAATATTTCCTTTTGGAATGCCTTGGAACTTAAGCAGCAAAAATTAAAAATAATAGAGAAATACAGGACCCAGGCTTTTTCCTGCTTCTGTTCCACTGGAAAGACCCCAAGCAGTGCTATCCTATCCATATGTTCTTGATCAGCTCTTAATTCTTTCTCCAACTTCCCATGCTTTCCTCACTTCACCTCCTCTGATCTGCACATCCACCCATTATGCCTTTTGTAGCTTGCGAACATCTGCACGAGGGGAGGCCTAATCCACACTTCATCATTCTTAGAGAGGAATCTCTCTGTGTGTCAGTTTCTTACTTTGTGAATCCTCTGGTCTCCATCCCATATCCAAAGGCCAATAATTTGCAAACTATAAGGTCACTTTCAGCTCCTTTCCAGATGGGGAGGATGAAAAGCGAACACACACGCGCACACATGGAGGCATCCTGTGTTTATCCTCATCCCAGGCCAGGCTGGCATCCAGACTTCTCTCTTGGCTTGGCATCATTCTAGTCAAAGCAGTCGGCTCCAAAACTCCACTGTAACAAGCACAGTGGAAACAAATCAAGAACAAGAAAAGCTGGCTTTGCGCACCCAGGAGGATAGATTGATTACTGGGGGGGGGGCGTGGGGAGAGAAAAAAACCCACAAGGGGAGCTCCGGACCAATCCCAAGAGGTTGGAAAAGTTGAGGCAGATGCCTGGAAGAATTTCTGCTCTCCTCCTCCTTAGCTCTCCTTTCCTTATCTTCTTTTGTGTGTGTGTGTGTGTGTGTGTGTGTGTGTCTTCTATTGTGAGAAAGGCTTATGAAAAAACATGCACTTTTTGTGCATTTTTACAAAAAAAGGAAAAGAAAGAAAAAGAAAATGCATCTTTTCTTTTTCAGAAATGGGGTGGAACAGGAAGATCATGTCTGCAGCCAGTGAGAAGGTAGTTTTTCATGTTCCCCTGATTGACCACAGCCAGAGCTATAGAATCACAGAAGCATGGAGTTGGGAGGGGATCTCTAAGGTCACCGAGTCCATCCCCCTGCTCAAGGCAGGGATCCAAATCAAAGCAGACCTGATGGACGGTCATCCCGTTTTCTCTTGAGTGCCTCTAGCGCTGGAGCGCTCACCACCTCCCCCTGAGATCATGGGTTCCATTGTCGTACTGCTCTAACAGCTAAGAGGTTTTTCCAGATATTCAGCCTTCCTGTAGCTTCCTGTGGTTTGAGCCTATCATTGCGTGTCCTGCACTCTGAGATGACCAAGAGCAGATCCTGCCCCTCTTTTGTAGGATTACCTTTCTAGTATTTGAAAAGTGTTCTCCCATCTCCCCTCCGTCTTCATTTCTCAAGGCTAAACATGCCCAGTTCTTTCAGCCTTTCCTCATAAGGCTTGGTTTCCAGCCCCCTGATCATCCTTGCTGAGCAACTCTGAACTTGTTCCAGTTGGTTGGCAGCTGTTGAACTTCTCTAGAAATCAATCTCTCCTGTACCTCCTATCTAGGCGGAATGGTTCCTATGCTGGTGCACCTCATCTCGTGGCCTGGAGGCAAGCTAGTCTAACAGCCTAAAGGAAACCAGATGAATTCACTCTCTGTCTCTATCTCTCTTTGCAAAAGAAAAAAAGCAGTGCTCAAGAAATTGCCCAAGGAACCTTTTGATGTGTCCTGGGTCTGAGCCACGTAGAGGTGGTTGTACCATGTCACTAGCTAGGTATGCAAAAGATTCCTCATCAGTGTTGTTCACACGGCTTGAGAAATATCTGGCACTGGGCAGACGGGGATGCTATCCTGCAATCCCATCCTCCCAGCCCAACAGTTGTGGGTTCAGGCTGCACTCTCTCAGTGAACCCCTTTGTGGCTGTGTGGGTTTGCTGTAATGTGGAATTAACACTTTCCATATTGGGTGGCTAAGTGGAAAGGGCCAGGGAGAGGAAGCCCCATAATGTCCTTGGATCTGTTTAGCTGTGGCGTATTTGGTGGTCCATTTTTAGGACTACGAGAAACGCAAACTCTGAGGATGTAAGAGAGAAGCCCTGAAAACCCACGTCTGTGCGTGTGCTATTGTGCCACGTCTGTGTGTTGCTGGAATGATCTGCATCTCAGTGGGTGTTTGTGATGGATTTCATTTCCACCAGTCCTTCCCTGTTTTCTTGGTAAACATTTGCTACCAACGCTCTTGCAAATCTTCGCACTGCGGAGAGGAAATAAGACCCATCCATTTGTGCCGCTGCTGTTAAAGATTTCCTATAAAGTGCTTGCATTTCCAGTACAGCTGAATGGATTTCATTGCAGGAAAAAAATGTTTTCCAGAAAAGTGTGGTGGAGAAAAATATTGTGTACGGTAATGACTCACAGATGCAGAAGCCGACTGTAGCCTATCTCCTATGGGCTAACGGTGTAGGCAGACTTTATCTGAATCTCAGACTCTAATGTCTGGGTCCGTTGGAAACCTCAGGCTGTGTTTGTCCCGGATTCACTGGGAATATGGATTAGCCTCCCCAATGGCCAAGTTCTAAGGTGCCAAAGAAAGCTCGGTGGGGTAGTCTGCTGCTCATAGCTAATGTGAGGGCAAGTCTCTGGTCCTTAGCAAAAACGCTCAAAACTGGACCCATGAGATGCATAAGAGGACAGGTATCCCCAGTTGAAGAATGGGAAGTGCATGGTCATTCTAAGCAGTCTGGAAGGGCCATGTATCTGCCCTCAACAGCCTCCAGGTCAATACCTGGCACTGACTAGGGCATCAAGGACTCTATATTTTCCAGTCTGGGTGGTGCCCATGACATGGCACCATTTTCTGACCAGCACAGACTTCAAAATGGTGGTGGAGGGAAACCCCAGTGAATTCATGTTTAGGGGGAAGATGCCGTTTTACCCAATTCTGGGATGAAGCAAAGCAAAATTACAAAACCATTCATTTTCAAAGCAGAAGTTGAATCAGACATGGGCACAACTCACATGACCCTCTTTCTTTTTCCTTCCCTTTCTCCTTTTCTTTCTCATTCTCTTTTCTTTCTTTCTTTCTTTCTTTCTTTCTTTCTTTCTTTCTTTCTTTCTTTCTTTCTTTCTTTCTTTTTCTTTTCTCTTTTCTTTTTTGAAAACACAGAGCTCAGACCTGCTATATATATAAATACATGAAGATAGTTTTCTGAAATTTGGCAGGTTTGCAGCCTTCTTTAGACTCCCCTATGCCTTTAAATGTATACCAAGGCAAGGAAGTAAGGAAGTAAGGAAGAGAGAAAGAAAGAAAGAAAGAAAGAAAGAAAGAAAGAAAGAAAGAAAGAAAGAAAGAAAGAAAGAAAGAAAGAAAGAAAGAAAGAAAGAAAGAAAGAAAGAAAGAAAGAAAGAAAGAAAGAAAGAAAGAAAGAAAGAAAGAAAGAAAGGCATTTTGCTTTTCCAGTGCTAGGCAACAGGGTTCTTATAAGCTGACTCTGATCCAGGCAACAAACCAAACTGGAAAGAGAACAAATAGGTCAGGACCAGATAAAGATCAATTCCAAAGCCCAAATTGGCCTTCATCTTGGCTTAGGAGGACCTAGTCTTTACCTATTGTTGTCACCAGAAGCTATGGAGAGCTCACATGGGCGATAAGCCAAGAACGGTTGATTTTTTTGTTTTGTTTTACCAAGACTCTTTGATTCCGCTATCCTCCCCCCCCCAATCCAACCTCTGTTTTATGTTCTGCCAGGCAAACCTGTCCCAGGCCAAAGTTTTGGGGCTGATGATCCTGGCAGACCAGAGTACGGAAAAGGTTTCCACAGAGAATTGGAGTAGAAAACCTACAGTTCTTCTTCTCCAAGCATTCCAGTTTCATCTTAATTTAATATACACAGCTGAAAACAGCACAGGGAATGGTTCTACCATCAAATATAAGATGAGAAAATATATATATATAATCACAACATCATTTATTTTTGGCATATCCAGGGAGCTGCAAAGACCGAGGCACAGGGTTGGCGTTCAGCAGAAATGCAAAGTTTCCTTGATAAACAAATAGATGGAGGCTGTTTCCTGCAGCGTGGCTGTGATCTGAGCATCCTTGCAGAGTGGAATAATGGGGACTGAGCTGCTAATAAAGAGAGGCAGCAGAATTATTTATCCTCAGACACAGAGGGAGAGAAAGACCTTTCAGCATTTTCATTAAGTCATTCCTCTACCTGCCTAAAGCAGAAGGTTTTATGCAAAGCACTGCCAATTCAGAGGTTCACAGACAAAGTTGGTTTGAAGGGAGAGGGAGTCCCTCTGTGTGTGTGTGTGTGTGTGTGTGTGTGTGTGTGTGTGTGTGTGTGTGTGTGTGTGTGTGTGTGTGTGTGTGTGTGTGTGTGTGTGTGTGTGTGTGTGTGTGTGTGTGTGTGTGTGTGTGTGTGTGTGTGTGTGTATATAAAGGTAAAGGTAAAGGTTCCCCTTGACAGTTTGTGTGCAGTCGTGTTCGACTCTAGGGGGCGGTGCTCATCCCTGTTTCCAAGCCATAGAGCCAGCGTTTTGTCCGAAGACAATCTTCCGTGGTCACATGGCCAGTGCGACTTAGACACGGAACGCTGTAACCTTCCCACCGAGGTGGTCCCTATTTATCTACTTGCATTTGCATGCTTTCGAACCGCTAGGTTGGCGGGAGCCGGGAAAAGCGACGGGCCCGCACTCTGTCGCGTGGATTTGATCTTACGACTGCTTGGTCTTCTGACCCTGCAGCACAGGCTTCTGTGGTTTAGCCCACAGCGCCACCACGTCCCCCTATATATATATATATAGACTATATATATTCAGAGGTTCACACACAAAGTTGATAAATATATATGTGTGTACACACATATATATATTTGAACATATATGTCTTTGAACATATGTGTACGTTCAAGTGCAGCTAAAGGCGTATTTGCCCAAGAAGTGGAAAGACTTGGCTAGGGATGTGTTTTTATCCTTACCTCAGTTTGCTTGCAAAATGTATTAAAATTCTCTCCCGTTTCAGCATTATGATAATATTCCCATTACATACCTGCCGTTCAGAGAATTCTTTTCAGCCCAGGAAGTAGCGAGATAAACATTGGACAGTTCAAACCCTGAGACGCTCAAATTACATTTTTGGAAAATCTCTCATATGCAAATAGGAAGGTGTATGTTTTTCAGTCTGAAATGCAATGCTGCCTTTTGTGTGGATAGATGTGTGTGTGTGTGTGTGTCGAAGAGATACCTGTCGGATCTGATGTGGCCGCCACAGGTCCCTCTGGCTCAATGTCATGAGATGGACTCTACCTTTCAAAGCTGGTTGGGTCTGTCCACGATTTGTGATGCTGGCTCCTTGACTTTAACCATGTCTTCGAAATGTATGGGGATGATCAGACAGCATGTGAACCAATTGCTACTAACCGGAGTTACTTCTCAGATTTTTGCCACGCTGTCATATTAGCCATGATAACAAAATTGACTCCGTGTATCGACCATGGTTAGATTTTCAGCACTCTTAATGATGAGAATCTATCCACTGGGCCACACTGACGAGGGGGTGACCTCCCTTCTTGATTTAGTTGGGTTGCTTCTCTGTGACGTCAGTCTGACTCTGTGAAAATTTTAAAATCCGTTATTTGAAAGGTAACTGGTCCCGAGCCTGCCTTTCTATCGGCGCCGAAAGCATTCTCACCGTACACACACCAGTACAGGGAAATATCAATAAAACAGCAAAGAAATGATTAAAAATGCCAAACCCACAAATAGATTTGTGTGGTTTTTAAATTGGGATCTAAAGTTTGTCAAGATTGGAGGCAGACAAGCATTCCAGAACGGGGGCGCCGGGAGAGAAGAGGCCTGTCGCTCAC
This sequence comes from Pogona vitticeps, assembly GCF_051106095.1. NCBI lineage: Eukaryota > Metazoa > Chordata > Lepidosauria > Squamata > Agamidae > Pogona > Pogona vitticeps. Next base: position 29,157,887 of record NC_135790.1, on the reverse strand, counting down.
CCACCCGTGTCTCCTTTGCATTGGGCACGGGCCGCTGAGGGGACCCGGGGTGTGTGTGTGAAGACCTTAGGGAGCAGCTGTCAGTCAAACCTGATAACACTTGGCTAGAGGTCCCCATGACCTTGTTCAACAGAAGACGATTTTGCATATTTACCTGGAGAAGGAGCAAGACTGAAGAGTTTCCTGAGCATTTCTGTATGGGAGCATTTGGACGACAGATCCCAGAATCCTCCACCCAGCATGGCATGCTAGGTCACGTAGTCCAAGCCCTCCTCAGCTTTGCAGTGTCCCATTTCCTTTCTCTTATACCAACTAGCCTTTTGTTAGAAAAGCTGCCTGCTTTGGTTGTTCTTCTCTAAGAGAATTTACAAGACTGCCTTCTGCAGAGCAAGACTGTCGGGCCCTCTAACCCAGTTCAACCAACTCTGGCCGGCAGCCTATGCAAGATGCAGTTGACGCTCGCGTTTGCACAGTAATATAGCTAACCCTTTTGTGGAAAAGCTGAAGCTTACGGAATTCATTTCTGCACAATCTGACAGGTGCAAATCTTCATTTCTTGCTTTTCAGGCTCCCTTGTTCTGCTGGGTGAACCAGTTTCTTCCTATTTATGGTGGGTTTCCCCCCCCCTTTCACTGAGGCCAAGGGCAAGCTGGGGATGTTTATGTTCCGTCATGCTAATAATTTAGTTAGACTTGCCCCTCTCCAACTCACCTATCCGAAGAGCTCAGGCTGAATGCCAGAACAGATTTTCCATATTCAGTCCAATTATTTGCGTCATCACGGCATGTCTGTGTCAGGGAATATGTTGTGAAATGTAAAGCAAAGGCGCAAAATTCATCCGGCTGCATCAAGCACAAGGGTCCCGTTTCTGAAAAGGTTGCGAGAGCCAAAGAAGGCGCTCTCGCACGGGGACCCTGTACATCGGCTGGAAGGAAAGCACACAAACCTGGCTTGTCGCCTGTCTTGTGACCCTTGAGCTCCTCTTTCCAAATCAGAATGGAAGGAAGACAATCTCAATGGAAGGAAGACATCTCAAGCAGCTCCATCAGTGAAATGATACTGGAGGTCGTTGTAGCACAAGAGTTTTTTGTTGTGATGTTTTCTGCCTGCGTGGTCTATCAGGGAGGCGGCTGTGTTTCCAGACTCTTCTCCACTCTGTTTTCCAAGCTGCTCCCACACCCCATTAAGAAAGCTGCCATTGCTGTTGAGGCTCTGACCTGCCCTGCTTTTACTGTCTGTGCCTGGTTTATGAATCATCTGTTTATTTACAGGCTTGAGAGTGGGATCTGGGCAGCTTCCTGGCAGCGACGGAGTGATGTATGCCACCCAGGGCTCCGGTTGAAGGAATGCGATGCCCAGACAGAGAACGAATGCCTTGAGGTGCGATCCACTGCAATTCTCTCTAAAAAAAAATTTTTTTAAAAATCCTTTTGAGTTCTGTAGCTGTACTTCCCTAACATAGCACAGACAATGCAGAGCAACTTGGTGTCCTCTGCTGCTGGTCACCTGTGAGCGGCAAAGGGTTCGTTTATTTCCAGCAAAGAAAAGCACTTGGAGGGAGGGCTTACGAAATCCATCAATTTTAGACAAATCATAGCCACTCTTCTGAGAGCCCTTCAAAAGTAAAACAGACATATAAACCCTGGTCTTCAGACCTGGATAGGTGGCCAAGACGTCACACACAACATGCGCTGTGTGTCCAGCTGAAAAGATAATGGAAGAATAAAAGGAGGAAGCGCTTGGAAACCTACCCATTGCATGGTGTAGCCCCACCAGCTGACCAAAAGTGGTTGTTGCAAACCCAGCCTCTGAGCATGTGTACAGGAACCCTCAATGATGCTCTTAGCAAGGATGTTCCACTCAAGAGCCAGGGCAACCCAGCAAAGGCACCATTTAAAGAATAATGATGGGACTTCAGATATTTTCAGGCTGGAACTGTTTGAATGATACACAGGCTGATGGTGCAAAGAAACAGCCAACGGTCTCAACACAGTCTTTCCTTACTGCTTCCCATAGCATTATGGTGGGGAAACCATTGTCTAGAGTATCAGAACCCAAGTGGGGAGGATTTTGTACCACTTCCACTGGCCTGGTCTTTGATATTCTTTACATTTTTTTAAAGGAGGGCCACATGGACCCTTCCTGTGCCCCCAGGTTGGTGGTTTAGCATCCTCAGAAAGGGCAAATACCATCTGGGCTAAGACACCTCAGTGGCTGCGCTGGTCCTGCAGCTGGACCAGAAGACCCATGAAAGCAGCAGGGGAAGGGCTGCGGCTTGAAGCTGGTGCTGGTGGCCGGCACTGGCCTGCCTCCTTGCTTCCAGGCCTTCCTGCTTCGTCGCTCTCCCCCCCCCCCCCGTATTGAAGCCTTGGGACAAGCAGAACTCAATTAATGCATCCAGTGGCCAACGAAAGACTGCAGCGCATGAATACCTCCAGATGAGTGGGAGCCCTTGCCAAAACCAGCTTAGCAAAAGCCTGGACTGGGTCAGCAGCTCCACTCCGCTGTCTCGGGAGGCAGCTGGATCTAAAGCCAAACTCAACAGGCTCTTTTCTCTCCCGAGTCCCTTCTTTCTGTTGAGAGTTTGGTACTGTACTGCTTGATCATCCAACACTTTCAAGCACCGAGGGAGGGATGTTTAGTCCATGGGGAAGGCCCTGCCCAGACCCTGGCATTCCCCCTTGGAAGCTTTAGGTACCAATGCTGCAGAGGGGCTGGGATATCTACCTAGAGGAAATCCTCTTTTGACAGGAGTGGGTGGGGTGGGGTGGTTTGGAAATGTTCTCAGAATCTTGCAGCCAGTATGGGACAAAACATCCTAGCCTCCGAAGTAACACCAGATTCTTGGCCGGTTTTGCTGGCACAACTGCCTCCACCCGCCTCCCAGAGAGAAGGAAGAAATCTGTGTTAAAGAAAGAGGAAAGCTGCTCATTGTGGTATCATGGGTACACTTCCATCTTCCGCCATCTTAGAAAAACAATGATATTTTCCTCATTGAAAGCCTCCCTTCGAATTTGCTCTAAGTCCACTCCTATAGCAATCCTCTTTCCTCTCCTGCCTTCCTGTTGTCTGAGATGTTGATCTGCTAGTTGTTCAGAAACTAGGAAGCTTTTAATGGGCCAAGAGGGGCCATTCCAAGGACAATTAAAAGTGGGGCGATTTATTGCCCAACGTTAACCCACCACTTCCAACCCTGCCGTTGCCAGGGATGACGGCAGCGTCTGAAGAGCCAGCGGCAAAGAAAGAGCCCTTTGAATGCTACCGATCTCCACTCAGCCTCTGCGATCATTAACTCGGCCAGCTCGAGACGCCTAAAGGTCACCACACAATACACATTGTTGCAGCATTTAATGGATTTTCCCAAGACATGATTATTTCTCCACTCAAGAGCCTGTCTCGCTGATAAGAGAGAGGTAGGCAAAGACAACCCCACCTGCCCTCTGAAGGGAGAGCTTCGGAGCTTGAGAAGCCCCAGCTATCCATCACGAGGATCCCAAGGGCTTAGAGAAGTTCACCTCTCCGCGCTTGCAGGGTACTCTCGGTGGCCGAGACCGCTGTGGGACCTGCCCAGCTCCGATCGGAGACAAGCTGTCGCGGTGCTTGGGGCCACAGTTAGGAAAGCAGGGGACGTCTCGGCATATTTCCACTATTCCGAAGGAGGGAAGAGAGACCGGCCCGCTTCTCCTATCTGCACAACCGACATCCAAAGCTACCCCTCCCTCCCTGATGCATTCAACGCTCAACTGAAGGTTGCATTCCATCTGCTGCGAGGTGTGCTCCTTCACTCCACAGCAAAAGTGTCTTTTGTACTGCCAGTAAACACTGTTTTCGAAAGGATGGGCCCGAGGTATGGAGGTTAAAGAATAATAGCCTTGTGCTACAAACTGTTTGACAGCATGCCACCCATGGTCCCCGAATACCTGTAGGTTGCTGGAGCTTGCGTCCAATAGCCAACGGCCCACCGCAAGGTGACCGGGGTAGGGGGGTGGGGGTTTCCACATGCATGTGTTTACATCTACAGGCATGGAAGAGAAGAAACAAACATTTCATGCTCAGAGGACCTGGATCCAGACATGGTGCTGATATTGGCAGCTAAGGGACACAGGAATGCCTTTCGCTGGGGATCTGCAGCAATGGACCAGCTAGGAGCACTGCCTCGCAAGGCAGCCCCCCCCCAAAAAAAAAACAGGGCTCGGGGGCAATCCAGAGGAGTCTGGTCCCAGCCAACAGCAGTGAGAGAGTGCAGAGAAGCATCAAAGGTGATTCTTCTCTGCTCCCTGCCAGATCTGAGGTCCGAAGGCCATCTCTTGATGGGAGGTGGCATTTACGGATGCTTAGCAACTGCCTCGGCAGCCACTGGCCAATCAGGCTGGCTGTGGCCGCAGGGGCGAGGGGGAGAGGAAATGGCCCCACGGCTCCCCTTCCTCCCACCCTCCCACCCCCACCTTTATTTCGTGGCTGCAGTGCTACAGAACAGGGGTAAGAACAAGGCCATTAGATCTAGGGAGGGGAGAGAAGTTTGTTCGGTTCACTCTCCAAAGTGTGAACCTGCCTAATTCACACTTCCCAGACTCAGACTTAAAGCAAAACATGGCCATCCTTCTGCATTTGCACCTCTCCGAGGCTCTGTTTTCAGAAATTGTGAAGTGCTGTGAGGTTGTTCACTCCTGCACCGGAGTGAAAAGGCCAGCGCGCTCTCGTTCTCTCTCTCTCTCTCTCTCTCCTTGTTTGGTCAGAAGCATTAGCGAAAAAGAGGAGCGGGTTTGCACCCAAAGCCTTGCATTTTTCTTTAAAAAAATAATAATGGTGCTGCTTATATACCACCCCATAGCACTTAAAACACTCTCAGGGTGGTTAATCATTTCATTCGACAGGCTACACGCTGTTCCCTGCCCCCCCCCGGCCCTGGGTTCTCAATTTACCGACCTTGGGGGGATGGAAGGCTGAGCGAACCTCGAGCCGGCTACCTGGGACTGAACTCGTGAGCAGAGTTTTGGCGGCAGTCCTGCAGCTTAACAACTGAGGCACAAGGCATGTTGTGTAAAATAACATGTACATTTGCTTTTCCTTGCTTTCTTGTTTTGTTCTGTTTTATGTTTTGTTTGGATTTTGCTTTGTTTCTTTAAAATTCAAGGTCCCTTTAAGACAGGAAAACAGACCTGACTGAAACAGGATTTGCCCAGCGTTCTCCTTGTTTGGGTGGAATGCCTCTCCAAAATGGCCCTCTTCCCTCCCAGATGGTTTATTTTTATTGTTCATTATCTGCTGGATCAGAATTGTTGTGAATTATGAAAGCAGCAGCGGGAAGCCCACGCTGACCTGGAGACGGCTTTTGGCTGCCTGCCTGCCCGCCTGCAAACTGGGGCTGTGGGACTCGGTGGGGAGCTAATGGCTGCTCGCATCTTCAAAAGAAGTGCTAAGAGGCCAACAATGTAATTACTGCGTATATGTTGGACAAACTGGCCCTGGAGTTTTCCCTGCCACTGAGAGAGGACCCGACACTCTTCCACTTCTCTTTCCAATGGGTTATCCACTTCAATAATGTGTGTGTGTGTGTGTGTGCGCGCGTGTGTGCGTGTGTGTGCATGTGTGCATGTGTTTGAGTGAGCATGCAGGAAGCAAGCTCAATTCAATTCCTTTATTACAATCAACAGAGCAGGAAACTAGTTTTCCAGACTAGAAGCCACCAAGTTCAGAGGAGTCCAGCTCTGGCTGCACAGTGTTTATCTTCTATGTAGTCTTAAAGTGGGACTTGACCGACAGAAAAGAGTGCCTAGCTTCTCTTCTAAAACCACAGGCCTGAAGGAGTCCAGTTGGTCATCTCAAGATCTCAAGCAGAGGAGACCTCTGGAGTAAATGGGATTTGGGTAAGTGTTGAACTCTTCTCTGAGTGACCCAGTTGGTCTATTCTGACCGGGCTTAATCTCTGGTGTCCCCTTGGCCCAGGGCAACTCTCTTTCTAGGTAGATTGAGTGCCTCTGTTGGTGGGTTTCTGGGGTGGCAATACACCACTTGTTTTATCCTACAAAAAGTCACAGCTGCTTGGTGGTGGTGGTGGTATTGGGGCTCCTAGAAGCTCCTCAGGACCTATAGCCAAAAGAAGAAGAAGACGAAGAAAGAAAGAAAGAAAGAAGGAAAGAAAAAGGAAAAAAAGGAAGAGAGATGCCTGAGAACCCAATCCCACCCCTGCAACACACAGACTTTGAAAGCCCCGATGCCAGATAGCCTTTTACTTTCTTATTTTCTTTGTCTTAAAGCCAACCCTTAATCTCAACTACAGAAAGGGCCTGGAATGAATGGGAATCTGATCAATCAACAGTTAGAGAAGTACCACTCATTCGGATAGGCAACGGCCACTGGGTTTGGGCCCCTGTGGCCTTGTAATCCATCTGACAATTCCCGTGGCCATAAGTGGCTCACGGCAAGGGCAAAGGTGCATCCCCTGTAATGTCACACCCTAACCCGGTTAATGAGTTAACCATATTCCTCTGCAATCATTTTTAAGAAACCTGCCCAAGAAACATGCCTATGTATTCCTTGGGCTACTTGAAAACTGCAACTATGTGAACACTCTAGTGGTGGCCACTAAGTGGCTAGGGTATTTTCATTTATTTTATTTTAAATTTGCACACACATCTACGGATAGCTGTGCAGACCCCCCAACTACATTCATTTCTGGACCAGGGAAAACCATGATGTTTGGGACAAGCTTGGGAATGGAAGACGGAGCTCATCAAAGGCACGTGTGAATAAAATGAACATCTGCAAGGTTTCTGTTACTTGTGGGAATTGTCACCAGAAAGAGAAGGAGAGAGAGAGAGGGAGAGGGAGACAGACAGGGAGAGGGAGAGAGAGAGAGAGAGGGAGGGAGGGAGGGAGGGAGGGAGGGAGGGAGGGAGAGGGAAGGAGACAAATCAAGATTCATGAATACACATCTTAATCCATCAACAATCACTATACATTTATTATTATCTCTGTTAAATCAGCAACTTGAAATGGGAACAGAGCTTAGGGCTTAAGTACTGTACTTTAAAACATGTGAACCAGCGAAAGGAATCCTGCCCGCTCCCCAAACATCCTCTCAATTTCTAAAATTTGCTTTTAATTTTCAGTCATGGGCTTGGGAGGATCCAGCATGGGTCTTCATAGTGGAGCCGGGACGAGGTGGTGGGGCACTGTGCTTAGAGTGTTGGTTACGATTCAGGAGGCTTGGGTTCAGGGGTTGGTGTTTTTAGAAAAGATTTTAAAAATCTGAAGTGCAGAAGTGATACATTTGGTGCTTCGGAGAGATCCTGATTCGATCTGAGCCCCCTTCGGGTTTCCTCTCTTTGATCCAGTAGCAAAAGTGACAAATATCCCTGCTTCGCTTCAGATTCCGAATCAGTTTTGAACCTGAAGCACATCCTTACAAGGAAGGAAACGTCGCTTGTTAACATGGGCAGGATCCTTCTGTGGGGGTCCCACTTCTTCTGCCAGAATCAGCAGGCTCCATCCTTTCTGAAGCCCCTGGACACCCTCAGAACTGGAACAGATGGGAAGGTTTACCACCAAATCTTGACCAATGGCACAGAGAAAAGAAGCCACAGGGATTATAATGTTGTCAAGCCTTTGTTGGATGGGTGCAAGGGTCCCCTTCTGCTCAGAATGCTGCAGGTCCATGGAGGTCTCTGGCAGAATTGCTTTCATGGCTTGCTCTGTTCCCACCAGCCCTTATCGCTGGGGTTCTCCCATATTCTTGCATGCTCTGAGGAACAGAAGTGTTGGAAAACAGAGACAGTGTGTGTGTGTGTGTGTGTGGAGAAGCAAATGAACAGATGGCTTCTGTTTGGTCTGCTAGTTGTCTCCTTTGCATCAGGTCCCTCTCCCCAAATGCTTGGCCCCAAAGCTGTTCAGAAGACCATCAGGGTTGGAGGCCAGGCTACAAACATGGAGAGATGCCTCCTCCACCGTCTTCTTCCCTCCTGGCCATCCAACACAAGGATGACAGGGGTGCCCCAAACACCCATTCTCTAGCAAATAGCTGCTGTGAGTAGGGCAGTGGGAGAGGCATCCCCTCCTTCCTTCCTTCCTTCCTTCCTTCCTTCCTTCCTTCCTTCCTTCCTTCCTTCCTTCCTTCCTTCCTTCCTTCCTTCCTTCCTTCCTTCCTTCCTTCCTTCCTTCCTTCCTTCCTTCCTTCCTTCCTTCCTTCCTTCCTTCCTTCCTTCCTTCCTTCCCCTCCCTCAGGCAGCTTGACAGGCAGCTAAGGGGGAAGAGGAGCCCCATCTGAATGTTCCCAGGGGTCTGGAGAAGAACCTATTACAGCCAGCCTGCCAATAGCCAGCAGTTCTGCTTTGTGGGCTGTGAAACTAATGTTTATCCACCACTCAGTTAGATTCAGTGCCATTTAAGCAGCAGAGGGTATTAAACGGGAGGGACAGAGATGTGTGTTCCCCAGAACATTCTGAGAAAACAAGCCTGCACAAGGTAGCTGGCGGCCTCCGTGTTTCTCCTTCGCATCTCTGTGGAGTTGACAAGGCCAACCTGAATGAGCCAGAAGGAATGGGGGAAGGAGGGGCCAAAAAAGACAGTGGATGCTCATAGTGGTCTCTCAGTAGCATTTGCAGACATCCTACCAGGTAGTTTTCATGCTTCAACACCCTTGTAGGGCCCCACTTCCCCGCCTCTCAGTCTGTGCATTTTTGGGTACACACACCTCCCTTTAAAATCTCTCTTCTCAACTCATCCCTTTCTGATGCCTCTGGAACAGCCCTCCCTTCTTGCTCCCAAGGACTACTCAGTGGAAGGACTACCCAGATCTTCCTGTAGTAGATGTTTGCTAGCATTGCTGTGGGCTCCTGGCCCTCCCTCCCCTTTCTTCCTCCTCCTCCTCTTCCTCCCCTGCTGATCCTTGAGTGCAAGCTTCTTGGGGCAAAGCCCTTTTAGAAAGCAGCCCTCGGTACCAGGTGTAGTAGAAATAAAGCAACGGTAATGACATGGCAAGCCCAAAATCCTTTCAGCAGAATCTGTGCAACAGGACCCACTGCTCTGCATTTCATCTTTTCACTGCCCTCTCTCTGAGGGCTTCTGCTGCCGTGGCTAATTTAAATCCATATTGTTATCTCGTCTTGTTTTCGACTAGCCTTCTCTGAAGTCCTGGCTGCCAAGCCGGCTTTTATTTTCAAGAATTCGCTGCCCTTTTTATGTGGATCCTTCGCCACGTGCTTAAGATGAAGCTTCCTGATCTTTTGAAATCTCTTTTCATCTTCCACTTCCAAAGCCCCGCCTGCACCTCTCTCCCTCTCTCTTCCTCTCTCCTTTTTCTTCCAGACCCAGTGACATGCGTATTAACTTTCTGTACCTAGTAATGAGCTAAGAGACACAGGCAGGAGGTGTCAGGAGATGAGCACTGGGATTTTCATGTTGCTTCCCCTGAAAAAGGAAAAAAAGAAAGAAACTACTCCATGGGAGAGGCCGTCCCGAGCATTGGGCAGCAGTCGTTCAGGTTTGCTGGGGAAGGGAAACCGATCTTGCTCTCTCTTTCATGCGATCACATGAAAGGAGCCAGGCCCTTGATCTGCCCAGCCCTGTATTGCCAACTTTTAATGGGAGCAGCAGTGGCCCTCCAAGGCTTCAGGCAGGATTCCTCTCACTGTGGCAAGAGTTCTGGGTGTTGCCAGTCAAAATACCAGCCAGGTCCAACTCTGAGTAGCTTCCAAAATCAGAAGAGATGGATCTGTTTAGGATGGGGTGATGGTATTGTGGAGACTTCATCCAGTCGTCTGCAGCTCTTTGGTGATACAACAGCACTCAACAGAAGAGAGTGCTCCAGCATAAGAGTCTCTTCAGAATCCAGCCTGTAGCCCTTCTGAGTGCTGTCCAAGGTCCTGAAAGCTCTATACTAATGCTTTCCTGGTAGTGACCTTGCTTCACTGGGCTTGGACCTTCTGATACCAACCCTTCGGTGTGCTCTTGTGCTATAGATTTCCTCCCCTGGACACCTAGCAAAGCTAGGACACACCCTGTAGCCTCCTGTAGTCACCCGCTTGCTTCCTTTCAGGTTTGGGGTGTCCCCACTGAAATGAGTGTCTTTAGAAGTAGAACTGATCCAAGCAGTCAAAGAATCCTATGGCTTCCATTGCCTTAATTGGATTTCCTTTTCTTTAATTAGTTTTTCTCTCTTGTTTTCCTATTAGACTCGTGGTTCTCAATGGCTGGGGTTGGGGGACAGAGTGACAGGACATTGTGCCCACCAGAAGCTGGTGGGATTCAAATCCAGGCTGGCCTCCGAGTGGAGGTTTCAGCCCGAGTGGGTGTAGAGCAACCCTTTTCGCATTTATTATACTGCATTCTGTCATCAGCAGAGCTAACATCAGGAAATCTGAAACCATCAGGGGGAAAAATGCCAGGGGAGGTGGGGAGGAGAGAGAGAGAAAGAGAGAGAGAGAGAGAGAGAAAGAAGATGGCAAAAAAGCTTTTTGTTGCATTATTATTTATTTAGTTTTTGTCAATCGATCCACAATGCCCCAAAATGTTTACTCTGCAAATATAGTCAAGAAGGGAGCTTAGCAAACAACGTTGCCGGGGGGATTTGAAGAGCCTTGCCCTGCCCAGACTGCATGACTGGCTGTCAAATTTGGAAAGAGGCGCAAGGCATTGCAAATGGCACGGAAAGGACAAAGCCGCTTCTCAGATGCAAGAGATCAACGGTTCATTCCACACCTGTCAGAGAGGCCGAAGTGCTCCCAGCCACCCAATTTAACAGGGTGCTTGGCCTATCCAGAGCTTCCTCCTGGAACAGGGGTGTGAGGTTTCCAAAGATTTGCAAGGCTCGACTCCTCACTTTCAAAGGTCGTATCCTTTCTGCTACCCACCGGCACCCTTTCCTCTCTTGTCTTCTGCCTATCTTCTCCTCTGCTGCTATTAACATTCCCTTTGTTGTTTCCCGGGGCTGATTTGTAATAGCCTCCAGGTAAGGATCAGCTCTCTTCCGTTTCATGGAAAGCAATGTGCCTACCGGTCCTGATGCATCATTCATCATCCTCATCATCTTAGCCTGACCATGAACTGGTGATAGTAGTGGACAGGTTGTTACAGGCAAAGAGAGGGAAATAAATGTGGAATTTAGTGAGCATTCTCTCCATCACTCATTAGTCAGGGTGGGCAAGGGCGGCAGAGGTGGAGGAAGGAAGATGAAGGCTAGAGACATTACATGGCAATGGTACCCCTCCTTTGTTCTACATCGTGCATTCCCCGCCCTGGTGCAATAGTATAGATTTTACTGGTTCTCTCCCCCCTTATTTCCTATTTATTGCATTAATGACTTCTCTGTAAGATCCAAGTCATTATTCACATTATGCATCCCATAATAAGGCTCTGTCTGAAATGCTCTGTCAATAATCATGTCTCTCAATAATTGGCTGTCTGAGTACATTTCAGGAAATATGCACGAGGCGCACATACCGGACATAAATCCAGCACCTAGGGATGTATTGCTGGTAGGCGCCTCCCTTTTTAAGTGTGGGTGGAGATGCCCTGGCTGAGCCATCTTCTGGCCCTCCATTTTCTTCAAGGCCTGCAGTCCGGAGGCACGTGGTTTCATAGCCCCCCCCCCCGGTTCCTCCCTCCCTCTGTGGCTCGGCTGGGCCTGTGATGCAGGAGACGGTTCTGTTGCAGCTCTCAGGCTACCTAAGAGCTACCTTCTCCTCCTCATGAGTCATCCTCCTGGGGTATAAATGCTATTAGAAAGATTGTACACCTGATTGAGGAACCAGAGGGATGGAGGGGGGGGGAAATGTTCCTGGTGCTTGAATGCAATGCAACGCGGCTTCCGTGCGTGCACTCGTGGTGCCGAGCAAACTGTATGTCTTCATAATGTGATTGTGCCCTAATCCCAAAAGGGCCTTGTGGTACTATTGAACACCGATGGAGTTATTTCAAAACATAAATAATATTATCAAAGGGGCTCCACTGGGTAAACAGAGTCAATGTATAAATTGTCAGAGCGCTCCATCGATTGTTCTGGGCTGACTAATGAATTATTCTGTTTCAGAGCCCACGGAAATGGCGCTCAGCAGTTGTGAGGGAAGGGGTCCTTTGAAGGAATCCCCCAAAGCACTCTTTATCCTTTTGTTGCTTCGGCCACCGTGGCCGGGGAGAATTCTCTCCTGGCAACCATGCTGTTAAAAAGTCAGGGAATGTAGCAGGTGAGCCTGTGGCAGAAGGACCTGGAGAAGGAGATTTATGAAAGAGGGCACCTTGTCAGGGTGGATTTCCAGAACATTTTCCTAACCTTTGATCCTCTCTGATTTGTCATTTCCCTTTTCATTTTTCATCACCAAATCTTTTGATTTCTTCTCCCCACCCCCAGCCCTAACTTTCCATCTTTGCAAAGAAGCTCCCTCAGCATCCTACAACTCTAAACAGATTTCCACTCACAAACAGAAGGAGCAAAGATGGCGTTGGGCTGACTCATGGGCCTGCAAAGGGTTAATAGGTTCAGCTCCCTAGCTTCTGAGCAGCCAACCCCAACTGATGGGGGTCAGCTCCACACACCCCTCTGGTTCTGGAAGGCTGATTGAGGTCGGCAGGAATGGAGGGAAGCAGGCGGCTGGCCTTCCCCGTAGAAAACTAGCCGTGTTTGAGCTGTGCAAAGGAAGGAAGGAAGGAAGGAAGGAAGGAAGGAAGGAAGGAAGGAAGGAAGGAAGGAAGGAAGGAAGGAAGGAAGGAAGGAAGGAAGGACGGACGGACGGACGGACGGACGGACGGAAGGAAGGAAGGAAGGAAGGAAGGAAGGAAGGAAGGAAGGAAGGAAGGAAGGAAGGACGGACGGACGGACGGAAGGAAGGAAGGAAGGAAGGAAGGAAGGAAGGAAGGAAGGAAGGAAGGAAGGAAGGAAGGAAGGAAGGAAGGAAGGAAGGAAGGAAGGAAGGAACCTACCATTAGGTAGTGTGAGCCAACAGATATTTATTTATTTATTTATTTATTTATTTATTTATTTATTTATTTATTTATTTTATATCCCGCCTATCTGGTCAAGCGAGGACCACTTTAGGCGGCTAACAACCTTAAAATAATACATGTAAATAAACAGTTCTAAATCATAAAAGCACTACATTATGATGCCAGAACACAAAACATAGAACAGTAAAGAAGGAAAGAAAGAGGTCATGAGTTATGTGATGGAAAGGCCTGCCGAATATTGGGTGTCATGATAAGGCACACAATTCTCAGTACTTTGATCTTTAATTTACAAGACTGCAAGGAAGGAAGGGTGGAAGCCAAGAGAAGTCAGACACAACAGACTTTGCTCGTGGCCTGTGGCTTCCAACAGAGCAAGCAGTATGAAGTTGTGACTCTTGGAAGGGCAAAAGCTCAGTGAGGGAGACTACATAGTTTGCTTTCAAAATATTCCAGTGTTTGACCTCTGGTTCCTCTGGTTTCTCTTCCCAGAGCATCACGGACAGTTCATGGAGTGAACAGTACCACTGAGCTGAATTCTTTGCCAGAGAGCTCGGGTGCCCTCCCAAGAGTCACAAGAGGGAATTCCAAGCCTCTTGCCAACCTACAAAACCCATTGCTCCACAGGATGGAACCAAGAAAGGCTGATGACTGCAGCGTCATGGGGCCAGTGAAGCAGCTCTGGTTTTTAGTCTGAGAATCACAGGAACTATCTAGGTTGATGAACCTTCTCTTCCAAGAGGGAATTGTTAGCTTGGATAGCTCTTTTAAAGTTTGGACTAAAACGCGGAACTATTGTAATTATGTAGTGTAGATGTGCTCACGGAATATCAGTGGAGCAGTTAGAAGGCAGACCGGGCAACCAATCGGGATTTGAGTTATTATCAAATACAGGTGAGGAAAGCAAGGTGAAATGAGCATCTGAGAGATTCAAAACTTGTGTCCGTGTGACAGTCTTTGTCCCCAAAGCTACAGCTCTCCCTGACATCAGGCTTTCAAAACCCCGAGGCCTGCCTGCTGCATATGTGTGCGTCTTCCACACTACACACGGTCATTAACGAAACCTTTTGATCATTCAAGCCCGTGCTTCAAGCAACATTGTGGATGATGGTGTTACCATTCTGCTGCATAGCTCAGGGGTTGAGGCATCTGCCTGCAGAGCCAGAGGTTGGGAGCTTGATTCCCACACTGGGCCTCCTTGTCAGGGCCTGCACGCCGTGATCCGGAGGGTCCCTTCCAGCTCTGCAGTTCTAAGATAATTCTTCTAGCCATCACGGTGCATTTGTAGCCCTAACCCAAACAGTGGGTGAGTTCTTGTCCTTGCTTGTCCCTGTTTGTTTCATTCGAGCAAGATTTTCTTGTAAAAATATCCACATTTCGGGTATTTCCCTCCTTCTTCTCCTGGAAGATACCAAGCGTACATCTCTATTCTCTGAAATTTTAATATTGCTTTCTATTTTTATGAACACCTGGGTAATACACCGTTAATTTTACAGCATTACAATCCCTTTGATGTAAAGCACTCAAAATAACATAACAGCTAATCTTCTCTCTTTCTCTCTCCCCCTCCTGTTCTCTGTGCAAAGCAGAATGTAAAAGGGGGGCAGTGGAAGAAAAGGACTCAAAGCCAAGAAACTATTATGGGTGTTTTAGCAGTGGCAAAAATTGGGTGGGCAGCCAATGATGGGGAAACATAAAATAATAAGTTATTTAGCAGATGGACTTGCCTGTTAAAGGGGAAAGGGCATTTCAGAGGACTCCCTCCTTTCCCATGTCTTACTATTAATAACAAACCTGTGCTGTCATGTCAATTCTGACTGATGGCAATCCTTTTCCAGGGTTTTCCAGGTAGAGAGTACTCAGAAGCGGTTTCCCTTTCCCTTCCTCTAGGGGTCGCCCTGGGACCGTGCAGCTTGCCCAAGGCCACCCAGGCTGGCTCTACTTCCAGGAAGCCCAGTGGGGGAATTGAACTCCCAACCTCTGGCTCCACAGCCATAGACCTAAACCACTGAGTTCTCCAGGCCTTCTGTTTTACCTACGAGGCTCTTCCAGACACAATGAAACGTACGTCATTCCCTCCCTTGGCCCATCTCACTTGGGACTGCCACTCTGCTTGGCAACAAGGGGTCTCCGATGTTACAAGCAGGATCCTTTCTCAATCCTTGGTGGAAATCAGCGTTGTTCCCTTCCTTGCCCATGAAGTCCATGATTACTTCCAGGCAGTCAATCACCAAATAAAGCAAGCCAATTTGCAAAGTATGGAGATGAGCAAAGAGCATGCTAGGATAAGAAAATCTCTTTGGTTTCCTTAGACAACATCACCTTTCAACTTAAATAACTTGTGACACTCTCTCTCTCTCTCTCTGTGTGTGTGTGTGTGTGTGTGTGTGTGTGTGTGTGTGTGTGTGTTAGAGAGAATGAGAGAGAGAGAGAGAAGTTTGCACATTATGAACATGTTTAACTCAACTGTTAAGAGGTTTTGCGGATGTATTTGTTATAATTTGCACTCTTCTGCCACTCTCTAATCTACCTCCCTTATTAACCTGATACCGAAAGCGATACCTAAATAAATAAAGAAATCCCAAGCTGCCAGAACATAAGTAACAAGGTGGTTCTATCTCACCAAGACGTTAATGGAGGAAGGAGCTTTTGCCAAACAAGTGAGGCCAGCCAACGGAAATACTCATTGCTGCTTCCACTCAGCAAACAAACAAAATGAAGAGACTTGTGGGGGGATGGAGAGAAAAAGAAAATTATGGTTTGATCACTTTGGGGATGCTGATGAAGTGCCTTTTGTGTGTGAGAGAAATAATTGACCGTCATTAAGAAAATGCAGGCTGCTGGAGTGCCGTGTTCTCCTGCCGCCATGATCCATTCACGCTGTCCAAATGATCGCTGCCCAATTAGCGGCTTGCTGCTCCTCTGTTGCTTTGAGGAGGATCCTACAGAAACCACAGAACATTTGAGGAAGAGGAATTCTGGGAGAAAGCCAAGCGATTAAAAGAGACTTGAGAGCTTTTACAAGGCTTGTTTTCATGTGCAATATTAGAGTCTTTACAGGCTCGAGGGGGACACTTTCCCCTTCCAATAATTAATACCAATTTTGCTGTAATATCTTTTTAAACATGAAATATGCATTGTCCTGGTTTTCCCCATGACCTAGCCATTGCATCCTATTTGTTTCTGAAATGAGAGACACAAATGCCTTTGCTAGTGGCTCACTTGGGACACTCCTGGCCCCTCGAGTGGCTAAATTGTCCAGTGTCAACATGGGCTGCTTTCCAACTGCATCTCGCCCGCTGACAATTTCTCCTACCTAGGCTGCGCTCCTTTCTAAGGATGGGCTTTTTGGGTTTCTTGGACTACAAACCTCATAATTCCCCATTCTGGGATTCCTGCCCAACTTACACATACCGTACAGTCATCGGAATGTGGCTCACCTGGGCTAAAAAGGCCTAAACAGGAAGCTGTGGAGACTTACTTAGGCCTAGCTCCACCCACACTTCCACACTTGTCATTCTGGACAAGAAGCTTGGGTGGAGGTCGGCCTAACTAAGCCCCAACAGCTTCCTGTTTGGGCCTTTTTAGCCCAGGTGAGCCACATTTCGGTGTCTGCAAAGTGCGTGCGTAAATCGGGTATAACTTTCAGAATGGGGAGTGATGGGATTTGTCATCCAATAAATATGAAAATCCCATCCCTATTTATTTCACTCAACACTGCGCAAGGCCATGGTTGGACTGAGCACTAAGCTTTGATGCAACCTCCACCTACGAAAGCATCTGTGGCAACAGGGTTGCTAAAGATCATAGAGCAGTGCTTCCCAACCTTGAGTCCTCCAATGTTCTTGAACTAAAGCTCCCAGAAGCCTTCACCATTGGCTGGGCTGGACATGATTTGTGGGAGCTGTAGTCCAGGAACATCTGGAAACCCAAGGTTGGGAAGCACGGTTATAGAGCATGAGATCACTCTGGCCTTCCCTGAGTTTTCATCTGACCTTTTCAGCCTCTCAGAAGGGTCCTGTACCTTCTCCCAGTATCATCAATAAGTGGTTTTTCAGCCTTAAGAGTAAAATTTCCCCATTCTCTACAAGGCTGAGAAGCCTGTCTTAAGGCTTAGACACTGACAATAAGGCATAGAGCTTTAAGGAGCTGTGTTTTTTGAACCCACTGCCTTTGTACACATGCAACCACTCCCCCACACTGAATGGACTAGTCTTAAAGAGATTTCCTGCCCTTTGAGCTGTGGGAGATATAAAATTATGTGCCGGTGCTCACCCTAAGTCCAGATAGTAAGGAATCTCCCTCTCGCGTGAGAAATTTAGCACACTGCTGGGTACCTGCCCACATCCAGAAGGTCTCAACTTTCTTCCTGGTCTGACTTGCCATGTTCCCCAACCACCACCACCCCCCCGCAAGTGCAATGGCAGAAATAGTCTTGGGTCCCTTCTTGGCTCTGAATTTCGCTCTGCATCTCCTGAGTGCATTCGGGTGGTGCCAGTTTGGTGCTCTGCCAAGCACAGGCTGGAATAACATGTTTGATTTCACATGTCGATGTTAAAATTACTACTTTTGCCTTAAACAGCAGGAATCTCGCTAATCTTCAGAAAACGACACCTCAGAAATCATGTTAAAGCATTAGAAAAGGATGCTTTTGGAGTGCATCAGAGAGAAAACAGAGAAAAAGAACCCCCCCCACCACAAAAAAGGAAGAAGATGACAAAAACGTTGTGGCATCTTAAAGATTTGTAATCTGAGCCCTTTGGGGATGTTATGTTTCTGATGCATCACTTGGCTGGTTCTTTTGTTCCATGCAAGCGTAGCAATTTTGAGGCGAACAGGTTAAATTAGGATGCTGTTTTAAGCTCTGCTCATCTCCCAGATATGGCCTGAATTCTCGCGACTTTGTGATGCACTGGGATGATTTAGAATTTGATCCCCGTGACATCTGAAAGCTGTTGACCTGGTGGAACCATGGCTGATTGCCCTTTGCACTGGCTGTGGGATGAGACCTGGGGTCGGGGGGGGGGAAGCAAGGAGAGGCATGAGGAAAGCAGGATGGAGGCTCGGCATAATTTCACCTCCTTAATGATTCCCTTTGCTTGTTTTGTTCGATTCTGTTTTCCCCTCCTAGGTAGAAGTGGAGTGGTTTGTGCATCGCCTGCTGTCTTTCAAGTCTCCAGAGGAGAATGCTTTTTCAGTAACCTCATCAAAGGATGAGCTTGGATTCAGATAAGCTTTTCAAGGAGGAAGTCAGGGTTATAATTTTCAGAGACTTCTGAATGTCACCTCCAATTTTCAAGTCTTCAATTGGAATGCCAGTTCTTGGAAGCCGCACGGCTTCAGATATTGAAATAGTTGACCTTTGAACTCGGGCCTTCTCAATTCCTGGTCATCTTAAGGCTGGCAGATCTTGGAGTTGAAAGTGTCGGAGATTTCTGACTTTATAATAACACAGTTTCTCAGAAGTGCAAATTACAGTGGAATTGGTGCTAAACTCCCCATTAACTAGAGAGTCCAATAAATCTTTAGTGTACCAAATTACCTGTCACTTTCTCTGTAACGCAACATAATTCTGTCGCTTTAAAAAAAATGGCCGCAATTTGAAATTTCAGAGAAATTTCTAATTGAATTGGCACTTCTCTCGGGTGGCTCCGTGTTCCCCCTTCCCCTGGATAGGCCTGGATTCACCCAGCATCCCAATTACGGAGTTCCTCCCTCGTTTAAATTCTGCCCTGCTCCTCCCCTTCTCCACCACAGGGACTGGCAGGTAATAGCAGCTGAACCCTGCCTGCTTTTTGCACGATTCCTACTGGCAGCTCATCAGAAGAGGTTCAAGAGGGTCATCCGTCCTCCACAATCTGCTTATAAATATTTAGATCTAGCCAGTCAGACAACAAGGCATCTATCCCAAAGCTTTGCGGAGGAACTTAATGGAATGTTTTCAGAAAGAAAGAAATTCTCTTTGGAGTCGAGTGGGAATTCTTGAAGCACAGGGAGAACCAGCCCCATGGGGTAAGCGATGTCGCTCTAAGGAAACGCAAAACAATTTGGGCACAAAATATCACTGGTGCTTAATGAGCAACGAAGAGCTGGATGAGACCCTGAGAGGAGAGACAGCAGGTGAACCACCAGAAGGACTGATGGACTTCATGGATAAAACCATGGGCAGCCATGGCTGGGCCAGGAGCCACAAACGGTAACAGCAATGCAAAAAGAAAAAGTCAAGGGTGAGAGAGAGAGAGTTGACGATCATTGGGAAATCCACTGACCACAGAGTCTGGATGGCTGTGGTACAACTCTCTTTTTCAAGAAATGGAATAAGAGGGAATTGAACCAAGGAGGAGAAGATACTGGGCTGGTATCCAACCAGGGTAGACCTTTTCACTCAATGGGGGTTGACTTACCATTCAGCAGTTGATCCCATGGTTTTACTCTCTAGTTGAGCCTAGCAATAGGATACTGGTCCTATTGTTGGCACCTTTAAGATTATCCCATTGATCAAAGCACAAGCTTTCATGGACATACATTTCCTCTGACATGTGGAATGACTTTGGGGGATATACAGTATATACACTACTTATGATTGAAGATGGGAGACAGACAATAAAGTGAAAGCAAATACAAAAAAAGAATTATCAGCAGTGATTGTTCCTTTCAGCATGCTGGAACTGGAACTTACAATAATAATCTGTACCTGATATTTAATTGCCAAATACAGCAGCTTCCACCCTTTTTGTTTGTTTGTTTTGGGGCCACCTCACATGGTAAAACAAAACTTTTCAAGTCATGGCTGTTGCTTCTGAAATCCCAGAAAATCCACACAACCACTAGGGTAGTTAGTGTATATAATGCACGGAAAAGCCATGATCCCTGTTCAAACCCTTCTGGACAGACCAAACTTGTGAATGTATCCCCTGATCTGCCTTTAAAGTTATTTTGTGTACAGTAGTCAGTTGGACAACAATGACTAAAAACCTTTGGACAGAAGGCACTGAACTGAGTCTGCACAAGAGTTAAATGATACCACAGAGCCTAACGGCCTTATTTCACATCCTTCCCCCGCTTCGACCTGGGCATGTTTCAGTGTCACCCACTTAGATGAACAATGAGCTACCTCATTTGTAGTTGGGATATCTCTCTTGCCTGTCCCTCCCACTGACCTATGGACTTACTCCTGATCTTCTCTGGTACACCACAATTCTCTCTCTTTATAGGGGACCACCTCTAGGGGCTTGGAACAAGGCTGTGGATCCGTAGGTTGGACAGTGGGCTTGGAGCATCAGCCAGAACCCACCTCCCTCTGGGAGGAAAGAGAAAAGCTTCGAGGCGTCAACCTTCATCTGGATCCCAGCCTGTCTTTTACAATGAACAGGGGATAGAGCCCCACTGACCATGAGTGTAACTGTCCCCTCACTTTCACCCATGATGTGACCCACAGAAAGATCCCCCATGGGGCAGGAGTAGGGAAGTATGGTTGTGTCCTAGAGATGTGACAAACCAAATCCTACCTTCATTTTCTTTCTGCCTTGATCAGCTTGTGAGAATGTCTTCTTCCACTGAAATCTAAACCATTTTGGGTTAGATTCTCCCTAGCATGCTCATTTATTTCCATATTTTATGCAATGCATACATTTATTTACAATTTTTACCTAATTTATGCACGTTTTCCCCCATTGATGGAAGCGTGCTCGTGCATATTTTCCCCCTGCATGCATTTCGGCAGTTCTCATTTTACAATGTACGCCTAACTTTGCGCGCTCTTTATTTCTTCCCAAATTCCCAGCGGTCTCGCAAAGATACAAACTCTTGTTCGTCTTTCAACAAGTCCCGGGAGGGGCAGAAACTCTATTTTCCTTGAGACTGTCAAGCGCAATGACATTCCTTCCCATCTCTGCTCTATCTCCCCACCGCATGGGTAGCCCAGGATCTTGCCGCAACCTTTCTTTCAAGAAAAGGACGATGGAAAGCGTTTCCCCCACCTCCTTAATTGTTCCTTAAATGTTATCTGCCCGTACAAGCCCAGCACGCATCCCAAACAAACACCCGGTTCTCTCTCTCTCCCTTTCTCTGTCGGCAGTGATTCATTTCCCCCAGAAAATTCTTCCTTGTAGCTCTTTAATCTTGGAAGCATTACAAAAATGGCGCCAGGGCCGAAAGCCGACAGCCATGGTTAAAGCTGAATGTTTCTGATTGCTGAATGAATGAAGAGGCTTAAGGTTGCCTCGTCCCTTTGCAAGCAAGGGGTTCTGTCCATGCTGCCTGGGCCACTGGCATTGACTTTTCTCGGCACTGTGAATGAGTTGGCATGATTTCCTACTCAGTTTTAAAATTTGGTGTAAAAGGGGGAGGGAATTTGAGGAGGTGGCTGGACATTAATCATTAACATTTGGGTGCTGTCAGGAGCTGCTATTAGCTACCTCTTTGGTACTGCCAGAGGATGGGCGGGGGGGGGGGGGGAGTAAGCTAGCTAATTTCTGGACTGTGTTTTCAGCCCCGTTCTCTCATCCGGATGAGTGCTCTAACTATTCAGGGCCATGTTGCCCTTTCATTCTGGTGCTGCCAATGCTTCAAAGACAGGGGTATGAATTTCCTGAAAAGACAAGGGGAAGCAGTGCTCTTATCAGATACAAGATCGACGAGCCTACAATGTGGGGTGGCTTCAGACTCTGTGGAAAGGGACATAGCTATTCTTGACCACAGTGGGGCAGTGGGGCAGGCCATGGGCATAATGGTCCCGTCTCCTTCAGCTCCTTGCTCAAAAGCTCAGGTTTCAAGGGCTACAGCTAAATTAAGAATTACCTAGCTAAGTAAGTAAATAAGCAATATCCCTCTGGAAAAACTTGTTTGCATCTGCATGTAAGATCTCATTTATCCATACCCTCCTCTGCCCCCACTTGCAACTGGAGATGTCTCTGGTCATTTGAAGGAAGGGAAATTAGAATTGCCTAGTTATTATTCAAGGTTGGACCCCTTACTCCCCCCACATTCTGCCTTTGGAGCCCTTTTCTCTGTCGCCCCTCACGATGGCCTAGATGTCCAAATCCCGCCCCCCTCTGAAACCCTCCATGTGGCATTTAACCTAAATCGGGCCTTTACAAGGCTCTAATGTTCATAACAGCTCAATGCCATCCTTCACAAGTAAATCACACCTAAACCTTTCTGTCTTCAATCATCAGCTCCCTCTTATAAATCAGAGACCTGAAATGCTTATCAATCACTCCCGACTGTAAATCAGTCGGTCCTTTTGTGGCAGAGGAAGGGAAAGAAAATGGAAAACAAGCGAAAGGTTCATGTATGGCATTGGGGGAATCTCAGGAGAGAGACGGATGGCTGAGACAAACGGGGAGAAGACATGGCTTCCTAATGCATTGCCTTTTGATTGTATTTTTTTAAAGGTCCATGCTTCTCTACTTTCACCATTCAGTAGGATCTGGACCCATAATGGCAGGCTGAGTAGAGGAATGAAGCCACCAGGAGTGGTTTTTCCACCTGAGGGGGGAACCCAAGATGCAGCCTTCTCCTTGAGACAGACGCTTAGTAATGCATCTACCCCAGTAGGGTCAGCTTGGACTGGCAGCAACAAGGGTTATGCAGGATTTCCAAGCAGGATTCTTGAGTCAATATGCTCTCTCTCTCTCTCTCTCTCTCTCTCTCTCTCTCTCTCTCCCCCCTCCCTCCTCTCTCTCTCTCTCTCACACACACACACACATCCATTGGTTGGCAGAGGCCAAGGGCCAGTAGCCAAGGGACTGTCTGTCCCCAGGGATGGTCTGCCCAGCTCCCCCTCCCTTAACCCACGGAATCATCATCGGAGAATTGAGAAGGGCCGGGAAAGAGTCCCTCACTCCTCCACCAGGATTTTGCAACACAAAAGAATACTAATGTTCATTGCCTTTTGTGGAGCCACTCAAGTTCATCAGTTGTACAAAGAAGAGAAATTAAATCAAGATTTAATTGGGAGATGGATGTTTTATTCATGCCACTATCCACAGGAGAAACCAGTCGGATGAAGGTAAAGGCTTGGGGAGGGGAGGAGGGACCCTTTTGAAAAGTTGTTTCTCTCTGATTAAACTGAAAGGGGCTCCCACTTCAAAGTCGGCACACCTTTCATGTATTTTAAATGCTCCAACAGCTTGTCTGGATCCTTTGGTTGGCTCTCTGGGAAGGTCAAAGGGCAGGCCTTCTCTGCCTAGCTAGCAATGGCTCAGAACGCCGAACCGTTCCCTTCGGATTGGAAGCGTTCGACAGCTTGCCAGTCTTCAAACGGGTTAGCAGGATCTCTGGTGGTTCTTTTGGAGGGCGCAGGTGAATGCCTCCTGGCTTCACACAAGGGACATGAGCTCTGTGACTTCAAGGGAAGTGGGAAGGTGGATCCCACCCACTGTCCTCACGCCCGGCTTCCTCGCCTCAGTCAGGGCTTGTCTGCCATCCAGCAGAGGAGAGCACAAGGTGGATGGGAACTACTTGTCAACCTTCGGATGTCTGGCAGGAGATGGATGAAGTCTTATGACCTTCCAGTTGTTTAACAGCAGAAGTGTAGACTTCCTACCATACATGAAGCTTACTGTTTAGAAGAAGAGGGCTGGGCTGACGGCAGTCAGGGTGGCCACACAATGTCTTCCTCCTAGAACACTCCTCTTTTTGAAATTGCCTTCTAGTTGAAGCACTGCCCATTCCAAGTAGGAAATTTGAAGAGTGCATGGATGAGACTCAACAAGCACACCTGGTCATGGTCTTCCCTGAGGTGTGGTATGATCCTGGTGTTTTTTTCTGTTTAATTTGAGTTGGTTGGTTTTTTTTTTATTTGAGTGGTGCATTTGTGCACATATCCATACTACACAGTTGTATGCAAATCCCTTCCTTCTCTTGTCCTCACATTTGGTGATACATGAGATCCTCGCCCTCCATACTCGCTCTCAAGTCCTAAAACATCAACAGTACCTTCTTCCTGCAAATGGCCTCTAAAATTTCCCAGTGAAAATGGCTGATTTTTAACACCCTCAGTTTTGCCCAAGCGAGCCTGTTTCCCCCAGGTAGTGAGACAGCCTGCCCTGGAGCCAGACTTTGGTAGCTAAAACCTAATGGTTAGTCCCAGCTAGAGTAGACCCAGTCAACAAATAGACCCATGATAACCCAACAGTTACGTAAATCCCACTGATTCAGTAGGCTTATCCCAGTTGGGATTGAAACTAGGTTGAGCTCAAGAGCGGGCAAAGTCCAGCTGTTGAACTGCAATGTCCATCTGCCCTACCCAGCATCCCCAACTGCAGGGGATGCTGGGAGTTGTTGTCCAACTGGGGAACTACTCTTTGTCCACTTGTGCTTTAGCGCTTGGTCTGCGACAGCCATCACCCCAGGGGAACCAGGGCCCAGAGAACGCTCAAAACGGCAGCTTTGGAGGATCCACCTTTCCTCTTGCTTCCCATGGTGACTCAAGGGTTAATCCACCCAAACACTGCCGTTCCCATTGCTGGAATGAAAACAGAGTTGCGGTTGGCTTTCCGCCATTCCATGGGGGGGGGATTGGGGCACAAAGGGGTTCTTGGTTTGGCTCGCCGTGCCTGATGCGAGAACGTAAGGGCAAGGACCCTCTTGTCGTCATGGGTGCCCTTCAGAAAGAGCCCTTGGTGCTTCGTTGGTCGGTGACGCCGCGGCTGCCTTGGGAAGCTCAGATCTTTGTTACCAGAAGGACACACAAAAAGACACATACGTTGTGCGGGGGACTCATTATTCAAACAATTCCAGACCTTGCATCCGCACAGCGGTGACTTTGGAAGATGATGAACAATCTTATCTCCTGGGTGAAAAGAACCATTTGTTGTTTACCGTCCAGGAGAGAAAGCTTACAAGAAGACCGCGGAAACTTGGAGAATGACTAAGTGCAAGCCGGCAGAGGGGTTTGGAAAGGACGGCGGCCCCGTTTCCAAGGAAAGAGAGTGACTTCTCTTTGGGATCAAGCTTCCTGCTTCTGTCCAGGTGAGAGCTGGGAGTTTTCTTTCTGAACAGGAAGCTCCGGGAGAGCGAGGCCCAGCCGAGTCTCCAAGGCTTTGTGTTCAGGCCTTTTCTCCCAGGTGAGACGCATCGAGGGGGGGTGTGTCCGTCAGGTGCACGTAAGTCAGGTGAAACTTCCAGAAGGAGGGATTATGAGATCTGTAGTTCCAGAAATCTGAAAATCCTATCCTTAGTCATCATAGCTTGCCAATTAGTACCCCCAGCCTCTTGATCCTATGGTGCTAGAGCATCAGCATGGGCAGGGAGTCCAGTGTCAACCCCTAACTGAAATTCAGTTTGAGCACCATCGACTGATGCCGCTGCCAGCAAATCTATCTGATCTTTCTCCTTTCTTTTCTTTTCTCTATGCAAATCAGGATGCAAAATGGTCAGTTTAGGGCCTTGTTTATTTGGCCTCTTCTGGGTCTAGCGGCTGGAGGACTTGGCCTCCTGGAAGGGACAAATGGCTGGAACTGGCAATCATCTACCATGCCGGTTTTGATCAAACATGGGCTTGGCATGTTGGTTCTCCTTCATTATTTTACTCCTGAGCAGTGTGTATTCATGATAAAAGGCCCTGTGGTTTATAATTACCAGTTTGACAAGTTCACGAGTTCTCTGTTAATTATTATAATTAGCTTTTCACTCCATGCAGAGGTAGGGATACGGCAGCCGCATTAACCATCGGAAGAGGATGCTCATGGATGGGCAGCAACGGGCCAAGGCGAGGTGTCTCACCAGCCGGAGTTCTCTAATGAGCCGGGATCCCAGGCTGCCTCTTCCGGTCTGCCTTAACCTGGTGACTGGCTTGGCATTTGCTTGGTGAATTAGAGGCTCAAGCGGCATCTACTGCAGCTTCTTGGAAGTGCCAGGTGTACACTAAGAGGAGCCCAATATCCTTCTGAGCCCTGTTTGCCAGAGCTGCTGGGCCTCCATCCTTGCTGGAACTGCTTTCCCCAGCAAGAAATGGGTCATGCCGTCCTGTACGCCTAAAACTCCCCTTCTCATCTGTGGTCTTGACTTTTTTTTTTAAAAAAAATACACAGTTACCACTGCTTGGTCCCACTTTCACTGCCAAGGGTCTGCTGTACTGAATCCTGGGATATGAAGTTTTGGGAGGGACTTAGAATCCTCTCCCATGGCTCAGGGGAGGGCACAAGAGCTCTCTAGCAAGGACGTCTAAGGTCTTCCCTGGACCAGCAACTCCAGAACAGTAATGGATGTAATAGTTTTAGAACTGCATAATCTTGGAGTCCAGTCCCTGTCAAGGAGGCCCAGTGAGAAACTGAACTCCCAATCTCTGACTCGGCAGACAAATCCCTGAACCACCGAGCTATCCAGCAGTTCCCTAATCTTAGAACTGGTAACGACGGTGCAAAAGTTCCTCTGCTAAGAAATGCCCATTTTAAAATAAATTTGGTTTGCAAAATTGTGTGGTTGTGTGCATTGCTTAAAAGTATTCATTCATTCATTCATTCATTCATTCATTCATTCATTCATTCATTCATTCATTCATCTGTATCTGAGCATTGCTGATGTAGAAGCACCTCAACAATTTTAGGACAGACATGGAATCTCTCGCACTGAGCATGAGTATTAAAATGGCCAAATGGTGATCGTTGCCATCTGGGGATACCAAATTCGAGCCTTCCAGATCATTAGCAAACATCCAACTTAGTTGGACATTCCTGTGAGTGAGAGAGTTGGTCTCCCAATGAAGAGGTCCCACAAACATTTTGAGACACTGATTGAAGTAATTTTTTAAATGTTTGCCTTGTGTTTTCTCACGCCAACCCCTGTGCATCAGGAATTAGACCAGATGGGAAATTCTGCTCACCATTCCAAGACACTATGATGGCTCAGAAGAATAAACTAAACCAATGGAGCACGCACAAGCACATATACAGCCCGGCTGGGTCAGCAGAGCACCAGCTGAAGCACAGTGCAGCCAAATGCATACGCTACAAATCCAGTAGTAGCATCAAGAGAGCCCCAAGCCCTCTCTCTTGCCGAACTCTTCCATTCCTACCAACCACGCTCACCCTGCATCTAAGAAAGATGGCTCAGCAGCTGCTCTGAGATGTAAATTGGAAAGCTGAATTCTGAAGCGGTGTCTCTCAACTTTCCTCTTAATTTCCAAGTTCAAACATGCACAAAATATTTATCTCCAACACAGACGCACATGCAGAGCCAAGCTGTGCAAATAATTAGTTATCTTAAAGCTGTTTCACACCTGAAACGGATGTTGTTGGTGGGTTTTATTCAATTTATTATTATTTTAATCACATCTTTGTGGAACTGATGTAACGACTAAGCGGCTTGTGGGGGACAGTTTGGCCAGATCAAAATTATCAGCAGAAAATGCCTCCTGACACCCATGTAAATCTACTGGAGATCAGAAAACTCATATAATGATGAAAGTACAGCTTTGGAGAGAGGTACTTAAGAAGAAGAAAAAGGCGATTCCTGGGGTTTGCCAACAATATATACACATTTTCTTCCCATTTTTGCAGCTATAGGTAGAGGTAGGAGAGATTTCAGCCATAGAGCCTTGGTCAGAATTCCAAGTGTTTTCACAAATTGCTTTGTTCCCTGGGCTGTTCTTTTCTGACTTTGGAAACCAAGCAGGATCAGGCCTGGTTAGGGAACAATAGGGATCTCCAAGTGGATCTAGGAAAGAATCTGCCTGGGACCTGAGATTGCTTTTGCTGTCGGTTGGACTTGGCAGTCCTGGGCATCATGGATTAAGGGAGCTTCTGCCTCTCTGTTGACCACCAGCTTATCTTCACTAGGCATCTGTTGAACTGTGTCAAGATGCTGGACTCTTAGCCAGCATTCGGGGACTTGACGCTGCACAAATGTGGATGTAGGGACACTTATGGTGCCCGGTCTGCAAGAAAGCCAAAGAGTGGCTGAATCATCTGGATTGATGTAACCGGTTTTGGAGAAGATTGTTGGCATGACAAGGAGTAGCTGGGCTCATATTGGGGGACGGGGCGCTCAGTTCTAGTGGATTCCGACAAACAGCCATAGCTGTCCAGGAATGATCTCAAGAATTGTAGCCTGGCATGGCTCAAACTTTGTTGGTCAGATCCAGCAAATGTCCAGGAGGCTGCCCAGGGATAAGATTAAGATGGCTCCAGAAAGCAGACTGGATGAGGTACATCTCTCTTTGCAGGTAAGCAGCTACAGATGGGAAAGTCACGTATTTGGAGTACAGTGACCCCATTCTCTTAGTTAACTTTTTAAATTTCTGCTACCTAACTGGAGCTTCGTCATGCTGATTCTACCAGTGTGTGTATGTGTTGGTGTGTTTGTAAATATTTTACCATTTTCAGGAAGGCTCTTAAAGGTCCAGGGCCCCAAACAAATAAAGCAGACTCAAGAACGTTGGGCTCAACCTTTCCTTTCCACCGCAAAGCCTTCGGGGAAAATCTCTTGGCACGTTGGCAACCCAGGAGTCCATGTGTTAGACGTGTCTGACTTTATAATGTTTTTCTGCAGAAGAAGACATTGGGTCTGGGGGACTTTCCAGTCTTTTGCAGCCCAGGAGAGCCAGGCTGGGGTGGTGGTGGGGGGAGGGAAGGAGTGTCGTCTCATAACGAGGTCCTGGAGATGGGCCGCAGCCTCTAATGATTAGCTCCAAAATTGAAACACCCACGCTGAGATGTGCTCGTTTTCTGTCCTCTGAATATTTCATTCTGGACTAATGCACAGGCCAAATGGAAATTTCCAAGCAAAACTCAACTGCTTAGAATAAGCTTAATTATTGATTTGGCGAGAAGGGGAGAAGAGGAAGAGGCGCCGCCCTGAGCTGGCACGACGGGATGTTCCTGCTGAGAGCAAATGGGTCGTCCCGGCAGACGATTCCATCCTCGTCGTCCTCTCCATCGCCATCCTCAACATCAAAAAGCCTGCCCCAGAGGCTCACAGTCTGAAGTGGGGGTGCATGACTTGTGTGTGCCCACAAGATGGCAGGGGGACGGCTGTTTAGGATCAGATGCAGTAGGGTTGGCCTGAGCCACGCTGAAGAAGACCCCAGGGCTGAGGAAGGGGTCAGTTCCCTTCCACCAAGTGCTCTAAAACCCCACGCTCAAATCTTGCCTTTTTTCTAGTGTAAAGAAGGCCCTGCTCCTCTTAACAGCCTTACACCTTGGCTCCAGTTTGCTTTGGACTCTGGAGAGAAAGAGAGAGACAGAATGAGAGAGAGAGAGAGAGAAAAAAGCTTTACTTTGATAACTGTCATATTCGTCTACAAGGAAACAAACGACGCTTTCCCATTAATTACTATGCAAAGAAGAGGGAGAAGAAGGGAGGGGGATAAGTATAAAGTGATTTTACCTGCTCTGTTGGATAATTAAAAGGTGCCTGGAGCAGAGACGACCTTTTTTTCATTATGTTATAAACCCAGAAACAATTAACTGTGGCACACTATCAGATAGGGGGAAAAATGTATTAATAGCTGGAGCGGCAGAAGGAAAAACGGAGGGCTTTCCAGGGACTTCATTAAGTCTTCTACCCCTGGTGGTTTCTGACACTGCTCAGTGGCTGCGGTCATCGTGAGCAGTGCTTGGTGAGACTGGCCATCGCCCTGGCATCCCTCAGATTTTGTCCCGGCCCAGCGGCAAAGCCTCAAAGGACCGATTTGGCGGGACCATCCAGAAGTGGGCGGAAGGAGAAGGCTCTGTTTAGGCAATGCAAAGAAAGGACATTTCTAATGAGCCAACCTATTGGTGGACTTCACAGAGTTTTCCTTCCTGTAACATTACAGTCCTCCTTCTTGGGTGGGGGTTTTGAGGAAAGTGAACGGGTGATGCTCAGGCCAGGACGCAGCCCATCACCCACATCTGAATAGTCAATATTTCTGCACAAGCCTTCCGTGATGTTAAAACTCCCATTTGAATGGAGCACAGCAGAAAAGAAACATGTTCTCAAAAAGTTATTTCTGACTTTGTAAAGGCCTTTTCAGGAGGCGCCTGATTGGTAGCTGATAGCCTTCCCCGATAACAAAGGACAGACAAGGAGCTAGACGGAAATCCGTCCTGAATCTGCAAGGCCTCATCTCAGAGAGCGTCTTTCATGCTCTGTCACACATTAAAACTCTGTTTATATTTATGATAAATAACAATTGATCAAATCTACACTTTCCCAGCTTCATCTCCAGCGCCGTTGAAATTAAAAAATGGGCAAGGTGTTGACGATGAGAAATGGGAGAGAAGGCTTTTCTCTTCCTTTCTTTTCCATTCCCCCCCTTCTAGACACAATAAATCATCTTGCACAGATCTTCCTCAAGCTAACCGTTGAATGGCTGAGTAAGTGATGGCAGAACACGCGGTCGCTTGTGTGGGGTCAATTAGGAAAGAGCCCCACCCACCTTCGTTGCTAGACCTAGGGGCAGAGCTCAACTAAGTTGGGAACTCAAATGGATAATTCCATTAAGATGAGTTTATCCACTGTGTTTGCAGTTGGCATTCGTGCCCCCCCCCCCGGGTGGGAAGAGTGCTGGGTGCCTTGCCCACTTTGTTTTTCAGCGAGCGTAGCGGTGGCGTGCTTAACCAGGGCAAAAGCGCTGTTGGGACCAATCAGCCACGCATGACCCAGGGTCACCTAATATCTGAACAGCCAACCTCTGCCTGCACAGCCAGACACTGAAACCCCCCTGAACTACCCAACCAGTTCCGTCTGCGGGATCTGTGTGAAGCAGCTCTGAATGATTCAACCTTATTCTTTGGCAATGTTATCATTTTAAAAGTTGTTACCAGTCTTCAACATGGGATGAAGTGGGTGGGCTAAGGATGCAGAAGAACAGCTTGACTTCTCTCACCTATCATCTGATCTGAAATCCCAGCCTTGGGCAGCAAGCAGAAGGGCTGTCACAGAGAGCCTGGCCAAGGCACTATGCAAATGCCACAAGCATGTCTTTGAAGAACAGGGCCAGGCCATCGGCGAGAAGGAGATCATCCTCCAGAACCTTTAGCCAACACATCTGTTCCAAGGTCAACCATGTCAAAGGGGGGTGAGGATATTGGTCAATGCACATTTCATCTTGGTCTCTTCTGTTTAATTCTCACCCATTCATTAAAACCTGACCTTTTTGGCTCTTGGTGGCAATTGCCAGTGTCCAGAGACAGACAGAAAGAGACATATAGAGGACATTATTTTTTTAAAAAAGCTGTGAAAATGTCCAATGACATTTTAGCTTCTCTTTTTGAGAGAGAGAGAGAGAGAGAGAGGAAAGTATCAATCAAATGAGAAGACGGGTCCAACCAAGGCAAGGAACTGGAGGAGGAGAATGGCGATATTCCATTTTCTGTGCTTCGGGAAAAGGTCAGGTGAGCATCTGAGCAATTATCTCATTGTGTTTATTGATAAATCATTGGAGGTTTCATAGCTGTCAGTGTTTGACCGGAGACAAACAGATATTTAATTAAACCCCACAAAAGGAACAAGGAGGAGAGACGTGTAAGGCAGGAATTCCAGACGACCAAGCCAGTCTCGGAGGCAAGCGGCAGCTTGGCGGAGGGTCTCGCCAACCCTGTCGCGTGCCCATCTGATTTGTATAGAGAATCGAGCTGCGCATTGACCACAGCTGGCATGTGAACCGTGAGCCTGCCCAAATGAAACTGCGCCCGGCTGGCTGCCACCACCAACCATGGATGCCAAACAAGGGGAGCCATTTCTTGTTCCAAAATAATGGAAGTTACAGGTCTTGTGACCAGCCTATATTGGGTAGACACATGGCATGACTTTTGAAAGGCAATGTCATTACATCATCTTTACCCTCAAATGCTAACTAGTTGCAATAACTGCATTCCTTCTAACCTGTTGCTTCCAGGCTCGGCTGATTTTGGAAGGGTGCAGAGTTGGGAGACCAGATCCTGAGACTTTGCATAGCTCATATTCCATCCGCCTGCTTTTTCTCCTCCTCCTCCTCCTCCTCTTTTTTTCCTCCTTCTTCCTGTCATCCCTCCCACGCTTTCATAACCACTATATAAATTACCCCAGCAATTTAAAGAAAAGAGAAGGAAAAAAATAGGTTGAATAAGATCCAATCTTCTCTTGCGGAGCCCTTTGTCTGGGTAGAAAACTCTTGAGTCTTCAGGGGAATTTTTTTAAAAAATAAAAAAATAAAACACATGAAGAAAAAAAATGAGATAAAATATAAATTAAAAAAGAAGAATGGAGCTCGCTTCGATCAATAACCCTTGAATTATTGACTGTTCTTACCATTACATTCTTATACCCTTCTAATCTTCTATGGGAATTTGAGAAACTGCACTCGGGCAGGGTGATAGGAGGCCGGGTGTCAAAAGTCACAATTCATTCCTTTCCAAAACCTGACAATCGTCTCCTTCTGGAGTGAACCGGTTTCATCTGAACAACATGATCCCCAAACCACATTATACAACTCCTCGGAAGAGCCCTCCTGAATTCTTTACAAGGGACAGTCCCCTGCCTTTCAGAGACTGACATTTTGTTTTTAATTTTTACTATGGGCAACAGTAGATTTGCAGAGGGAGCCATTCCTTGGTGAGTTTTGGAAGAAAGAAGACAACATCCTTGGAATCCATTCCAACAGCATGGGGGGGGGGCTTCTCCTTCCATGTGGATTTTTAGCGGAGGCATCGCATGCTTGTCTCCCAAAGATGCTCTGGGTCTGGATTCCTGCCTTGTTGGGGGTGGACTAGATGACCCTGGGGGGACCCCTCCAAGCTTCCCAGTTCTATGGTCTTCTCACATTTTGGATGAGAACTACTGACACATCCCGCCTTTCACTCTGTCTAGCAGCTCCGTTTCCTCCTCCGAGCAGCAGAGCTGCAAGGCAGGCTGGACGTGTTTGGTCTGGGCAGGAGAGAAGCCTTGATGGCTTCCCATCAGGGTCCCCTGGCAGCAGCATCACCAGCCCACGAAGCCGGGGCAACAGCCTCCTGGCCTTCTCCTCAGATCCTGGTGCTTGCAGGAAAGCTCATTACTCTTTGGATTCCTGAAAAGGAGAATGAAAAAGGATGCTTGTTAAAAGCGAGCAGTGTCAGCCTGGCTGCTTTCTCTGGGGCTTTGTATCCAAATAGAAAGGAAAGGGTCTGGTTGTTTTTATTATGAAGATTTACAGCTAGGAGTTATTTTCCATGGCAATACCGTCCAATGCTTTTATGAGCTGCAATTACAAAGCATTTGGTGGTACCCAGGAAAACAACAGGCAGGAGACAACATTCCCGGAGTGTATCATTCAAAGGAGCACACGCCGTTGATAATAAATACTGCTGTCCATTAAGACAAAAATATACGGAGGAGGAGGAGGAGGAGGAGGAGGAGGAGGAGGAGAAGAAGAAGAAGAAGAAGAAGAAGAAGAAGAAGGAGAAGAAGAAGAAGAAGAAGAAGAAGAAGAAGAAGAAGAAGAAGAAGAAGAAGAAGAAGAAGAAGAAGAAGAAGAAGAAGAAGAAGAAGAAACAAACCAGCAAGCTGTTGTTTGCTGGGAGTTTTGTCCCTCATCCCTTACCCAAAAGTGACTCTAAATGGAAGATTCCACGAGGCTCTCCTCTTTCTGACCTACTGACCTATGTTCTTAGGTCAACAAGGTGGCAGACCCCAGGCGGGGTGCAGAATACTTTCAAACCACCACCCCCAATGATGGTTCACTCCACGCCAGCCCTTGCAAAGTGTCCAGAGAAAACATGTGATGTTGTGGCCACAAAGTGAGCAAGCCCAGAGGCAGGCAAGGGTTGCAGCTTGGCCTTTAGAATGCGATAAAATGTTCTCCCTCCAAAGATAACCTGATTTCACAACTAACATGTTTGCACAATCAACTGAAAATGAATCCTTTTTCAAAAGAAAAAAAGAAAAGAAAAGAAATACATACTGTACCAAGAATATAGGTTTACAAGACACTATAATAAATCAACTTGAAAATAAATATTTATTATTTATTATGTTATTTTTATTTATTTATTAGATTTACATACTATCCATCAGGCACAGAAAAAGTCATCCTTCTTCCCTCCAACAAGCCCTATGAAGACTGCAGGGGCTTCTTGAGCGTCACACCCTGGGGACGTCAGCCAGTTCCACCTAGAGTTGCCACGTTTTTATTCTTGCAGGGCTCCTGTGTCTCAGGAAGCTACTTGATGAACAAGAATGCAACAAGTGCAACTGGGGATGGTTGCCATGGTAACAAAGGACCTGGACCGGGTATCCTGCCGTTTCTCAGCTGGTCTTCAAAGGCATGGAGTCACAGCGGGGAAAAGGTAGCCGGGGAAACACGACGTGATCAAAACTCAACCCTCAACTTATGCAGATGAAAGGGAGCCAGTTCGGAGGTCACCAGGTGGGCAGAAACTTGACCCCGGCCGCATCGGCAGACCCGTGGCAGAAGTCCCAGCGTAACCTTCCCAGCCAAGTGGCAAAACAAAAGGGGGATCCTTCCACCAGCTCCAAGAAACCTTGTGGGCCAAGCCCAAACCCAACGGCGGTTTCTTCCCATTCTCAGGCCTGAGGCTGATTTGTGGCTGCGCCAGGTGGCTTCTGGGATGGGCTTTATTTCTGCTTGGCACTTAACGACGGGTGACGGGTGAAATATCACCGCCATGTTGCTAACTTCCTAAAGAGTGTGCGTGTATATGTGTGGGGGGAAACAACCCGATCCCCATTCGGCGGAATAATACGAGGCTGTAGCTCTTTCCACCAATCAAGACATTATTGTCGAAATGCAATATTAATGACTCCGGCTGCAACCATTCGTAATCTGGTCATCACAGAAGCAGCTGTTCCCATTTACATGTTGGTCTCCCTGAGTATATTATTAAGGTAATATTTTATCGTGAATTCTACCGGCTTGGAGGCTGGCTCGCCTCGTGCGCGGCGTGAACATTTCTCCCTTTTATAACTAATCATTCTTTCCCTGTCTTGGCAGGCGCAATAACCAGCAGGCGCAGTGGGGAGGGGTGGGGGTGGGGGGGTTGGCAGTGGTGAAACATTCCAGTGCAAATTGGGGAATGTGTCCATTATGAATGGGAAAATAAAATGCCGGAGAGAAAACGCTGGAGAACTTGCCCGGCTGGGCTTCTCCCGTCTCTGTTTGTATTTAACCATCAATCCGGCCGAAGAGCTGCTGTTCTCATTCGCCTGGGCTTAAGGACTGGATGGCTTCAGCCGACACGTCCAACCCAATATTTATACACGGGGAAATCAATGAGGGGCCATAAAACAAAAAGACAAATGCATGGATGAAGTCACCTGAAGTCCCACCGAAGGGGCTGGAGTTTATCGAAGAACAGAAGGCAGGGCAAGGGGAGTGACGGGGCCGGGGGGGGGGGGCAAAGCGGCAGGAGCCTCAGACTCTTCCAGAGGAGATTTTTATAAGAGTCTGTGCAAAAGAGCAGAGAAATACCTCCTTTGACTGCTCCTGTAACTGGCAGAGGGAGGGTCTTCTCCTGCTCCTTTTTTTCCCAATGTCTCTGCTGCTTAGGGCCTTTAAGAAGAATGGGTATCGTGTGCTTTCACTATGCGCAATGTCCTTTAAAGAGGATGAATGGAGACATGTTGAGGCCATCCCTACAGCAGAGCAGCAGGAGGAGGATGCTCTGGAACTCACAGGATCAACCTGCTACCGCCAAGAGCTTCACAGGAAGACAGGAGCAGAGATATTAAGTCAGAGAGAGGGTCTTTAAAGCCCAATCCTGCTCTGATTTCATGAGAAGATAGGAGGCAAACTTATATCGGGTCAGGCCATAGAAGTGTCTATCTAGCCCAGTATGGTCAGCTCTGGCTGGCAGCAGCAATGGCTCTTGAGGGCTTGAGAAAGGATTCCCTCCCAGCACGAGTTAGAAATCCATGGGCTCCCCTGTCCGTCTCTCATTTAAGCACAAACCAAGCTTCCAAAATCAGACAAGACCAGTGTGCTCAAGGTGGGGCAGTAATAGCTGGACAGCGTGGTGACAAACATCATCCTACCACTGCCCAGGGGGTTATAGATTCTGTATGCTGGCACACCTTTTTATTATTTATTATGAAGCATATTTGTTTATAATTTTCTGCTTAGTTAAAAAAAAAGTCTTGGCAAGCTGTCCTGCCAAGTTGAGTTGGTGTGTCTGGACCAGACCAAAAATCTCATGAAATGCAAGTTCTTTCCTTGGTTCTAGCACGGAGCACCGGCAATCAATGCAGACATCTCTGGTGCAGCCCTCTGCTCCTTAGCAGGATGAAGCCTATTGAGTCTCAGCTCTCAATCCTTGGATCTTCAAAAAAAAAAAAAAAAAAAATTCCTCTTGGATTTTTTTAACCAACAGTAATTTGTGGCCGTCTTAGTCCTCTTTGGCCCTGCGCTGCCCGGAGAAATTAATCTCCTCGGATTGCACCTGGGATCCTTCCGCCACACGATCTTACACGTTCATGCTATTAATAATACACAAGGACAAGTTGAGACAACTTTCTGAAACAGAAGCTGCTTGCATGAACTTGACACTGATGCCGGTGTTAATGACGTCCATTTGGTCTGGGATGGTTTGCATCCTTTTGTGAAACAAAACAAAACAGAAGACTCTGCAAGTGACTCAGGGGCTCTTTGTCTTTGAAAGAGGAACCATCAGAGAGTGAAGGCTGGCCAAGGTGCTTCAAACAAGGCCCGCGTCTTGCAGTTCCAAGGGGTGCTTCTCTTTTTAATTAATTGTCAGGTTGTATTGGAGCAGCAGCATATTTTGTATTTATTATTTATTGCCACATTGTCTATAGTTCACTTGTCACAAGCCCTTAGGCAGAAAACAATCTCAGTGCTGGGGGGGGGGAAAGATGTTGCAAAAGGGAAGTGGGCTCAGGACAGGGCAGAGTGAATTTGCTCAGTCACCTGGTAGAATAGAAGAGGCATCTTTCTTGCCAAAGTGTGCGTAGGAAGGGGGGAAGAGGGTGTAGGGAGAGAGGGGGACATAAGCCACCAATGCAAGGAAGAAGAGGAAGGAAATGTTGGTCCTCAGCTTCAGCAATAATTTACTGAGGACAAGAATGTCCTGCAAGTGGCTTTTGCTGCCTTAGAAGGGACCACCGGATCTTTGCAAGGCTGCACCGGCAACGAGGGCCAACACGGCGGCCGGGCGACGAGGCCAAAGGAGTTCTCCTCGGAAAACCTTGCAAAGAGGCCCATTAAAGGCTAAGCTCCAGCCACTGGAACACAGAAAACGGCATTAAAGGATTTGCTTTTCATGTCCATAATTCAGAGTTAATGTACATTTGATGTTTAATGTATGAACCTCAGGTGACTTCAAACTGGCAGGGCCCTTTCTAAATAGTATTTTAATCTAAAGATCCTCTCTCTTTTTCTCCCCTCTAGAGGTTCCAATACTCTGCCTGTCAGATGCAAGGAAGGGGAGAAAAAAGCCCAGAGAGGTGAAAGAAACACAATATGGGCATCAAGCTTTTGTTCGCTCTCTTATTGAGGTTTTCCTTCTAATCTCTACCTCTCTTTTTTTTTGATGTAATTTAAGATTAAGGAAATGAAATGCAAAGGGTGTCTGGGCAAGGCTTGACAAACAGGAAGTCGGGGGAAGGAGGAAATGTGTCTCAAAGCACCTAGCACGAGGCTAGAACATTAATTTGGGACTACAAACCCCAGATTCCACTGCTGGGGGGACTGGACTAGAGAGATGGCTGGTTCGAAGCCCCAGGTAATAGAAAAGTGGAGAGCCAAGATGCAAAGACGCTTACGTGTGGCTCATGATGCTGGGCCTCGTTTTCTAGAATGGGTCACTGCGTGAGCTCTTGCTCCCAAGTAAACCAAACTTTTAAGCCAAACTTCTAACATAGGCTGAGATCTACTCAGTAAAGTTGCAGGTGACACATCTGGCCTGGCAGGTGGAAAGAACAATAACAATGCAGTTGCAAACACAATTACAAAAGGAAAGTTGTAAGAGAGGAGACAAAGGAAGAGGAGGAGCAGCTGTAGGCTCTGAATCGCCCCAAGTGGCGCAACTGGATTCTCCATGTAGTCTTTGCAACAATCCCATAAACTGATTGAGTATTCCTTCCTCCGTGTTGGGATCTATGGTTGAGTGACAGGGACCAGTCCAAGTCTAGCAAACTTGGTGCATCCCTCATGAGCAGCATATTTCACCTGAGGACGACTTTGTTCACAGGCACACCTACGTGTACAGACGGGCTGAAACCCTCTTGCATGAAGGAGGCAACTTTTGGAAGTGAACTGCCATAAGTCACGAAATCTCTGCAGACCGTATCTGTTGCAAGCAGAGTCACGTGACTCAACATGCACCTGATCATTCTTACGGAGATTTCTTAAGTCAATGGGCACCTAAAGGTTAGACCACTTGCCTTTGCTGGGCAACAGGATTCCAGCCACTGTGGACCAACAAGAGGGTAACTCAAGACCCCCTTACTGGATATATGGTCCAGTAAAGCTGCCGAAACATGAAAGTGGGCATAGTTCAGTATGATGCTGCTGCTGGTTCCCTTGTTCTCTAAAACGGGAAAGGGATGGTCTGCCTGAGTGTCATCTTAATGGCTGGTGATAAGTTTGGACGTGAGCACCAGTGGGTGGCAGTGCCAAAAGGTTGTGTTAAGCGGATCTAAAACAATCAAGCTCTTCCATGCATCGCTAATGCTAAAGAGGCTGCTGCTGATGAATGGAAAGGTCATCCAAGGACCTTACCAAATAATTATTAAATAATTTCACCATTTGTTCAGGATCAGCAATTGCCTCGTTGTGAAGATCAGCAAATGGCAACTCTGAGGCTTCAGCGCAGATCCAAACAAGAAATGGTTTTGATTGCCAAAGCCCCACTCTTGCTGCTCTTAGCTTGCTTGGGTTCTTGTGAAATGGAAGAGAGATTTGAATTCACCTGGTTTTTTTTTTTCCAAGAGCTGGCCATTCTACAAATACACATAAAGCAGAATGTGTGAGGTGTGTTGCACTGTGAACACAAAAACTCTCACGGGTTCAAAAACAGCCAAAACCTACAAAAAGGAATCGGGGTGTGCTTGTTGCTTTGATGCATGACATTCGACTGAAAGTTAAAGTCTGGATGTGAAAGCCGTGGTAACGCCATCCCTAGAAGTACTGCCAAACGGGGCATGTTTGTACAGAATTACAAGTGATTGAAATATATGCTGGAAGCCCAGTCCACGTTCTTTCCAGCTGGCTGTGAGGAGATTCACACAACTGAGCCATTCGAGAGAGGTGCTACTTAAAATCATCATCCTGCATACCACTCGCACGGAGTGCCTCAGCAGGCCGGCTGTCTCGTTACATGTTGTTTTCTCCTGCATACATCCAGAGCAGAAAGCTGATTTCAGACACCTGGTGAAGATTGCTGGTGGGGCTCAAGGTAGGAGACACGGCCATTCTGTTGAGGCTAAGCGGGCCCAGGAGACCACCAGGAAGCCACTATGCCCCCAACCCTTGTCTTGAGTTCCATAATGAGTGTATGAAAGTAACAAATGACACAATATGACACAATACCTGGATACTACAAAACCCACAGTGCAGTGCAAATGCAAGTCATAAAATGAGATGCCACTTCCACGTATATTTGTTTTATTGGGGCACTGTGGAAATGTGCTAGTTCAGATTGGAAAGTACTGTTGGTTGGAATTCCTCCACACAACTTCCTCCTAAATCATTTTCCTCCACAGATCAGTGCTCAGATTAAGACCAGGCTTTACTGGAATCAACAAAATGGACCTCTTGACTAGGCCAGTTTGAGTCATCTCATCCCAATTTGGCTTTCAAGAAATGGTGGCTAAGGGAGTTGCCTCAAAGGGTAAGGGGGGTACACCCCATTTCTCTCCCCCCCCCCGCAATCCAAGCAAAGACAGTCCATCCAGGTCAGTCTCATGATCTGAGAACAGTTCGTAGACCGGCCCAAAGGAGGAGAAGAAGGCAAAAAGACAAGCACCCCAAAATGGCAAGTTCAGAAAGGCTCAGGCTATTAGCTGGCTGGCATCCATGAGCCAAGCGTGAGGATCATGGCACGGGCTGCCTGGAATGTTCAGGAGAAAAGGTTCCTCGGAAACACATATGATACGGAAGCCTTCCTAGATCCGGACTTGAGCCTCTTCTCCTTCCCTCAACAGCTCGAGTTGTTTAGATCATTCATAATCCTGTGGGCAACGCCTGTTGTTTAAATTTACTCTCCAAACAGAGCCTTGGTTTTAAGACGCTGTATATAAGTCATAGATATAATTATGACGAATATTATCGCTCCAGTCGTTCAGTGGAGCAGAGGTGCCCTCCACCTTGCCAGAAGACATGGTTCTGGAGGGGGCAGCAGCTTGGCTACTATCATCCAGGTCCTTCTCGATGCAAGGCCAGGCCAGGCAGGAATCAGACGAGGTCTCAGGGAGACCAGAGAGATCTCTCTTGGCCCTGTCCTGGCCTGGCAGGCCTTCCTGCAAATAGGAAATCATCCAATTTATGCTCCTAAAACTCTTGTGTGAGTCAGAAGTGTTCAGATTGATGTTCCTGCCACTGGGGGAACGCTGGGAGTCGTAGTCCGGAAATGCAAATCCACACCCTTCTAAGGTGCCCCCAATCACACCCATACTTCAAGAGCCTTGGTGGAATTCTGCCATTTAGAAACAGAAAGAATGTTGAGATAAATTGCCCAGACCAATGTGTTTATCTGCAGATATAATGTGGCATAAATGCCTTATATTAGGCAGAACTGCTTGCTTGAATTTATTTATTTATTAGGGGAAACTGCGTATGCAAATATAGACAGAAATGTTTGTGCAGACCTGTATGCATTGCTCAGTTTCTCATTTTCCTAACCCTTAGGTTTTAACAGAAATCTTTAAGCGGACTCTTTTGGTGTCTGCCTTCTTCACCTACTCTGGTAGAAGTGCAGAGGACAGGCTCTTCCGATATATCCGCACTCCGATGTGGAAACAGGGCAAAACAAAGCTAAGGTTAGAAAAACAAGAAACCAAGCAAAACTGAAATTGACAGATCTGTCAATCCTTAGCAGGACAGAGAAGCAGAGGCAGCGAGAGGTGTGTCGCCCTTTCCGGCCCCTCATTTGGATTCCCTGTTGCTTTCAGGTGCTAGTATAGAATTCCCCAGCACCCGAGTGATGGAAGCATGCTTTCCTTTTTAATCTCAGTGTGTGAGAAGCCAAACAGATGACCTAGGATTTTGTCCCGGTGCACTGAGTCATGTAACTAAATCAGTGCAACAGGGGCTGCAATGTGTGTGGACACACACACACACACACACACACACACACACACAGAGAGAGAGAGAGAGAGAGAGAGAGAGAGAGAGAGGCTTCAAAGGAGTGATGTGGAGAATAAATAATGCAGAGTCGCGCTGCGAAAGCCAAGAGTTTGAATTCTCCTGAGCATCTGCCATGGAGCCTGCCTGTGGTTCCTTCTTCCCCTCGGTTTTCCTGGATCTTTTGCTTCTGTTTAGACATCCAGCATTTCTCCCCATGGAATCCTGATGGCTGTATTACGCCAGCCGCCAGAGATGAGCTTCACATCAGCTGTAATGGGACTGGCGACAAGAGCCATTAGTCATATGGTTTGTCCTTCACTTTTATAGCTCTGAAAAATCTAATTGGCTGCTGATTTGGAGAAGAAATAACCTTTTTCCCCATTGCTTCTCTTGCAAGCTGCCTGCCGGCTTGATTCCGCCTGGGATTTCTCGTTCTAGGCACAGATTTCTGTGGGGCATTCAAACAGACCCGGATAAATTTCCTTGAGGGCTGATGATCAGGCTTATTGCTGTGACAGCCGGCATCTTATTGGATTCTGTGTGCTCTCGGATCCACCTGGGCGTACGCAACCTTTGTGACCAAGACACGATCGATACCTGAGTTTTACAGGTGACCAGTTCTGTTGGAAAAGGACAAGAAATCTGTATACAGCTAATGTCAGCTTGTGATTCTGAAATACACACACACAAAGACACACACACACACACACACACACACACGGACGCACATACAAGCTGAAACCCAATAACAAGCACTCAAAGGGCCCCGGGGCTGAACCAGACCTAGGCTTCTCTCAGTCCAACCTTTTGTCTGCACTGTGATAAACCCATTGTTTCTTATAGGGAGCCTACCAGCAGGAGAAGACAGCAACCATTCTCTCCTGCTTGGATTCTCCAGCAGCCCATGGCCTTAGACCACTGGTTCTTAACCTTAGGTTACTCAGGAGTTTTGGACTGCAACTCCCAGAAGCCTTCACCACCAACTGTGCTGGCTGGGGTTTCTGGGAGTTGCAGTTCAAAAACATCCGAGTAACAAAGCTTAAGAACCACTGCCTTAGACCACCTTAGTCTGATGGTCCCAGACAGACAGCATGACATGTCATGAAACCTCATTCAACCATGGCCCACATCACTCCATTTCTCTCTGTCTCGTTACTTCTGCTGCTGAAGATGTTTTATCCCAGCCGACCCAACTTTGGAGGAAGCTTCGTACCACGGCTGCTGCCGTTCACGTTAGGTCTCACCTCTCAGGTGGCTTTCCCTCCAGCACCCCGGACATGTGGGGAGTTTTTCCGGGCCCTTTCCTGCTGCTGGGACTTGTGGAAGGCTCCCCTCCACCTTTTCCCCAAGGCCCAGCCGTGTGACAGCCAAGCCTTGCTCCACAAGATGGCTCTGGAGATGTGAAGCTGGATCTTTGCTTCAAATATTTAGTTAGCCCCATAACTGGAAAACTGAGGGTTCAGAACAATCCCCTGATACTCTGAAACAACCTGACAACACTGGTGGGCTTTTCTTATCACCCAAAGCTTTAAAACTGAGATGTTCTCGCTGTCACCCTCTTTGACTGCGCAGGCCCTTCCAAGAACGTTTTGTTGAAAACCCATGCATAACTATTTTAGATGAAAGGAAACCATCCTATCTCAGAACTTCTCCTGACCCATCTCATCCCAAAATCTTTGTTTCTCTAGAATATGCTTTCGTGGGGCTTCTTTTCCTGTCAACGAGCTCCTTGCACGTTTTGCTCTGCCACGTTGTTTGACTTGGAGAGCGATGGGGGAATCTGGGTTGGTTAAACAAGCAGCGTCGGTAACAGCAGCGCCATCTCTGTAGATTTACTTCAGCAGGAAAAAAGAGAGACAGAAACCTGCTGATGTTTAGGATTTACGTACCCCCGCTCGCCATGCTGCTCCCCCACCCTCCGTTTTCGCAGAACGGAGGGGGCAGGAGTAGAGACAGCCCAAAGAGCTACTGCACAGCTGGAGTTTTCATTTAAATAAAGAGCAGAATCGCATTATACTTCATTGATTGCGTATTTTTTTTTTCTGACTGTTGTGACATTTTCAGGAAGGCTAATTTATTCAAGCATGGAAATCTTTAAAAACTTAATTAAGTTATTTCTGAGATTTTTTCATGCCTTCATTGTTTTGAGCTCACATTTAAACTTTAATTCCAGTTAATAGTAAGAAAAATAGACAAAAGACGATTCCTTCCAACTCTTCCTTATTTATTACTAAAAAGAAGCACCCAACAGAAAATCCCATTTGAGGGTCTTGTCTTCTCTGCTCCAGCTGGCCTGCACCACAGAAGAAAAGATGCTAAGTCCCAGAGGGAGCGGGTGAAGAGGCGGGAATCTTTCCATTGAGTTTTCCCTGTGGTTTACGGGCATAAGACATCTTGCTCGGCCAGAAGATGACTGCACTTCAATTGACCATTCTGTCCAGTTCTGGAAAGGTTGCCTTTGAAGACTACAACATCCAGAATCCTGGTAGCAGCAGGATGGCCCATCACCACAGGAGAAGGAGGTGGGTGCCCCTTCGAGATTTGCACATTGATTTGTGGAGAAACCACCACCACCTTTATGCAGAGGAGGATCTAGTGGATCTTATCTCTGGGATATCTTTGGATCTGGAGGCAGCCAGGTGGAGACCGGAAATCCCAACCACCGGCAGGACCAGCCATGTGCCAACAACTTGCCTCCTTTTGCTATGGACCACTGGGGGCTTAGAGCAAATCCTTCTCTCTCAGACTCAGTTCCTCCAGGGGTGCAGCAGTGGCTTCAAATGTTAGGATGTGACACATTGGTGGACAAGATGAGGCTTGCTTGCCGCGTGAGTGGACCTTTGGCTCCAAGCTCTGCTGTGCTTTCCTGAAACGCACGGTTCTGCCTCATGCATTATGTGCACTGTAGTCCGAAAAAAAGGAACCTTTTAAAGCTCTGAGGCAGAACCTTTGCCGAATGATCCAACTGGAGTTCCTTTATATTCCCACCTCCAAGATCCA
Source organism: Pogona vitticeps (assembly GCF_051106095.1). Classification (NCBI taxonomy): domain Eukaryota; kingdom Metazoa; phylum Chordata; class Lepidosauria; order Squamata; family Agamidae; genus Pogona; species Pogona vitticeps. The sequence continues at coordinate 29,113,747 of NC_135790.1, read as the reverse complement.
AGAGATTTGCCAATAACAGGGAAATGCATCCTTTAGGAGAGAAAACGGTTGTGTGAATTCTCATGAAGAGGGAAAGGATAGCTTTGGGTTGTCTTGTTCAGCAGAGAACACCAAGTGAGCTAAACCATCCCAAAGGCAGCCTCGTTTAAGGGGCGTTGAAAGGATTAAAAAAAAAACCACACACAACCCCTCTCCACCCTTCACCAAACATTAAGCTAATTTCCCCCAGGCCCATTGGAGGAGACAATCTGTACTCCTGCTACATTTGTGCATATTATTTTTAAGTCATTAGTCTCTGCCTGATATTGTGAGTCAAGACATTTAATAAGGGGAATTTATGGCCTGTCTCCTCCAATCAACACAATAATCCATGGTAGTGTTGAATGCTTTGAGCTAATGGATATTGCTTTCATTTGAGCCTTCTTCATTTTTGTCTCTCTGTCGAGTTGGTTTTTCTTGATCTATTAACAGATACATTTGGCTCCTCTCTGCTGGAGGAGAGGAAATCTTTAGCAAGCCCTTCTAAAATTCAGGAATGTACAGGTGGACATGCTGAGCAGAGTTATGGGAACACAATAGACCGCACAGAGAGCTAAAGGTAAATGTCCTTTCATAATTGGAACACTCCTTGTGTGGATTTTAAAGGACTTCAGGATGCAAATGCTTCAATTCAAAACAGGATAAAACCCTCAATAGATACAGGGTATCTAAAGTCCCAGGTGATCTCTCCATTGGCCAAGGGAGTTTTTAAACCATTCCTGAGAGGAAATGGAGCCACAAAAGAGCCATACCATCGCTTAGACCTGGACCATCTTTTCTTCACCTCAGGATCAGTAGCTATGCTCAGCTTGCAATGCATTTTTTTCACTTGCAAGTTTAGGGTTAGGGATATGTTTTGGGTTATAATGGTGGATAATGAAGAAAGTTGACAGGGAAAAATAATTTATTTGACATATGGTATTGAGCTGCTGGCAGGTGGAAGGAAGCCGTGCTGGGACACAAGTTGTGGGAAGCAAAAACGAGACCGAGAGAGCAACGCTTGGCCTTTCTCGCCGCATCCTCCATGCGTCTTCATCTGCCTCCCTGCTCACACACACATGGTAGCTCCGCCGACATTTGTATTATTCGGTCCAGAGCTGTCCTGCGCATATGGAAAACATTTGCTCTGAGTATTGGCCATTAATGTTTTCATCTCTGTTTAGTGTCAGGAGTTTTCGATTACCAGCCCTTGCAAAGCAAAAAGGTTGGCTTTCATGCTTCCTTTGCTCTCATTTCCAGATACGTCGTCGGATCAGAGCTCTGCCCTGAGGGAATGGAGAAAGGAACTTCATTGTAGGGAGGCGTCTGAATGGGCAAAATTTGCAGTTTGGGCTTCGGCTAACGAGAGCCGGAGCTGTGCATGACTGATCCGAGGGCATAAGCTGCAGTGCCTGAGGAAGGGGGCCTGCTCCATGATCAAGGGGTTGAAGAGGAGGGGGTGGAGATTGCTAAGTGAAACTGATGGACAGAAGATGAAAGGCAGGCCTTCTCCTTCCCTTACCTCAAGGTGGTATCCATCAACATGCAACTCAAATGGTGGACTCATGGCACATCATAGTGTGGAAGCAGGTGTACTGGTTTAGGTGGATCCAGAGGAGAATGAGAGAGTCATGGAAGGAGAAAAGAAGGGAAGAGTTCTCTCCAGAGCTTAGACATGAATTCCAACCTCCACCTTCTGGTGAACATCTCCTAGAATTCTCCAGCCACCATTCTGAATAGGACGTATGTCTGGGGATGTTCCCATTCCATGAGGAGGCAAATCGATATAGCTTAGCTGCAAGTTATTTAAGTTGGGGTGGGCAACACACCAGGAGGTTTTTTTGGGGCCAGTTTCTGCCTCTCAGGAAACTCATGACAGCCCCGATTCCTTCCCTCCCATCACTGGCACCAAAAAGTCCATCACCTTGAAAGCCAGTAGCAGTCAGAAGCCAGTTCCCGTTTCAGGGACCTGCATTGGGGCAAAGCAAAGCATTGGGATACCCATGGAATATTTATGGGAACCATACTTTCTGGAGTGTGATTGTTCTTGTTTCTGTTTTGACATGGATTCTTCTGGGGGTGGCCGGTCAGCAGCAGCCAGATCCCTGAGATTTCAGAGCCAGACATTAAGATGAGAGGTGGGTCCTTGTGATGTCACAGAGGCAGGGCAGACACTGGGGAGATTTCCCCCCACATACACACCCGAGTGTGTCCCAGTATTGCAGTAACCTATTCCATTTCTCAGATTCAACAACCTCTCCTATTTTGTAAGCAAATGGAGGGGTCTATGCAGGTGGAAGGAAAAAACAAATTTCGCTTCCATTTTTGGTTCCCTTGGCATAATTCACTAGATAGAATAATATTTAATGAAAGATGTGTATGTGTGGCAGATGCTCACCCTGAGAGGTGAGCATACATAACGGCAGCCCCAAGAGGTCCAGAAGCAAAGAGCAAACCATTTATGTCAAATGGGACACCAGTTCCAACGTCCAGGGTAGAAATGTTTGTTCCAGAGAGGGACATAATTGGACAGCCCACATTTGTACCCGAAAGGTTTCTGGGATGTTTCCTCCCAGGCAATATTCCAACATGGCGACCTTTTGCCACGATTCAGAACAAGAGCTAATTTTTGAAATGTCAAGATGTCATCAAGGCCAGAAATCCTGTTATTAGAGTTGTTCGGGCCCTTTTCTCCCCCGCCCCCCCAAATATTGAATTGCCTTCCTGATGCTTTGCTGTGCGCTGCCTCTCTCGTACGGCTCACATCTAGACTTTACGCCTTAACTCCGGCTAGTAGAACACAAATAAACGTCCATTACACTTTATGGAAAAGAACCCAGTATCAAAGGCACAACCTGGCCTTAACAGCCAAGTCGGTATTTCTTTGAGTGGCGAGTTTCTAAAATATAATTAAGCTATAATGTTTGGGAGCGAGGAAAGAGCAGCCAGTAAGTAACTGCCAAGGTAGGTAAACACCTCGATGAAAACAAAACTGTTTACTGGAGTTGAAAGCCCTTTATTGAGTGTCTGCTGCTTCCTTCCAAGGATTATTGCATTATGCCAGGCTGTGTCTCATCGGAATATGAAGAGCAAATGATTTGGAGGAGCCCGGTGGCTGGAACAGAGGTTGCGGTACTGCAGTCAACATCCTTCCCTCCCTCCCTCCCTCCCTCCAAGAGATACGGTAAATAACTCTCAGGAGGTGGGGTTTCAAAGCGACTTACATATGAAAGGTGTTCCTGGGTGTTTGCAGCTGGCTGCTTGGCCCAAATGATGGCGATAGCTATTTTTTTATTTTTTTTGAGTTGAGTTCAGGGCCTTGATTGATCCAGGCTGGTTCCTGGACAAGACAGAAAGGGGCCAAGGTGGATCATTAGCCAACCCATTTACTTTTAAGCTCCAGTCAATCAGAAATGCTTTATTTGGTGCATCAAGTCAATATGGCACCTAACAAAGGTGTTGTTTTCCCATTATCAAGGGAAACAGAGGAGAGCCTTTTCACTCTAGCGTCAACATAATCACCCACATATTCCATCTTTCCTCCTCCATCCTGACACCACCATGCTTTCCTTGACAGGCCAGCACTAACCAGAGTCAAGTCTTGCTAGTACCTAGATGAGGGGTGACCAAGGAATATAAGGGTCTTCCAAGGAGGGCTAGCAACGGATCCTGCCTTAAGCCCTGGAGAGCTATTATGGCTGCTAATCAGAGTTGTCCCTATTGAGCTAGATGGACACCAAGGCTCCACGGGTGGGCCCTTATGATGTCACGGTAGGGCAGCCTTCATGTAACAACTGCAAAATAATATGTGTCTATGTGTAGCACAGAGGGGGGGGCAATCAAGGTGGCTTTCCTGAATGACTCCTTCTAAATTAGGGATTTAAATATTCTGTACGTAACAATACTGTACAAACACAATTGCACAGAGCCAGTGGACCCCAGTATATCTTGGCAAGGGCGAGGAGATGGCGGCCCACGGATTGAAGATATCATGTGCCGTGCAATTATGCAGTGCGTCTCCTTTCCCAGCCCTGCTTGCCTTGAGCAAGGAGACTGGGATAAGCACACGATTCCCTGAGACTTGAGCCGATGCTGCCCTGAAACCTGATGATCTGTGATTTGTGTGTGTGTTTCTTTGGTTTATCTGCAGAGATGCAGCATGACCTCTCCTCTCTGTCTCTTTGCCAACGATGGATCCAGATCTGCCCCCCCACCAAGCGAATGCCAGACTGGCTAAATCCAAGGCACCCACCCAACCCCAACCCCTGACTGCTGGAATGCATGCCTGCGTCTCTTCCAGGCTGCCTCCATGTGGGCTGCATTTACAGGCTAAGCCAGGAGCTAGGAAGCATCTCTCCCCATAGAAATCAGGCCTGTTCATTATCAAATCACCTCCAGATGTATGGCTCCCTCTCTTCTTCCAGCAGCTCTAATCATCACTTTGCCGATGCCCCATGCCGGCGTGTGATATTACACAGCAGCGCCTGCTTGTGTGCAAGGGGACACCTGATGGGGAGAAGGGGGAAGCGGGGAAGAGTGGCCAATGAGAAATGCCACCCCCCGAAGCGCCTTGGACTCTGAGGAGGCAGGCCAAACAAAAGCTTCCCCCGTGGATGGATCAGGGGATATTCCTTGCCTTCGAGGAGGTTCCAGATGGTGCCGAGAGCGCTAGCAAAGGCCACAGCTGGCCACAGTTTGAGTTCAGAAGAAAGTCAAGCCAACAGTGGGAAGCAAAGGCCAGCTGGGTGTCGGCTGCCAGGCTGACTATGGAACACAAAGTCTTCCTTCAGGTCAAGGAGAAGCACCCTTGGGAGAAGGTGTTTTTCCTCCTCCCCTTTTAGGCAGCTTTCCCCTTACACTTGAAGGAGACGCACCTCTCGAGGGCATGCCTTGCCTTGGAATCTGAATGGAAACACAGGCCGCTCCCTCAGCTTGCCCGTCTCTTGTGAAGCCTCAGTGCACTCTGTTATCTTCTTGGCAAGGGCAGGGTTGAGGAGGGAGGCAGGCGAGAAAGTCCTGTAGAAGGATTACTAGCAAAGGGTTAGGAAACTATTCATTTGTTTGCTTCACTTCTAGCCAGCTTTGCTCCCCATGAGGAGATCCAAGGCAGCCCGCAGTGAGACAGAAACGGTGAGTGTCGGATTGATTGGGGGCTACTGAGCCACAGCACTTTGGGGGACGGAGTCTCTAAGTTTGGAATGGGGTCTTCCTCGGACTTGGGATCTCAGAAACATCCACCGACCTCTGCCACTGCCATGGCCACAACGTTTGCTCTTGCTTGAGATGATCATTCTAGTCGTTCAACATGTCTTAAAGAGGGGCATGGACCGCCAAACCAGTGGTTCGTGCTGGTTGATTTCTTAGCCGAACCAGGGTTCGGGGCGATCAAGCCCCACCTCTTCCAATGGGCACCTACTCAGAAGACCTGTTCTGCCAAGAAATGAACTGGCACAAACCACCAGGACTTCCTAACCTTTATTGGGCAATCATAGGTTGCATCAATTGAGATGAAGGGAGTCCCCACCGCACATGCACCCTTTGGATTCCTTCCTGCCCTTGTGCGCATGCATGTCCACACGGCAGGAAGACACACCAGCAGGACTGGCACCAACATTGTGTGGTGGACTCACAATAATTTCAGAAACAAGCTAATTCCAGATAGACATACAAGAACTGAGCTTTAAAAAAAAGAGAGAGAGAGAGAGAGAGAGTAAAGCTTCTAATAAATAAACCAAGCCTTGTGGGTCTCAGTTGTGTTATCCAAATCAAACATGTACCTTTTAAAACTTTGCATTGTCTTTTGTTTCGAGAATAAGAAAGCTCGCTTTGATTTTTCTGAATAGCTGATGAAACCTTGAGTTGAGCAGCTGGAGGAATTTCCCATTTGAAATGGAAAGAACGAACCTGTAAAATTAAAGAGTTAGCAAAATCTTTTCACCCACCAGTAAAATCTGGCAGTCGCAAGCGCTTGCAAAGGCTGCCGCCTGACTCTTCCTCCTCCTGTCCAGGAACTGCACCCAATATGAGGGAAGGGGGGGGAATGTCTTACTGCATTGTGCCTGCCCCTGCCATTTGGGTGGGGAGACGATGCTCCCAATGGTGACTGGGCTCGCCCTTTTTTGGGTGGGGTGGGGTTTCCTTTTGGTCCTACTAGCCTTCTCTTACCTTCCTTTCTAACACTACGAAGGAAGTCAATCAATTGACGGAGTCTGGGAAAGTTCTGTTTTGGGCCTATTATTCCCAGAATCCCCCAGAATGACTCAGTGGTGGCCAAAACAGGCTCTCCTCAGTCTCTACTGCTCCTTTCTGACGGTTCCTTTTGCGTACAGAGTTCCTTGCCAACTGATTCGCGAAAAAAGATGTCGGAGGATGAGGACTGAAACCGCTTCTGCTTGACCTCTTGCAGAACGAGGGAAGGGAAGGACGGAAAGGCATCAGAATGGACTTGGGACGATTGCCTCCCTCTATCTTTGCATCACTCCAACCAGCCATTTTTTATTTTCCAGGAAACCTTGTGCCTGCGTGGGCCTGGCTTGCAGGTGGGGGCCTCTGTTTTCAAACATTTATACCCATTACAGCAGTGTTGCCGGGGGGGGGGGAGGAACAGAGAAGAGGGAACGCCAACCTCAGTGCTCTCTATCCTGCCACTGCTGGTTTGTTGCTTCCTTGAACTCTGCCCTCCAAGTAAGAAACACTTGAAGCCCATCCATCTCTCCTTTGGCTTCCTTTCCTTCTGCCCATCTGTTCCCCTTGGCCCAATGCCCGCTCACAAATTGGTCAGACATTTGCCCTCTGGCATTAGGTATGGAGCGACCCAGGGAATAAACAGATAAGCTGCCGAGCATCGAAACCCTGCCATCTTCGGTATGGAAGCTTTGACGCCTGCCAACCTTAAAAAGTATCTTAGCATGGCATGCCAACAGTCTCTGCCTGCTCTTGTTGATGTTGTACATGAGGTGGGTTTCTCCTGAAAAAGAACCCCCTCCCCTGGGCCGGTTTCTTGCCTTCCATCCTCTCAACTCATGGATTATCTGGCAAGAGATTGGAGCCACTCTTCCTTCTCTGTGAAAGTTGCCTGGAATGAATTCTTCCTTTGAACTTCCAGTGACTGATTGACAGACTATGGTCCGTCCTCATTGCCACTCAGTTAGAATCTTGTACCTTCTTGGTCAAGTGCTAACACAATAAACCAGGGAAAGGCCAGAGGCTTGGCTGCTCCTACTTGCGGCATGCACATGATGTGGGCTTTCGCTGCACCAAACTTTCAGCTCAAAGTTTTTGAGTGAGTCAAATGTGCACTGAAACGCCGGGCTCCTCTCTTTATAAAACCCATTTCTCCACTGCTTTTGGATGGAGGAAGCAGCTGCCCACCATTTCTCTGTGTGGAGAACTTCCCTCGGAACAGTGAAAGGCATCATCCTGATGGAGTGAAAAGTCACCGGGTGGCGGGTGAGAGGAAAGCCCCCTGCTTCCATCCATTTCTCTCCCAGGACTTGCCCACCTGTTAGATACGTGACTGAGCCTAATGGCCAGATCATGGGTGAAGACCAATGCATGGGTCTCCCTCTTAGGACATTATCCCTCCAGGCATGCGAATCTTTCATAGCTGTGTGCAGGAGGCACCAGGCACAAAAGCAAAGCCAACTGGCCAACTGCAAAACATGAACAAGCTCGTTAGCCCAGGACAGAATGAGGCAAAGTCCTGTTAGAATCAACAGTCTTTGGACAGGGTCCTGGGCAGATAGCATTGCCCTGAAATATGAAACCAGTGGTTGCTTCCCCTTGATTCCTGATTATTCTTGGGTCCCTGGCCAGATTTACTTCTCTTCCTTGGGTCTGTTTAAGCCCCTGCATCCCAGCATGTCTCTAAACAAAATGCAGGCAAAATTCAGACTGGAGGCTTCAGATCCTAGAACGGCAGAGCTGGAAGGGACACCCTCTGGATCATGAAGTCCAGTCCCTCTCAAGGAGGCCCAGGGCAGGAATCGAACTCCCAACCGCTGGCACCACAGCCGGAGACTAAATCACTGAGCTACCCGGCCGTTCCTAACTGTAACTATTTGGGGAGTCCAAGATAAAACCCTGAGATCCCTCCAACACTTTGAAGTGGCTGGAACAAAAGACTGGGAGTTTGGGTTAAGCCCAGCTTCATACCTACAGCCTTTCTGTAGCTTCCTGCCTTGACAAATTTAGAAAAGGTGTCCTTTTGTCACTGAAGGGGGAGAGGCTATGCGGCAGAGGGGGGGGAGATAGAGAGAGGAGAGAGAGACTGAGAAGCTTGCCTGACGGTGCAGCTGGCTTGTTTTGCTTTTCTGGGCACTGTGTTCCTCATTGCCTTCCACCAGGCTCTTAAATAAGTAAAAGGTCATTTCTAATGCACCACTGGCCAGGCTATTGATTTGCATGAGTCCTGAATTCCCACTCCCTTCCAGCACGTGGAACAAAGCGGACGTGTGCGCCTGACAGCCTGATCCTGGGCATGTTTACTCAGAAGCAAACCCCATGATGTGCAGCAAAGTTTGCTCATCCACCAAAGCGTGCAGCATGGCACTGCAGCATGAATGCGCATGTGTACATGTGCAACACACGCATGCCAGATGCACTATCTGTTCTTGAAAAACTGCAAATCTTGTGGTAGATCTGAGGGTTAATCTAACCTCTTTACTTTTCTCTAACCAGAATTGCGAACAGGAATATAAGGTTCTGGACTGCTTTCTTTCTCAGAAACCTCTTATTTTGGAAGGAGGTTCATGAAAACTGCCTCCTGCTACTCCGAATTTTACAAGGAGCCTTCTCCCAACATGAACTCTTTGTTCTTAGCTTTAAATATTGTCTTCCAATGAGAGAAACCACCTTGGGTTCTTTTAAAGGAGGAAAGTGGGGTAAAAATATTTTAAATAAATAAATATGTTTGCTGGAAGCTGTAGTCCGAAACCACTGACTTTGCTGAGAAACAGAACAGAGCACCAGTAAATCTGGTGATGCTGTGAACTCATACCGTATTTCTCTTGCCCTGGGTCTCCCCCTGCAGCCGCTCTTTCATGGTAGAACTCGTCTGCACACCCCTGGCCATCTGCACGGCCCCCCTCGCCCGAATCTTTCCACATCTAGCAGCCCCCAGGGATTCACAATAGACTGCAACTGGACTCAAGCAGTAGGAAGGGGGATTATCCTTGCTTGTGGGATATGAGCGATCTGGAATTTAAATGATCTGGGGTGGAGACCCCTGCCTGATGTTGGTCCGTCCCTTGGAAACTGGGGCTCTAACATTCCAACAGGCTTTTTCTTGATCGCGCTGCCGGCTCAGATTCTGCTAATGATCGTGAGATCCTTTCACTGATCTTGACAGTTCACTCAGGCTCTGGAAGGCTCAAGATCTGTCCTGATCTTTCTTTTAAATGCACCCATTACAAAAAGAGAGAAAAGGGGAAGCCAGGAGGAGGAATCTAGAAAAGACCCTCAAGAATAAGTAGCCACGTTACAAGATGATGATGATGATGATGATGATGATGATGATGATGATGATGATGATGATGATGATGATGATGATGATGATGGTTGCTTTTTTGAATGCCTTGGATGCTTCATGGCTGGTTACTTGGGGTAAAGGTAGGTGGAGGCTGGGATAAGGTTGCAAGAGACCAATTGAGATGTTTCATGAATATTCTGAGTCCATAGGGGTGCCGTTCTCCACCTGGACTCAGGCTCCATGGCACACCCCCAGCCTTCCAGGTCGGCTTCTTCCTCTCTTGGGTCCTTCTGGGCCTCCAGGTTTTCAGACAATAAGAGAAAAACACAAGCTGGGAGGAAGAACGCAGAGGTTTTTTTTTTGTTGTTGTTAGTCTTCAAGGGTTTGTGCTTCATCCAGCCAGCTTTTCTACCAAGCCGGCAAATAATCCTTGGTCCTTGGGATACAGAGCAAAGAAGAGTGCCGTACATCCTTTGGGGGATGCTTCTGCTGCAAACATTTTATTTCAGAAATGCACGTGCTCAGAAGATGCCAGAGGAAGGAAGGAAGGCTTTTCTGAATGTTTTTTTTCCCTTTAACATTTATACCATTGCATCAAAATATTAGGGTTTCCAACTCTCCGAGCAGTAACTGAAGTCTCAGTGACTTGCTTGCGTCCCCAAGACTCCAGGTGGGGAGGTAAATCTCCGAGTGAACAGCACAGAGGAGGAAAACATTTTATCTTCTCAATTGTGACAAAATAATAGGAGACCTGAAAGGGAACTGGGGCAATATTTAAAGGTTGAGCTGAAACACGCAAAATGACTATTTCTGGCCAGGGAACAGGGGATACAATTTCTAGAGAAGCAGGCGTGCATTTATAAGGCAGAGCCACGTTCTAGAAGTGGGGAAAGGGGGACTGAAGCTTTCCACGGCTTTTAAGGAAGATGCTGAGTTGGTACCAAGGGAGAAAGAGACATCAAGCTTCAACTTCCAGCAAAACCAAAGGCCTTTCCTTACATCGTGCAAGCACAGTCACCCAGGGGTGGGTCCCTGAAGTCATCAGACTGTAGTAGCCATTCTCTCCCATTCCTTTGGTGACACTGCAGTGCAAGTGACTTCCACTGGTGTTGCATATTGCACAGTTTTTGCTTTGTTTTATTCTTTCTACAAACACCCTAAGTTATACTCCTAGGACTCTCTCTGTGTGCGCATGTGCGTGTGTGCAGACCTGCATTTGTTTAATCAAGCCACAGTTTCACTTTTGGGGTTCATCTTCTTTCTCTGACCACCCAGTTTCTAACTTCTTTTTGGCCTTGCAATGTCACTGCCAATAGTTCTTTCCTGCTTCCCTTTCTTTTGCATTATCCGAACAAGAGGTGGACAGATCGGTCTTCCGGAAATGATGCTGATGGTGCTGTGGAACCCCAGTCATCACCATTTGCGTTTCCCCATTTGAGTGAATGGGGTTTTTCACAGAAAGCTGGAAATGCGCAAAAACTGGCGCACACAGACACCGACGGGGACCAGGCAGAAGTGTCTCCAAAAGGACAGGGATCCATTCAACCCACTCCAGCTCAGGTTTCATTCAAGGTATGCATCCCTTTCCTCTCTGACAAAGTCTCCCAAAAGAGATGACTAGAAGCGGAATGCCTACCGCTTGAAAACTAGCACACGCAATGCGACATTTGCCCAGGGTTCATGCTGCCACGTTCGCTGTTCTTCTGAAGCTTCTTCTCTTCCAGTGCACCAGTCACACTTGCCATGTTGCCAGGGAAAGACCTGACACAAAACACAGCTAATCACCAACCTTTATGGAACTGTCACAGCGTCAGCGCTGCCCGCCCTGTGTTTCGCTGATGACAGCTGTCACACACGGCCCCATCCTCTTGCTAAACCGCCTCCAGTGTTTACCTTGAAGGATGTTTCATAAAAGACTCTCCTGGCGTGGCTGCAAGCGGTGGAGAGGAACTGGGAGGCTGGACGGGCGCCCCTTCCCCAGGTGGCCTGAGGACATCAGGAGGCAACTGTGCCAGCTCCACGACACAGCCCATGGGTGGACGGATCAGCCCTTCCTCCCCCTCAGGTGGCCTGGTGAGAGTCATCATCATCATCATCATCACCATGGTGGGGAAGAAAGTGGCATGCGGCAAGAAGTAGCCGCAGCTACTAGGTCTTCTCTCCCCACCAAGCACTGGGTAAACCTCGCTGACTCTCTATGGGCCCAGCCCAGGGAGTGTGGTTAGATTGGGGCCAGCAGCAGAGCACCGGCCGCCATTTTGACTCCAATTCCCATCCCTGGAGGGCATCTCCTCCCATTAAGCTGAAAACCAGAAATGGCCAGATCGTCATCTCTGTTTCAAAAATGCATGTTGGTAGACACACCTTGCTTTTCAGGAGAATCATTTTCCTAAGAAACGCCTGGAAGCATCGCACCTCAATGGTTTTGATGGCCCCACATTCCCGCCCTTGGGGAGAGGCAAAAAAAGAGCTCCATGCTTCTCTGAAGCCAGCTCCTCACACTCTGTGGCTTTCCACGGCTCACGTGGCAGCAGGTCCTCCAGAAGCCCCATTGCTGGTGGTCTCCCACCCTGCTCCCAAGGTCAGCTGGCCCTCCCACCTCCAAAGCCCAGGCTATTGTGTCATTCTGGGGGAGGCAGGATCTCCTACCGTCCAATCACTTCCAAAAATTATTGTTTAATAAAGAAGGCCTCCAGCCGCGCACGTCTCTCTCTGTGTGTGGGATGACCTTACGGGGAAGAGACATTGCCTCTGCTGCTGGTTGCAAGAGTAAAAATGAAAAGGCTAATAAGTGGTTAAGCAGTTTACTGAATTGTTTATCAATAATTTATAGATCCCCATAAAGTCCACTAATTCCACCTGCGGTTTATAATCCTAATTTATAGCCCCAATGTTCACTGTAACTCCTTTGACTTCTAGCCAGGCGGTCTCTTTCTGTATCTGATATTAACGATCTGGAAAGTCCTGAAATGGCTTCGCATGTTTGTTAACCCCTTTCAAACGTGCCTAGCCTGACCTTTTTAAAAATACCTTAATGGATGAAATCACTGGGTGCCCTTGGATATCAGCAGGCGCTGGGTGTCCGTCGTCCTGCCCTTCTTTCTGCAAGGAGAGGGAGGTAAACAAACCTCTGATCTTCCACCTGTGGCTTGTTTGGCATGGTGGCCAAACTGGGCAGGATGTGACCCTCTGGCTTGTCCCTCTCGGAGAGGGTGGCCTCTGACACATGGCAACAGCAGAGGACATAGGAGGACACCCATTCACATGAAGTTTTTTAATGATGTAAGATGCCTCTTTGTGCCCATTGTTCTTGGCTTTAAATATTCTTTTAATTACGTTAACCACCATTGCGTTCTCATTGTTTCCAATCTTTAAATAGCGTCTTTCAATCTTGTAAGCTGCCTTGGGCCCTTTTCAAGGAGAAAGGAAGGGTAAAAATATTTTAAATAAAATAAATAAATGGTTTCCCAAGCCGATGGATAGGCAGAGAGGCAAACGGGCAGACTTTTGAATCATTGTTCAGTCACGACTGCACGGCTTCTCATACGGTGTGGAAGAGGGCAAACATCATGTCTGCTAAATGGGCAGTCCGGGAGCTGCTCGTTGTGGATGATGGATAATAGGGATGTGCATGGGGAACATTTCTGGGGTTCATTCCCTTCTGTTTCTTCTGAGGAGGCTCTTCATTCAAGTTTGGGTCCTTTCGGGCATGAAACCCGAAAGAGACCGGCTGTATCAGGCTTTTCTGCTTCAGGATTCCCATTCGGGGCCCGGAAGTCACACAAAGCAAGAAGAGGGAGGTAGAGGATCAGGGCTTGGAAAATGGGGGTGGGAAAGCAAAAGGAGAAAGAGAAAGACCTCATAACGATGTCAAACAGAGTTAATCCAATAAAGGAAGTCCAACAGAAATTTTCAGGACCTTCCGTTTTTAGGAAACCAAAATTATCATAATTCAAAGGCTTCATATCAGAAACAATAAAAGAAGCAACAAACAGAAACCCACCTCTTTGGGGTCCTCCCCCCCCAATTCACAATCCCTAATGCTTATTTGTGTTCATTGTTCCTCTCACTGCAGCTTTCAGACCTCCGTTGTCCCGTTCCTTCCATCAGGCTCCATGAACAACTCCATCCTCATAACGGGAGGCTCAGCTTCTGTGCCCTCAATTCTGGGCTTAGGTGGGGGTCTCCCGAGGGGAGGGCTTTTTCTGTTGCTGCCCCCCAACCCTGGACCATTTAGATACCGGCCTTCTCCACAGCTCTCTCTTCAGCCCACAGGCAAAACCTCTTTCATTCCCGAATTCAGTTTCAGAGCATCTGAGGTCAGATTTTCCACCCGTTACACCACCGATGCTTCTCGTGGGAAGCGGGGGGTGGGTGCCTTTGTTTTTGTTTCTAAAATCCTTTTTACCTCGTTATTAATTGGTTTGTAGCTGCTAATTGCAGGTTTGCTTCATTTCATTTTGGAACCCGCCTCAGGGGCCCTGAGTAGAAGGAGACAAATGTTTTAATAAATAAATCATAAGTCGATGCAAAACAGCAAGTACCTAAAATACAAACAGACTAATCTGTTTACACTTGGAAGCCATTTAATAAACGAAATAGCTTTACATTTCATTTGAGTGAAATTAAGGAGCCATCGGGAATCAGCCCCCGTCTCTCCAGTCTCTGCATCTCCCTTGAGCTCATTGGCTAGAATGCCAAAAGTGTGGCATCTTTTTACTTATTTGAATGAAGTAGCCACATTCAAAGATGCCTTCCTATTTACCCCAATTCCCTCCAGGGATCACACTGAGCAACATGAGAGGGGGCCTTTTAAGCTTAGACTTGCCTTGGTCCCCAACAAGCGAAGATGGTCAAAAACCAGAGCGGATGATCTGGAGAACCTCTCCCTCACTCCAATTGGTCTGAGGTGTGCATGCACACCAACGGGAAGCCTGATCCTGCACACTCTTCACCTATCAAAATAAGGAAGGGAGGCCAGACCAGGAGTGAAATGAAGAGGACGGATGAAGAAATATGGTGGCCCTGGTATCATTGGAAAGGATGGTCCTGGAGAAGCATCTCCTGGAGAAGACAGCTTGCTTGCGTAGAGCTGCCCAGGGCCAGAAACCGAAGGCCAGGGGAGTGGGTCCTTGTGATGTCACAAAAGACGTGCCCTTCAGGAGCAACTGTAGAAGAACGTGGGTGTCATGCATACATGAGAGAAAGTGGATTTCCTGCACCTGCACACAAACACCTAACCTATGTGCAGCTCATCAGCAAATACCTTCTCCGTGAGTCACTGAGGCTGGCCATCAGGATGGAGTAGGGAAGAGATGGCTTCCCACAAGACAGAAAAGTGAATCTGCACAATAAGATTTCTCCTCCAGTGCCACTTTCCCTGAGATTTCTGCCCCCCCCCCAAATGGGTGGTGACCTGGAAAAGCAGTGCAGCTCCCAGATCCTTCATACCGGGGGGTGGGTGGGCTCCCAACCTTGGCTCCCCAAATGTTCTTGGACTTCAACTCTAGCGACTAGCTATGCTGGCCAGGATTTCTGGAAGTTGCAGTCCGAGAACATTTGGGGCCCCAAGGTTAAGAGCCGCTGGTTCCAACAGCAGCTGGAGACTTGACACGCTTACCCCTTCCTTTCCAAAAGGAAATACTACAAATCTGAGCAAAGATCTGAATATCGTTTAGTGGGTTCCCCCAGTGTCTCCCTTGGAGGACAGCCCTGCTCCGCTAGAGAACCAGAGCTAACAACAAGCTGATCCAGTGTTACCTTCCTTTAGGTGGACACCTGGCCTGGGAGGACTCCCCTGGTAGGGCCACGGGAACAAAAGATGGACACAGCCTCACATACACACATCCACCCAACACACACACCTTCTCATCCATGGCTCTCTTCCCGGGCCTCTCAGAGCTCCGAAAGCTGGTGTTGTGATCATCGTGTTCCTTTCTTGCTTCCACGTCGGGGAGAGGCAGCCAGGGTCTCTGCAGATAAAATTTTGTGTCTCAAATGTAATTTGGCTGGGGCACTGCAGGATGGCAGCAGCTGCAGCAGCAAAAGCAAACAATGCTTAGTCCTATAATTACATATATATGATTACATATATATCGAAGGCATCTCTCTCTCTTTCTCTCTCTCTCTCTCTATCTAGAGAGAGAGAGAGAGAGATGCCTTTGAGTATCTCCCTTCCTCTGCTGGATATTACAAATGGACCTGCCATGTTATTATTTTCTTTACTCCTTAGCTGTGGAAGGACAGCTTTGGGAGCATGGCTGCATTCCTATAGAGGGGGGAAAGGCACCTGGAAAAGCCACTCAAAAGACAGGCAGCTGGGATGTCTCTCCCATAAAGGCCAAATTATCAGCTTTCCTTTTTTTTCTTTTTTCTTTTAGCTTGGGAAGAGAGAGAGAGAGAGAGAGAGAGAGATTTGCCTGTCTATCAGCATTTGGGGTCATCCAAGGAAAGCAATCAGTTCAGAAGGGGCAAAAGAAGGTACTTCTTTCTGCAAACCATAATTAATCTGTGGAAGCCATTGCTGAGTTACCTGTGGGAGTATGGGAGTTGTAGTCTCATTCTGGAGATATCAGGTTAGGGTGGGTGAACCCAGTGGGAGGAGGAGGATGTGGGACCAGACCACCAACACATGTAGCAATTGATCTGAATAGAGGTAGGCAATAAGCAGATAGATACTCTCCCCTTGGTCTTTTCTAAATCTACATGAAGGTAGGTACTCTTAGACTCACTTCCTTCCTGCTTCTCCCTGTATTCTGCTGCTGCTAGCCAGAGAGAGAGCAGCCTCTCTGTGCATGCATGGCATCTCCATAATGGTTACCTAAGCAGCTTTTCAGATTTGGAAGCCAACTATAGGGCTTTCTGTCAATAAATTTAATTACCCCTGTCCTCGTGCTTTATACATGAACAGAATTCTTTAACCAAATAAAGACTTGATGAATGCAAGTCTATAGATTGAGTTCTACTGTTTCACGGACACAACTTTGTGAGGAAACAGCTCAACCCTGCCTGTATAAATGCCCAGTAGTCCCAACAAAGGGTGAGAACCACCTGATACTCTGAGAAGCCTGGGAGGGGGATGTCACATCGCTGCCTTCAGATGTCTGGAGGGCTGTCCTTGGGGTGGGGGGGAGAAGGGGCAAGCTTGTTTTCTGCAGGGTCTGGACCAAAAGACCCAGAAATGCAAGAGAGGAGATTCTAAATAAAGACGAGGAAGAACTGAGTGGTGGTAAGGGGTGGCCAGTCACGCAAAACACACGGGGTGGTGGTGGTGGTGGTGATGGTGGAGGAGGAATGTCCCTCCTTGGACCTCTTCAAGCAGAGGTTGGGTGGCCACCTGTCAAGGACGTCCTAGCTGTGCATTTCCTCCTTGGGTGTGTTTCTAGGGAGGGGAAGGGGATAAAATAGCCCCCAGAACACCTTCAAGTTAGAGTTATATGACTCTGTGACCTCAAAGGGGGGGGGGAAGGCAGAGAAAGACTCCCAAATCATTTGGGTGGAAGAGCCATTTTGTGGATCTCCATGGCACCAGATTTTCTGCCCTTCAGGGGGCTAAACAGGGTGAAGGAGCCCGTTTGTTCCTTTTATTGTCCTGTTTTGAACACGTTGTGAATCTGACAGAAAAACAATTAACCTCCTTGCCAAGAATGGCATCTGCAGTTCAAGCCCTCTTTTTTTCTTTGAGGGACTTTTATTCTGCTGTTGTAACAACCCAGCAGTTGCTAATCCACCTAAAACTAAAAATGACCCAGGGAAAAAATAAAAAAGAACTTCTAATTATTAATCTGCTAATGCAGAAGAGAGAGAGAGAGAAAAAAGAGTCCCCAGCCTCCTCTGTCCGCCTGGTGGCTCCTCGCTTTCTTTTTTTTCCTAGGGAGAGACGTTTCTCCGGTGGTGGGAAAACATCCTGACACCATTATCTTCATCGCACACAGCTCAGCATCTCCGGCGATGGGTGGGACGCGCTCCAGGGCCCAGAGCCACCCTCGCTCGTCCGACAACACGTCTCTCTGCAGACTGCTGGTGGGGAACAAAAAGCTGCCTTCATTATTCACTGAATGACAGCCGCGTCCTCTCGGGTGGCTATTTATAAGCCGGCTTCTCCAGGTTGGCAGGTCACCAAGCCCTCGCTCGGCTCTGGCAGGCCAGGGCCCACTCCTTGGTCTGTGGAGTTGGCGGTGTGCTCACGGCCGGGCGACCGCTCACCGCTGCCTGAAGCCCGTTCACGGAGCTCATGTACCATCCCGAGTTCTCCCCTGATTTTATCCATACAACATCCCTGCGCCTTGACTGGGAGAGAGCAGGTGTTTCCCACCCCCAACCTGTGAGCAGAGTGGAGACCCTCGCCTCCCAGGACTTTAACTGCTACTCCCTACTGCCTTTTTGTGCTTGGTTGCCCAAATGAATGATATGCATTGCCATTGGTTGGGGAGAAAACCAGGCACTCCAAGAATGGGTGTTTTCTGAAATATGCTGAATGGCAGGTCTACAGACATTTCTGCAGCATGGGGGCTTCTGCGGGGAACACGTTCAGAGCCGAAAGAGGCATAGGGGTCCTGTGGACCTAGACTGTGTCTCAGTGTGTATTATAACTTGTGCAGACACCGGAGGTTTCCATCCACCGCCACGAGAACGTCCGGACTGGAAGCCTCACACACACCCCTCGCCCTGGCCTCCACGTTTCATACAAATGCAGATGTGCTTCATCAAATTCCCTGCAAAATTGTTGCAGCATCTCAATTTTACACTCTTTCATACGGGTTTCATTTTGGGATTTACATTTCAGCACGGCTGTAGCAGGGATTAAATGTTCCATCCTGTGGGTGGAAATCTCGGAGAGAGAAGAGCATGGAATTAGCGACTGGAACGAAAAAGTCCCCTTAAACACGTTCTTCTCAATTAAAGCTAAAAGGGAGAGAGCCCAGAGTGAGCGGCAAGGGCGGCCTTTTGAAGAAGGCGGGCAGGCGGGCGACCGAGGAGGAGACCCTCTTCCTTCCTTCCTTCCTTCCTTCCTTCCTTCCTTCCTTCCTTCCTTCCTTCCTTCCTTCCTTCCTTCCTTCCTTCCTTCCTTTGTGAAGTGAAGCTGAATGATGCCCAAATGCAATGAAATATTAGGGGTGGGGGCGAGAGGAAAGCAATTAAAACCAAACGAATTAAGAGAGAAAGAAAAAGAGAGAAAGAGAGGGAGAGAGATTTTTTTTTTACTTGCCTGAAACATTAAATGGGCTTATTTCTTCAGCTGTGATAAATATTTAATTATCTAAAGTAATTGTGTTAGGGGATTTCAGAGGGCAGCTCTTTCTTTCTATTTTATTTGAATTCTAGACAAAAAGGGGGCATGCATGCATCTGCACAAAATATATATATTGCATGTGCGCGCGCATACACAGACACACACACACACACAGAGACACACATATGTTTGCCAGCTCTGTCCTTTCAACTGGCAAAGCATCTTCTAACAGACGTACCCTTATAATTAGGAAGAATTGTCTTTTCATACTGCTAATTTGAATGGGCTAATTAGTCCATGAATATTTAGTGTTTTCCATAGGCAAATGTTAAGTCGGGGTGCAGATTATTCAGCAGGTTTGATCCTGTGTCTCACTAAGCCATTCTGTCAACCCAGACCTTTGTGGTTCTTCTCACGACTGCTTCTTCATTTGAACCTTCCTGGTATCCTTTGCAGGGGGCTGAGAAAGTGGGCTTAATGGGAGGTAGATTCCCCCAGCGAATTTACGTGACCAGACATGCACCACAGCAGTGCATTTAGTGAGCCTTATGAAGGGGTCTTCCTAGAGTTATCTCCGGATCCAGGTGTATCTCATTGCTCTCCAAACCACCGAGGCATGATCCAGGGACAGAGGAGCAGGAACCTTTAATTTGTAAGTCAGTTCCCTGAGCGGAGAAAAAAAAACATGGATACAATTTTCGTGCGAGAAGAAAACACACCTTTCATAGCAACAGCCGTGAAATATACAATACTGCTGCATTAATTCCTGGGCTCCTAATTCTTTCTCCCCCGCTAGGACTTTTAGCAAAAGAATTAGTTATTCATTTCTTTACTGATCAAGTTCTGTAAGTCTTTTCTTCCATTACCGGGGGGGGGGGGGGCTTCTCAGGTTTTTGCCTTGATACAAGCTTCCCTCCCCACCTCTCGGTGAAAGCATGCTGCAGGAAAACCCTGATCTCTCTAAACTTTGAATTGACAGATATAATTGCTTTCAGATATTTATTTGCTCAGGTGAATCTTCACAGAATGCCTTTAGACTCCCATTGGCTAATATTACACATTTATGCCATGTTATAATTGCAAATCAAATGACAAGCATTTACTTAAGGCAATGTGATGCCGGCGGAAAGCTTTTACCCGCTGAAAGCTCCATTTCGTATCAGTTCAAAACGCGGTACCTGTTCTCGGCTTTATTATTTCACAAGATGCATCGTCCTTGAGGAGCCACCGAAAACCATCCACCATGTCCGTTTTATTATCTCCATCTCTGTTCCCCTGACCTTAAAGTGTTCTCTACCCACAATTACTCATGAGAATCCCATTATGGTCAACAGACGCCTATAGGTCTCAGTGACCTCCTCTTTCGACGAGCAGGACTTCAGGGGAGAGGGTTAATAGTACACTTCACACGACCGACCGATGCGTCTCAGTTCATGCGTACCAAAGATCCTTCTTCTGTACAAGGCCTAGGTTTGCCGGCTGACAATGGCGTTATTTCTAGTCGGGTTGCAAATAACAAAGCCCTCTAAATGACGTTCCACGATGGGACGCCAGGGTTGATGTCTCATTATGAGAAGCACGGTGCCTCATTGTGTGAAATATCTGACAGTCTCTTTGTTTTCTTGCTAACAGGCTGTTTGGGGGGCGATGGAGAGACAACAGAACAACATCGTACCATTGTGTTGAGTTGTCTGGGACACCCCTGTTTAGGTCTGACCGTGACTGGGCGATAATTGTCAACATTTCCCTGGATCCGAGCCTCTGTGAGTTTGCGTGCTTCTGCTGATGTCTTCACCCTTTCACATCTGGATCCAAATTCTCAAAGAGTTGCTCATATTCATTCACCGTGGTTTCTTTTCCTAGCGGGATCCTTTTGTATGAAGCTTCCACCAGCCGAACTGGACACAACATCCAAGAGCCACTTTCTTTCCTGCTCAGCGTAGGTACAGCAAGAAAGGCTGGCTAGGTGTAAATCCCTAGTGCTGTTTGAGGTCTAGTTCAGGGCTTCAGAAATAGATGCTGATTTGATCCGGAGCAATTTGTGCTCTGTCTGATTTGATCTGTGCTCTGGATCTGCATTGATTTGAAAAGCTTCCCCTTTGCACTGAAGGACTCAAGTGAGTGCAACCCTTCTGTTTTGTTTTGTTTTGTTTTGTTTTGTTTTGTTTTGTTGCACTCTTGTGCCTGTATTTGGGCAACTCGATAGACCCTGAACAGGAGAGGGAACCTGCAAAATTTTAAACAGCTAGCTTTTAAGACGTTTGCATTTTAAATGTTTAACTTTTAAAAATAACATGCTAAGAAAGTAAGCTGACGCAGTTTGCACTTCATCATATGTGCATCCGAATTAATTAGTAAATTTGCTTTACTTTAGCCCTGAATGAAATCTGGTGGTTCTTTCTCCATCTGGGTCTCAGACACATCGGTTTCAAGTCAGGCTGGTGCTGTTCATAATCTGGGCCACGTGGTTCTTTGTGCACGAGAGTTTTCCTCCCTGTCATCCCCCACCTCCTCTCGTGGAGAAGACCCGCTTGACAGCCGAGCCCTCCTTCTCCTGTGCCAGATGCTTGGCGCCCCTACCTCCTGCCAGAGGTTGCCGGTCAGGGTCTCTTCCTTGGCCTCCCAGGCTTGACACCTTCGCCAGATAATGGAATTCTGGAATGTGAGCGGTGGAGCAGGTGCATGCTAATGAGGAGATCAATTTTAATTATGATTTTAATTAAACACCCAATCCGGGAGGAAATATGACAAGCAGGCAAGAAATACCAAATTTGCAAGGGGAAGAAGGCCGCAGAGAGGGGGGGGAAAGGATTTCAAGATAAAGATAAGACAATAAAAGAATCACAGAAGAAGCGACAACTTCAACAGGAGTGGAAGACCAAGATGTGCAAGAGGACACGTGTCTCAGAGTCTTTTAGCAAGGCAACAGCAGAGGAAACCCTTCCTAGCAACGACAGAGAGAGTACGTACAAGGAAGCAGGCTAATCAGGATGAGCTGTTGGGATTCCCTCCCCGGCTCACGAGCCCTGCTCTCCTTTATCCTTCACAAGACGTTTGGCAGCTGGACTGGACGCCAGACTGAACCCGGAGCTGGTTGCCTTTCTCACCTTCCTGTGTGCGTTTCATTTGTTCCATTTGCTTTACATTTGTCATCTTTAAAAGATTTTTAAGAACAGGGATAGGGGACTCAGGGCTTCATTTAAAAAAAACCTTATTAATTAAAAAAATTAATAGCCACCTTCAGGGGATGAAGACCCTCTGGGTCTCTTCATAGATCTCTAGATTTGACAGTGATTGGGTGGCTCCCAACTTTTGCCCAGGTTTCTTTTTCTGTTCCAAGAAAGGTTGGAATGTCTCCCCTAAAGATGAGTTGCTGGCTTTACGGTACAAGAGGTTTTAGTATTCTGGGCACAGCAACTGCCGCGTTGCCTCTGAACTCAACGCCAGGCCTTGCACTGAACGAGGCAGCTCCCTCTTGCTCCGGAGTACCGGACACGGAGAGGGGTCTCCGCTGGTCTCTTTCCAGCTGCGCTGCTCTTGGGGTCTTGGTGAGCTCTTCCCCAGGAAGGCCCTGGATGGGAAGCAAAAGGGGGGGGGAGCCAAGGCTTGGGGGGAGCCGAGCCTTGTTCCTTGTGTTGATGCATGGCCCCTGACGAAGTGCCTAATGCGGCAGCAGCTGCTGAGAATGGCTTTGGGAAGCTCATCTGTTATCCGAACACACCTTCGCTCTTGCCGTGTCACCACCAAGCTATTGATTTAGCCATTTGGGCTTCCACCGCCTCTTCTTCTCCCTAACTAATGATGCCATTTGTGAAAGAGAGAGGGGGGTGGACAGGCCCCCTCACCTGACATCCATCATACAGGCCCAAGTGTCGGTCTAGACAGACAGCTGGGAGGAGAGCACGTGGTGGAAACTTGCCAGCCACCAGCTCTCCTCCAAGCTGCCTTAGGAGCCTGTGATGCAAGGACTGGTATTCAAGGATTCTGCAGAGCACGAGCAGGGAACGCATCTGGAAGCTCTACCTCCATAAGCTGATTTCATTTCAGGGAATTCCTTAGCAAAGAGCTGTGGAGTTCTGCCATCTCTCGTGGAGAATTCTCAGCCTCAGGAGACGGGACGAGATTTCCAAGAGTTTGCTTCAGGAAGGGAATGGGTTTCTTGGGATACCAGTGGAGATGATTTCTCGTCACCCAGTTGTGGTGGAAGTAGATTGCAAGGGAGCAGCTTCCCATTCCCATTGCCCAGCCTAAACCTGATGCTGGGGGCTCTTGTACAAGAACTGAAAATAATGTGCGTGTAGGAAAGAAAGAAAGAAAGAAAGAAAGAAAGAAAGAAAGAAAGAAAGAAAGAAAGAAAGAAAGAAAGAAAGAAAGAAAGAAAGAAAGAAAGAAAGAAAGAAAGAAAGAAAGAAAGAAACAAAAAGAGTAAGTGAACGTGACAGGCATTTGGATTTCCCGCATGACCTTCAAAAAATAATATGCACACACTTGTACCCTGGAAGCACTGCTGCACTTAGTCGGTGGGCTCTGCCGCTGACTGGGAGCCAGGATAAGATGTTGACCCAGGCATGAAAGCCACCGAACTCCATAACACCAAAATATTCTCTTAGAATATCTTCAACTCTTACACATAGGTTTTTTATAGGAGAATGTCGTATTCAGTGGATTTCTTTCTTTGTGTATATGAACACTGTTCTTTGACTGTATTCAAGCTGATTTGACTCAACACCAAATATTTTAAGGAGCTCTTCCAGCCCTCAGATGTGCTGCTGAAGCATTGCAGCTCCGTGGGACTTCATGGGCTGCTCTGAAACCCAGTAGCCCTAAGTGTGAACATGGTGGAGCTCCCGACATGCCTCGTGGTCTTCACAAGTGCTGTGTAAAAGACCGAAGGGGGCTCATGCCAATGGGCCCATGGGCTCGGCCACGGAGTGGGTGCCACTCCCTCCTGGATTTGACAGTGGTCCCCTCCCAGTCTACTCTAGGTCTGTGCTTCTGGCTGTCAAGCAGAAGCTGCAACAAGGCATCTTCCTGTCGGGCACGGAAGGGGAGCAAAAGCCAAACACGGGCTTCTCTTTAGCCATCATGTTCCTCCCTCCACCACTACGTTCCTCCACCAGGCCTGGTTGTGATTTTCAGCAGCTGCAGCAGCCTCTGGCCCCACCACTGCAGCCTCATTTTGCCCCCATTTCACAGCTGCCCTGCTCAGCGCTCCACGGAAGTGCAATGACTCTAACTGGGGAGGAGGATGGGGCCCGAGATTAAAACTACCTGTCGGGACCTGGTTCTCCCTACGATTTAGGTGGGGGCTGCAGAAACCTTTCTCCCCTCCAGGCAGAAACCAAAAAGGGTGGCCACAGCTACCTGTGGGATGGAGGCTTTTGTGCCGGACTCTTTAAGTCTGGAGCGAGGAGAACCTTGTGCTCCCCTCGGAGGCCGGCCATTGTTCGAGCCAAGAGATAACCTGGGGACAAAGTGAGAAGCAATTTGTCTGGGCAGGAGCAGCTTTTCTTCCCCAGGAGAAACGGCTCACGGAGAAATAAAAGGGACACCGGCTTACATGAAAGGCAGGCCAGACTGCTGCTTTCTCTCTCAGGTCTCTCCCAGCCCGGATCTCCCTGGCAATTTGTACAAATGACACCGTTTTCTGCCAAAATGGAAAGGGGGTGAGAAACCTGCCCCCCCTCCCCAGTGCCCCTTCGACTTGAGTCGTTGTCTTTCTTCCACTCTCTCACTCCTTTGCGAGGAACTGTGCGGTCTCTGGGAAGGACCGCTCTTCTTCTTCTGCACGGAAGCACCTCTGACACCGGGTAAGATGAGAGGTGCCTCACAGGCTGGGCAGGCTGGCCGGCTGACAAATCCCAGGGAAATCCCTCATGAGTGGTGGGCGGGTTGGTGCCTCTCATCAGCAGGAGCCGATCATTGGGCGTCTGGCGAGCTGGAGAGCGCCCCTGGGTGCTTTGAAGGGGATCGGCATCAAAGACAGGGAGCAGCAGCAGCAACTCACCTGAACTTAAAAGAAGGGGAAGGTCAAAATATGCATGTAAGAAATGGAGGCAGCCGTTTTCAGTTTGGAACAGAGGGGCCAAAAACCAGCAGAGGGGCAGACGAGGTCTCCTTTCCAGGCCTTGTTTCAGGCTTCTGGATCAGCCACCCGGCAGAATGGCCTCCACTGGGGCTCTGTTGATAGATTTGCAGATAAAGCAGACGCTGCAAATGCATGTCGTTCTCCCAGGCGTCCGTTCCTCCAGAAGCAAAGAAGCCCACTGGCAAAGAACTTATGCCTTGCCAAGAAAGAGGGGGTGTGTCTTTAGGAAAGGCAGAGCACAGGAAGGAAGGGGGATTCCCCCCAAACGTGCATGTGTTGATGGGCAGGGATGCAAAAATGAGAAATATCTGAATAGTTTGAATTCAACCACTGCACATTTCACTTGAGCGTTAGGGAGATGGTCACCAGCTGAGCTGGGTCTTGGCTCTTGGCTGTTGTCCTGCCGCTGCTCATGGTGGATGATGGATGGATGGGCAAAGTGAAGGTCCCTGATCCCCCTCCTTGAAGGGGGGAATCTCCTTTTAAAATCAGACTTAAATAAAGAACTCCTTTCCAATAAAGGAAGGAAGGAAGGAAGGAAGGAAGGAAGGAAGGAAGGAAGGAAGGAAGGAAAGGAAGGAAAGGAAGGGAAGGAAGGGAAGGAAGGAAGGAAGGAAGGAAGGAAGGAAGGAAGGAAGGAAGCAAGGAAGGAAGGAAGGAAGGAAGGAAGGAAGGAAGGAAGGAAGCAAGGAAGGAAGGAAGGAAGGAAGGAAGGAAGGAAGGAAGGAAGGAAGGAAGGAAGGAAGGAAGGAAGGAGCAATAACAAGATTCAAAGTGAATCTCCAGTTTAGACAAATAAAAGATGCCAAGTGTCACTTCAGGCAGAGTCTCTAATCGTATTAGCTTCCCGTTTCTCTTCAACCTGTAGTGACGTTCTTCTGGTTATTCAAAACCAGATAACGTGGCCGTTCCCTAGTGTGGCTACTAGGACTATTTTCTGAACGGTGATAAATGAAAGACTTTAACCTCCTCCCCGCAATCCTGCTGCTTCTTCTCCTTGGGAAAAGCAGTTCTAATAGAAACGGAACTAACCTTCTGCATTTATTTTAAACATACCTCCTGAAAGTTTGGCTGTAATAGATGGTTCTTGCCTCACTTTTCTCACTGGGCGCCTCTCTGCGGAAAATGTCCTTGTAAGCGGCTTATGGAGTTCTCCATTTTGCCTCCTTGGAGGGATTAAGCGCTGAAGGGTGGAGATCTCTTTCCAGGCTGCCCTGAGATCAGAGAAGAGATCAGGGGGTGAACAAGTAAACAGGAGGTAAGGTAAAGGTAAAGGTTCCCCTTGGCATTTTAGTCAGTCGTGTCCGACTCTAGGGGGCGGTGCTCATCCCCGTCTCCAAGCCGTAGAGCCAGCGTTTGTCCGAAGACAGTTTCCGTGGTCCTGTGGCCAGCGCGACTTAGACCCGGAACGCAGTTTACCTTCCCACTGAGATGGTACCTATTTATCTCCTTGTATTTTTACATGCTTTCGAAGGGCTAGGTTGGCGAGGAGCTGGGACAAAGCGACGGGAGCTCACTCCGTCGCGTGGATTCGATCTTACGACGGCTGGTCTTCTGACCCTGCAGCACACAAAGGCTTCTGCGGTTTAGCCCGCAGCGCCACCACGTCCCGAATAAACAGGAAGCAGGGTGCTAAGAACCAAAAGGAGCAGTTTTTAGGAACCGGACGGGATCTCCTGCCGATGACTAAAGAGGGCAAAGGTTAACCCTTAGGAGAGCTCAGGAGGGTCTCTGCTCTTCTTCCAGTCGCCCACCTGAGCACTGGTGGGTGGTTACCCATTTCATCTGGCTTCCTAGTCCCACCGAGACTCCCTACTTGCATAGCTGTGGCCGTGCACAGAAAGCCGTGGCCTCCTCGGTTGCAGCTGAGCCACGGCTGCTGTTTGGCTCAAGGAAGGGTCTCCTGCTGTGACGGTACGTGTGCGTGGTGATGTACGCCTGAGGGGAGGCAGGCCTGCCTGCTGTTCCTTCCATAAGCTCACTGTATTGTAAATAAGTCATGTTGTTTTGATGGGGGAAATGGAGTAGACGAGCTTTCCTACACAGAAGGTCCAGCAAGTGTGTTGACCTGGACTACGAAGACCACGAAGCCAGTGAAAGCTGCCAGGCTAGCTGGCCCTTGCCAGGATGAATGACACAGGATGCAAGAATCCCTGGGAACACAAGATTTTTTTCTTATCCAAGAAGCAAACACAAGGGCTCTGCAGCCACGTTAGTTCCCTGCTGTCTGATCTTCAAGATGGGGGAAGGCAGGAGTCGATGGGGAGGGGGGCTTTTGTGGTGGTTGAGCACCCTCAAGTCCTCTCTGACTTATGGCCACCCTAGGAATGAGCGAGCTCCAGCCTGTCCTGTCCTCCACAGCTCTGCTCAGCTCTTGTAAACTCAATCCTATGGCTTCCAGTAGGAAGTCAATTCATCTATATTTAGTCTTCCTCTTTTCCTGCTGCCTCCCACGCTTCCCAGCCTTATGGTCTTTGCCAAAGAATCTTTCTTTCTCATGACAGACAGCCTCAGCTTCAACATGTTTGCCTCCTGAGATAATTCAGGCTTGATCTGATCTAGGACCCACTTGTTTGTCTTTCTGGCCCTCTAGGCCAGTGGTCTCCAACCTTGGGCCTCCAGAGGTTCTTGGACTTCAACTCCCAGAAATCCTGGCCAGCAGAGGTGGTGGTGAAGGATTCTGGGAGTGGTAGTCCAAGAATATCTGGAGGCCCAAGTTTGGGGACCACTGCTCTAGGGTATCCGCGAAGCTCTTCTCCCACACCACATTCCACATGGATCCATTTTTCCCTGTCGGGAGTTACTGTGTTCCCCTGGGGTTTGTGTCCTGCAAGGAACGCACTGGGCCGAAGAGGGCTTTTGAGACCACATCATGGTCCTTGTCAGCATCACATTCACAGGACACAATTCAGCACATTCAACTCTCTCCCCTAATCAGGGCTATTTTGCCAGAGGTTATTGCCCCAAGGAATCAATTAGACTGCATATGTGCATCGTTAATGTTTGTACAGAAGAGATCGCTGGAAGGAAGTTGTTATATATCTATATAGGCTCTTCCTACTCCCTCGGCCACCTGATTCTTGGAAGTGGATGATCTTTCCCTTTTCAGTTGGCACAAGGAACCAAGTGGATAGTCTTTCCCTCTCTGCTGAGAGAGAATCTTAGAGATGGGCACAAGCTATCGGTTCCGAAGTTCGTGCCAATTTATTTATTGGCCAAACAGGCCGCCCGCTGTTTCTAAGTCCCGCCTCCTCCAGCAGGCACTCCACCAGAGGAGCTGCGGTGGGGCAGGGAAGCCAGGCTGCTCCTTCCGGTTGGCACCTGCCAGAGGAGGCGGGGCTTAGAAGCGCCAAACACCTGTTCAGCTCATAAACAAGCTGGCATGAACTGCCGAATCAGCAGTTTGTGCCCATCTCTAAGAGGGACTTCTGGGCGAACCATCATCCAGAGCTGGTGGCATTCGCCTGCTGGATGCTGGATGTTTCAGAGGATGTATTTGGTTCGAAAGAGACGTCCTTTCCTCCACTACATGGAAATAATTGGCCCTTAACCTCCATTGTGGCACAAAATATCTTCAAAACAGTTTCAAAGAAATGTCAGGCAAGATGTCAGAGGACGGGTACTTTTCTCAACATGAGGCCGTCGCATTTGCTGATAAAGACATTTTTGGAGCAAACCTTGGCAGAAGTTAACAATATGACCAGACAGAACATCACCAATGCGCTAATGTTTCCTGTTCGGGGTAACTATTTTTTCCCCAGAGGATTTCCTTCACTCTGTACTCCATAAAGACTTTATTTTACATGCCACAGTAGCAGTAAAGGCATTAATAACATTACTACTCATGGGAAAAATTCAGCGGACCCACCTATCAAGGTTGGTTTCAGAGGTGCAGAAACCACAGCAGGCACATTAAGGTATGTCTGGCCTAAGGTAAGATACAGGGAGGCATTTCCTCCCTCTCTCCTAATATTAGGAGCCAAAGGGATCATCCATTGTGAATCGTGGGGCAATCAGGATAGATGGGGGGGGCGGGGTTTGACTCTGGCAAGGGCCAGGAAGGAGAACATTTCATAATAATAACCTCAGACCTGCAGAGCTGGAAGGGACCCTGTGGATCTTCGAGTCCAGCCCCTTTTCAAGAAGGCACCAGGGGGGAATTGAACCTTCAACCTCTGCCTCCACAGCCAGAGACCTAACCATTGAGCTGTCCAGCATTTCAGTCTGCTTGCAAGGAGTAGGTACCAGAAATGTTCCACGTGACTCATGAAGAGCTGCAGGTTAGAAGCAGAGAGACTGATCCTTGAGCAGTGCCTCCCCCTCTCCAACTGTAACTCCTAGGCTGCTTCCAGAGTGTCCTTGCACCTGCTTCATCATGGAACAGGTGCCTCGGCTTTGCTTATAAACAAAGCAGTAAGTCGTGAAAACCTTCTCACACGGTTTCCCGCCCACACTCCTCGCTGATACTTTCTGGACCAGACCACCCTGGCAGAGGCTCTTGTGCAGGTGCCGCTCAGACCAGATCCTGTATGTTTGTGTGCAAAAGCAGAAGATGGCCCTGTGCTTCTCCTGGAGACCCCCTCAACCCTTTCTCCCCAGAAGAGCACGAATTTCTGCTTGTCCAGCAACACTGCCTGGAAAGATGTTTAATCCAGTTCTGGCAACAGAAAGCCTCCTGGAAACATTGGGGTGGAGTTGCCTAGCAACTGCACCTGTAGCATGTAATGCTTCTTCTTCTTCTTCCTCCTCCTCCTCCTCCTGATGCTCCTTCTCCACCTCCCTCCCCTTGAGGCTGGCTCTCAGGAAAGCAGGAAGACTGGGCAAGAGAAGAGAGAGAGACGTCCAGGCCAGATGGACATGAAGAATGAGGAACAAAGATGAGGGGATGGTTGGAAAGCTGATGGCCAGGCAGTCATCACAGCTGATGGTCAGGCTGTCCTGGCAAACAGAGGCTAGGAAAAACACTCCTTCTGATACCAACACTGCGATAAGAGTCAACTTGGATGTCCAGACAATCTTCAGCATGAACCAATAATGGGAAGTCCCAAGTCGGCGACAGCACCCCCTCCCTTGAGATTTCAGGGCCAGAATCCCAAAAGCTGCTTCTGTGTCCACAGAACCCGACGGGGAGGACCCCAACATTTCACAGGCTGGGAGGTGGTGACTCTGCTTCCATCTATACATATAAAGTCAGCAGCTTCGTTTGTTATACTTTTAACCACTGAACAGTGTAGAGATTTCTCTTCCAGCCCCTGAAAAATTTTCTCCAGTAGATGCAAGAAAATGCATATGGTCAAAAATATGCACAAATCTGCCTAATCCATTGTGACAACACATAAACATTTGTACATACAAAAACAAACAAACATGTGTTTTAAATGGTGTCCATGAGGGTCGTTTTCAAAAAGAAGTTCTTACAACCTGCTGTCAAACTTCCATAGGACAGGAAGGCTCCCGAGAGTCGGAGAAATACAATAAACTTAGAAAGATTTCTATATCCCTCAGTAGGGCCTGGGAGTGTGCAAATTTTAAGAGCCCACATTTCTTTCCAAAGGATCCTTGTCTCATTTCTCATCCGCTGGATGCATTAAAAAAAAAAACTTCAGGCTCTGCATTTAACGTTCATGGGAGCTGGCATATGGCATAATTTTTTTTTAGGAAGTTCTTGCAGTTCCCTAGGCAGCTTTGACGTGGTTATTAATACTAACATAATTTTGTGATGATTAGAGAACACAATTAAGGGCTATTAATAATGACACAAATAATGACATTTTAAGGCCTCATTTTAATTTGAGTAATATTCTGTCTGGTGGTATTTAAGCAGCTCTGTCTGGTGCAATTAGCATGGTGGCAAGGTGCAGTCGCCTGATCATCCAATCAATCACACCGCTGCCTGCCCCCTCGCAGGGGAGCTGATGGCTGGCCAACTGATCAGAGTTGTGCGGAGGACCAGAGGAGCCAGACTGGAGGTGCGGGTGGGGCTGGCGGCACAGTCCCGGGTCGGCTTTTCCCACTGGAGAAAGGAGAGAAGTTGCACCCGGCAGAATTCCCCCAGCTAGTCCATCTCCCCTAGGTTCCAATCAGTCCATTCAATCCCTTTGCCTCCTCTGTGCAGGCCCGTTCTTCTAGCTGGGTAGGGAGTTGTCGGCCACAAAGCTACATGGAAGTAAATTGCAGAGCTTTGCCAGTAAAACTCAAGTCTGTCTTCTAATGATGATGACAATAATGATGACGACCATGACAACAGTGATGACGATGACCATGACAACAATGATGACAACACCATTATCATCGTCATAGACAATGACAATGATGACAGTGATGATGACAATGAAGGAACAATGATGATGACGAGACGACGGCTTGCCAAGGTACCAGGGTAGTGAAAAGGACAGGAGGAGCTGGGTGTTGTTGTTTCAAAATATGAACAGCAATCATTTTAGGAACTGCAGCATTGCAGTGCAATACTTTAGAAATCACAAGGGACCACACAGGCATGGAAGAAACATTCTGTTGGCCGAGAGCTGTACGAAGTGCTATGACGGGTGTCGGTGTGTTTTTGCCGGAGGACAGACACCGATTTTATCAGCTGACCTCCGCAATAGCCGAGGTGTGGGACTTTCTGACCCATATGTTCTCTTCGCAAGCATCTGCAGCCACAACGGGAACAGCCCTGTGAGCAGCCTCTCATGGTCTGAGGTTTCAGGGCCAAACCCTGAGTCTAGGGGTGAGATCCCAGGGGAAGCCGCTTGTGATGTCACAGAGACAGAGCAGGGCAGCGATGGGAGGGCAGCGAGCAGAAGAGACATATAGAATCCCCCTTGGCTCAGAGGCAGCCTGGGAACAGCCAGCGCTCAGGGTCGAAAGAGATGCCATGCGCAGAAATCAGTGTGTCTTCTTCAACACAACTTACCACTAGGTTTCTTTTTTCTGGTGTAGTTTCCTACAATTTCCATCCAGCATCCCCAAACACTGCCTGTCTTAGCTCCCTGCACCATCATCCTCCACCCCAAACACTTCTAAGGCCTGCCAATGGTCCTGAAAGACCAACAAGAAGACCATCACTGCACTATTATTCCCATGAGATTTCATAGCCTGTGTTTGTATAAACACGTGTCTGTTGGGGCTACATTACATGCACCAAAACAAATTTTATTGAGGGGTGGACAGGGCCCCCGGTTCACGAAAGCTGTTGCCACATAATTGATATAATTTCCATGCCATGACAATCCTTGGCTTTTTTCTAAAGGATGAGCTAGTTTTTGGAAGCTTGGGATCAGATCAAACCAGGTTTTGAGGGGCTCTGATTAAGAGACAGTGGCCCTGCTTTTTTCTGGCCCTGCTTTTCCAACCTTTAAAAAGATCCCTATGTGTACACACACATGCACGCACGCGCGTGAGAAAAATTTTCCTATTACCTTGGATGGCATTAAAAGGGGGTTGGAGAAATTCACCGAGGAATGGTTGTATCAGAGGATACAAATCACAACGGCTAAATGGAGGCTCCACAATCAAAGACCGTCTGCCCCTGAATAAAATTTGCTGGAGGAAGTCAATCAAGCCCTTTCTTTCTCTCCCGCTTCTCCAAAAACAGCAGGCTCAAAGCAGCTCCCCACAAAGCAAGGCAGAAAATAATGATAATGATACATTCCTATTGAAGGCGCCGTCTCGTAACAAATACAGAAGAAAGCATCAATAACAAAACCATTAATAACTGATTTCTTCCCCCATTTTATTCAGCCAAGACTGAAAAGAAACATCCTTCAGATTTTCTCGTGAGCAACAGCAGGGGTGAAGCCTCTTCTGGCCTAGAAAGGAAGGGAGATCTTTCCTCTGAGGGGAGAGAGAGAGAGAGAGAGAGCAGAAAAAGTACCACCAGAAACCAACCTAGCAGTTCGAAAGCATGCAAATGCAAATAGATCAATAGGGACCACCTCGGTGGGAAGGTAAACAGCGTTCCGTGTCTAAGTCGCACTGGCCATGGGACCACGGAAGATTGTCTCTGGACAAACGCTGGCTCTATGGCTTGGAAACGGGGATGATCACCGTCCCCTAGAGTCGAACACGACTGCACAAAAACTGTCAAGGGGAATCTTTATCATATAAAGGAGGGACAGGATCTATTCTTGATCATCCCAGAGTACAGGACATACAACAATGGGCTGAAGTTTACAGGAAGGCGGGTTTAGGCTGAATATGAGGGAAAACTTCATAACTGTTAGAGCAGTACGATGATGGAACCCATGACCTCAGGGGGAGGTGGTGAGCACGCCAATGAAATTGATACTTTTGAATTGTGATGCTGGAGGAGACTCTTGAGAGTCCCCTGGACTGCAAGGAGAACAAACCTATCCATTCTGAAGGAAATCAACCCTGAGTGCTCCCTGGAAGGACAGATCCTGAAGCAGAGGCTCCAATCTTTTGGCCATCTCCTGAAAAGAGAAGACTCCCTGGAAAAGACCCTGATGCTGGGAAAGTGTGAAGGCAAGAGAAGAAGGGGATGACAGAGGACGAGATGGTTGGACAGTGCCATCGAAGCAACCAACATGAGTTTGAACAAACTCCGGGTGGCCATGGAAGACAGGAGGGCCTGGCATGCTCTGGTCCATGGGGTCACGAAGAGTCGGACACGACTAAATGACTAAACAACAAACCTGGAAGATCTCCTTTGTTTTGTATTCCTTCCTTGAGAAGCGGGGGCTGAACTTGATGGCCTTAGAGGCCCCTTCCAACTTCTTGATTCTAGGATTCTATGAAAACTCTTTATTACTTAGAAGACAACTCCCAGATCTCCCACCCCCCTCCCAACCAGCAAAGCCTCCATAGTCCAAAACAACGGTTATTTCCCTGAGCTCTGAACTTCCTTCTTAAAAACTGAAAACATTAACAAATTGCTACTCTTTCCTGGCACCAAACCAGTTGTCTCACTCTACCCAGTGGAAGAGCTGGTCCTGATGCTACTGAGGAAGGGGGCAAAATGAGTTTGCCATATCTGGTTGGGGCAGGGGGAACCCAGTTCCTGCAGGCCAAGTCCAATGATCCTCAAGGTTGGAAGAGAGGCCTCACCGGAGGCCTCTTCTGACCTTCAGTCTGTGCAGGGCAAAAATCCCCGGGCGCCCACTGCAGCAGCAGCCGGAGAAGGAGGGGCGTCTGTGCTTGTGTGTGTCTTTTGGCGAGCTGAGCAAGGAGAACACCAACCATCCCCATCTCTTGGATAGCAACAGGCTCTCCTGGCGCTTGCTTGGGATGCAGGCGACGTCTCCTCCGGAGCCTTGCAGCTGCGCGGAGCAATTCAGAAATTGCCTCGTTGGACGACAACGTACCAATTTCTCCAATCTAAAGCCATTTCCAGTATTATAGGCTGTGGCGCTGAGGCAGGAGGGGCCGCTTCTCCGGGAGCCGAAATGGAATCCGAGGTGGTGATTAACCCACATTAGCGCAGCACGGGGCCCTTCCCGAGCACTTCGCAGGAACGCCAACTGCCACAACGACAACAACATGCCTGTTTCTCTGAAGGGCTGGGCTGGATCCAGCAACGACGGGGCTGAGCGCTGGAGGCAAGGAGGAAGAGAAAGCAGGAGCTGTGAAATGGCAGACCAAGCCTGAGGAGGTTGGGCATGGCAGAATCCCAGTCCCTCACCTCACTGCCAGCGCCTAGAAAAGAACTATGTCTCCCAGAATCTTTTGGCCATATGATGGGAGGTGCCATCCACAAAACTATGTTTTCTACAGTCGGCCACTCTGTGACGGATGGGGCAAACTATGCTTCTCCGGTTATGTGGCTACCCACCCTATGTTCTCCTGATATACGTAGGTCAGGCTAGAAACGCGCAGACAACCGAACAATCATCTCTGGTCCGTGTACAATGAGTAAAACTCCCCACACTGTGGCTTCCTGAAGGAGGAGATCTACAATGCATAAAACTGCTGACAGGACAGTATTGAGATCATAGTGTTCCACTCTGATGAGTGTGTGTGTGTTAATTAATTGGATAGTTAATGAGAAGAGTTTGATTGATGGATCACCAGCCTTCACAGCAGGGGGAGCGTGACCCCAAGATACTGCCTCTGTGACATAAATCGTGCTCCCTGGGTGGGTGTAGCCTGCAGTATACATGAATGAGTGTGCGTGTGTGTGTGCGCACAGACACATGCCTTGTGCATTTACATGCATTTAATGTAGCTCCTTAATAGGCTGTAATGTTAGCAAAAAGCAAGACACCGTAGCTTAAAAGACAGGCCTATTACTGCAAGCCTTCTAATTACGGTCTAGAGACGGAGACTTGCTTCGCCATATGTTAAACTCTTCCGAGGTTAATAAGCTTTTGCAATGTTTAAAGAAGTTAGAGATGAGGAATGACAGCATGGCTGAGGCAGGCACCTTTCCCACCGGACTGGGTGAGAGAGGGTGCATCCGTGTGTGTTGCATGGCGGCGGGGAGGGGGTGTTAACATCCTCTCGGTTACCAGCTTCCTTAACAAGCTAGGAAGCCTAGTCTCTTCAGCACCTGTCCCTCACTAGGAGTGCTGGGCCTCCGTGTGGAAATGGCGAAGGCCACAAAGAGGCCACCCGGGCCACCTGCAGCCAGCCTTCCCGCGCCCACCGGTCCTTCCCTTCCCCACTCTCCCCTGCTCGCCCTGGGGCCAATCACAGTCCCATGCTGGCCTCAAGGAGACCCCAGAAAGC
Organism: Pogona vitticeps; assembly: GCF_051106095.1. Taxonomy (NCBI): domain Eukaryota; kingdom Metazoa; phylum Chordata; class Lepidosauria; order Squamata; family Agamidae; genus Pogona; species Pogona vitticeps. The sequence goes on along the minus strand of NC_135790.1, from coordinate 29,078,254 downwards.
TCCCACCAGTCAGAGGAGAGATGGGGAGGCCAAGAGGCAACCCTCCTGTTGGACCCCAGTTCCCATCAGCCCCAGCAAGCACAGCCCTTGGGGAAGGATGCTGGGGTCTGCAGTCTGGCAGCATCCGGAGAGCCTCGCTTTGCCCACCCTGTAAGTGAAGCCTGCAAGCATTCAGATACAGCAGGAGGTAGATCTGGGCATTGCCAGGCCAGAGGTCTGGGGGTGGGGTGGGGGTGGGGGTTCCATGGTCCAAGTCTTTGAACTTTTAAGGGACAGACCCACCTTCCCAGTTCTTCCTGCACTTTCCTGTAGAAGAGTCATTGTGGACAGTTAACCAGGGACCCTGCGCTGTTTGTTCCCAGAGGGCAGGACCCCCCCCCCGAGGTTTGGCCCTCCTACTGAGACTGAGCATCTTCTGGGGCTGCCACATCCTTGGGTGTCTAACAATCTCTCTACCTGAACTCCCCATCTCAGAAAAAAATGCAAGCCCGTGACCCCTGCGGCTTGCTTGGCCCTTCCTTGGTGGGCTCTCTGGTGATTACCCTTTCTTTTCAGAAGCACACCTCTGCATTGGCCTTTCACGGATCAAAGCTGGTCACCAAAGGCAGGTAAAGGCTGCATGAAACACACACAAACACACACACACACACACACACACACATAGAGGCGCCTACAGAGGTGCCACCTGAGGCAGAGATCAACTCAGAGGTCCCTGTGAGGCCTTTCCTTTCTCCAGCCTGGGCATCGCGACGGGCGGTTTCTGCTTTCTTATTCGTCTTGTCTCCAGCCCCCAGTTGTGGGAGAACCAAAAACATGGGGCCTCCCAGCCCAGCCTGTTTCAGCTTGCAATCATCACATGCTTCGTGGGGGGAAAGCAAGAGAGAGCCCGTCCCCCAACAAAATCCATTCCTCACCTGACTAATATTTATTTTAATAATAATAATATTTTTTTTAAAAAAAGTCCTGACAAAGGTAATCACTTAATTGCACAGTTGCATTGTGTTAAAAAGGGGGGAGAAAATCCCCCCTCTCTTCCCCCAGTGCTGCTTGACAAATTACGGTACATTATGCAAATAGTTCCTAACCAGGAGATCACTTCCCTAGCTGTTTATTTCCTTTTTCTTGCTTTTTGGAACTCCACTTTGTTTATCAAAGGCCTCTTAACATACCTAGAGAGGAGGCTGGCTGAGGTAAGAGTCATCCCGGGACAGCCGGGTGGGAGGAGAGCTTCAGGTATCCATTCACCAGGTGCAGCGCTTTCGAATCGGCTGGGAAGCACCTTTGCTTCCTTTCTAGAGCATTTCGTCCAAGGCTACAGATTGGGGAGGGAGCTTTTGGGATCAACCCTACCCCATCCTTTGCCAACAAGGCCCTTCAGCGCTCTACACAGGGGACACAAGATAATGCCAACACCAAAGAAGGAACGGACACCAATCTGACATCAGGAATGGCAAGACGCAAAAACCTGCTTCAGAACATTTCAGTGTACCTGGCCATTCTTTGATCAATCTGCAAGTGATAATTTTGTTAAAGGGGGGGGAATACAAAACAAGGCTTGAAAGAAAAACAGCTGAGATAAGGTATATAGGGATGCTAGAAACCCTCTGAAAAGGTTTTCTGAATGTTAATCATGAGTTCTTCAGACATTACCAAGTGTGAACTCCTTCATTGATTCTCCCCGTTTGCCACTTGTGTCAATGATGTGATTGTTACCTTGAAGACGAACAACTAAAATTATTCACAGCCTGATAGGCTATTCCGTTACAAACGAGTCCTTGTTATTTTGTTCATTAGCTCTATTCCCCCACCTGGTCATGGGGCCACATTTAATTATGGCAGCCATAAAGTCTTACCCTGAGTCCGAGGGAGCGGACGTGATCCATGAGCGCTCACATTAAAATATAACAGTTCGTCGTTAAGATGCCACAGTCGGCGTGGCTCTTTTGTGGCGTGCCCTCCTGGTAACGATCTCCACTCCTTCTCATCATCATGGCCTCTTCTGGCCTCAGCCCAGGCAGCCGGTTTTCCTCCTCCTCATTTATGATCTGCCTGAGATTCAGGCTTCATTTCCACCAAGCGGGAAAAATCGATCATGTTTAAATTATTCAATTAAAAAAGGAAGAAGTAGAGGCTGACAGTATCTCTTCCTCCACTGAACACACCAGCAACGGCATCAGGAGGGGAACGGCGTTCGCGCAAGCAACCTGGGGACCTGATGGCATGCGGAGCCCGAGCGTGATAATATATATCTTTTTGGATCACAACTCCCAGAATTCCCTAGGGGCTGGAGGATTCTGGATGTTGGAGGTCAAAAGGGTCACCTTTCCCCTCACTGAGGACCAGGCACAGGCAAAAGCAGATGATGCACTCAGACTATCATTAGCAGAGGTGCTCCATACGAGAGGCAGGACCTCCTCAGCCTGGCATGTGTTGCTTCACTCCACATGTTGCAAACTAGCTTGCTTCGCTTCTCATTCATTGGCAGGCCTCCTTGCTTAGTCACAGAACTTGGAAAGAACCTGGTGCCTGGAGGGAAAACGTTCGGTGAGCAGGAAATATGCCTTTCCCTTTGTGTAGGGCCTGAGCCTTCAGCCTTAGAGGAAAGGAGATGGGATGCCATTCCATGGTCTCCTGAGACACCTCTCAGCTTAGTCCAAAGGAGGCACCATGAATGGCAGGTCACATTTCACCAGAGTGGTGAAGGTCTGGGTTAGTCTTTAGAAGCAAAGTTTTTGAGTGTCCCCCCTGAATTCTTCTGTTCTTTCCACCACATTATCAGAAATATCATTTGAAGGAATGCCATCTTGAAACTCTTGGCCAACTGTGGCACCTTTTAGGCTTGGTGTCCGTTACAGCCACCCTGTCGCACCTCCGGCTCGGCTTTGGCCAGTTCGTGTGTGATTAGGAGAACACTGGAAGTTAATGGGATCAAAATGAAATTGGAAATCACCCATTTATTTCATGACCACCTCATTCCTGCCGCATAGAAATATCCACCTGATGAGGAGGCGGAGGTGATAGTAAAAAAACGACGGATGCTGCCAGAGTGCGCCTGTAATCTTTACGGTGGGAGGCCAGCCGAGCATCTGCTTTGAGATAAACCAACAAAGGAGAAGTGGCTAATTTGCTTCCTTTCTAGAATGGCGTCCTTTCTCTCCAGGACAACCCCAACACAAATACATTGGTTCAAACAGTGATCCTTGATGCTCGTTTGCCTCAAAATTCAGTTCTTCTTTGTAACTGTTCCATTTGCTCTTCCCTGACAGTCTTTAACCCACCCACCCCAATTCACAGGCTGGAATTGAGAAGTAAGCTGCAATTGGAGTAAACCCATTGAATCAATGGAGCAGCTGACAAAAGGACTTACTGGCTCACCACATCGTCACTAGCAAAGGGACCCTGAAGGAGAGCTCTCTGCTCCCTGCCTCTGTTTAAAGGCCTCTAACGAAGGAGAGTCCTTCACCTCTAGAGGTAACCTATTCTACTGTCTCTCTCTTACCATCAGGAAACTCTTGGGAGAGTTCATTCGGAACCTCCTTTCTCACCAAATGAACTCATTAGGTTCCCTTCCCTCTGCAGCAGTAGAACAACCTCGCTCCATCTGCCAGATAGAAGACCTTCAGCTACTTTAAGATGCCTACTGTATTATCTTCTAGGTTTCTCTTCTCCTGGTCAACATAGCCAGCTCCCTCAGCTGTTATTTATACTGCTTTGAGCGCCTTTAGGCATCCTCCTAAAGACATTTCCCATCTTGTCTGTTTCTGCACACTTTCTTGATGCCCTTCTTGCGATGGAGGAACCATTGAGCACGTTGGGGTCAAGCTCTGTTACTGCCAGGAACATGCAGTGTCCGCTGGGGAAATGTGTGGCTACTTTGTCCAAAAGCATCAGCTTCTAGGCAGGTGTAGGGTTTTGCTTACAAAGACAGGGACCGCGGCCAATCGGGGTCGACATCTCTGTCAGATCCCCAGCAATAAGACACGCAGAGCTTGCTTCCAGCTGAGCTCAGCCACTTTTCAACTGTGGGACTTCAGTGGCAGCAGAGAGGTATGGAGGAAACGTGGCTAGCCCCACACATTCTTGCCCCCTTCTTGACCCTGCTCACCCAACCTGTGTGGCTTTCAAGGCAAGAGCTGGGCTACCGAGGTATGGGATCTACTCCGGGTCTTCCAGCTTTACTTGGATTTCAACCAGGAAAAAGAGGAGGAGAAGCAGCAGCTGTCATGGAGAAGAATGGCTTTTATGCAGGTCTCTTTGGGTTGTGGGTCAAAAGCCAGAGAAAACCTTGACTGTCCAATGTGGAACCCGAGACCCAGTGGCCTAATGTCAGTTGCCAATGGACAACACTTTCTGGGATGCTTTGACTTGCCAACCAGTCCCTCTCTTTCCCCCATTGGGTTCTCGCTCTTTCTTCCTCTCTCTCTCTCTCTCTCTCCATCCCCATGTGCTCCATCTCTCTTCCCTTCCTGCCGGCTGTGATAAATCTGCGTTGAATGCTGATGAAGTCCGAAGTGCCGTCTGATCACAGGCACTTCATTCGTCTGCTAATTTCCTCAGAAGCAGAGCTGTAATTTCTCTTGCAGATTGGGCAGGGAGGCAATAAATACTTCCTGCATCTCCTTTTCACAATCAGATTCCACTTTGCCGGGTCTCCGTGAGAAAGACGGGCGGCAGATCGGCATCTTCAGAGGTGCTTCAGACTTGAAAGGTGCAGGTCTCAAGGTCACACGGTGATTGGTGTGCCAAGATTATAACCAGCAGCTGTGAGGCCCCCGATTCTCAGGGGCTGCTCAACAGCTCTGAAACGAGTCCTCTCTGTTTCCTTTTATGATTCTGCTTCAGCGTGTTATGACCAGAATTCATGTCAAACCCTTAGATACTCCCTTCAGTGGCCAAAGATTGGTTCACATTTCAGGCAGAACATTCCGATCATGGGAATTTCTTCTCTGAATCTCGTTTTGGGGGACTCTCTTATAGCCAACAAGACATCCCAGACACACCATCAGTAACCGTTTGAAAGAGGCCGTTCCAGTAGATCTTTGTGATGAGGCCCTCACGCTTACAAACAAAACTTATGCTGATCTTTCAGCGACCAACCACTCAACAAAGCAACGTTGTTTGCAAACTGCAAGATGTATTTAAAAACAAAACAAAACAACCCTCTTGCTGTGACCATCACAGGTCCTTCGGCACTTGAGGAATTCCCTCTTCTGAGGCAAGATGATTTGCAATAATTTGACTGAAAGGAGATGGGAACAAAAAAAGAGCCTGAGATATGACATGTGACAGCTTTTTTTCCAATTTCAGAACCATAATGTAAGTGAGGCCTTCTCCCTTAACTATTCAGTCCATCTTGCTTGAGGTCCCTCTGGAAATGCAGCCTTTCTTTTATCAACTTGGTGTGCTTATTTCATCTTTAAAGAAAGCATTTCTCCAAAATTCAGTGTTGAACCAGGCATTATGGGAAGGTCTGATGGAGACAATGCCTGTTCAGATTTCAGTCAGATTCACCGAATTTTGTCTCCCTCCTCACTTGCACCAGAAAGCCAGTGTACAGAATCCCACAAGGGCACCCAGAAAGCAAACCCAGCGAGCTGAAAATGTTTGATGGGTTTTCTTCGTCCTTCAGGCAGAAGTGGAAACAGTGACACCTTGCAAATTCCAGAAGGGTATCCCTGCTTGTCTGGTGCAGTTAAAAATAAAATAAAATAAAATAATGGCTTGTCACCTTAAAAAATGAACAAATTGTTTTGGGGGAAGAAGCTTCAGTAAAATACATTCCTCTTTGTCAGATGCACCTCTCTGATAAAAGCAGCTTTGACCCACAGCCACCTTTGCCATAATAAACTTGCTTGTCTTTAAAATGCCACACAACTCTTTACAAATCCTTGACAAGTTTATATGTACCAATGTTGCCTTGCACCTGAGTGAATAATATTTTAAGACTTCGAGTTGATGGGCTTGTTTTATCTGGTACTTGTTCTTGCTTTCAGGAAAGAACTTTAAAATCCTGAACTATCAGTAACTGAGAATGTTGATTTTTTTAAAAATGGAGAGTGTACATTCCCCACCCCACCCCACCCAGTAAATTTAAGTTGTAAAATTTCCACCAAATTTATTCCAACTCTTTTGTGTCTCAATACAGTTGAAAAGGTCGGTACTAGAGATGAGCAGGAATTAAAAGAACAAACCAAGAATCAACAAATGTGTTCAAAAATTGCCAATTTGTCAAATCGTATTCATATGAATCAATGAATTGTTAGTGATTTTTTTTATTCATTGGGCTATAAAATGCCCCTTCCCCAGCACCTAAAGACACCAAAATTGCAGGGAAGCTTCCTCTGATGCTCCTCTAGAATATCGTCCAGGTTAGTGAAGAATAACTTCCAGGTTAGTGAAGACTGGGTTTCTCTAAGTCAGTAGCTAAAGGGAACTTTCCGGGGAGCCCTCCTTGTGGATGTATAACTCAAATGTTTGAAATCCAGACTTCACCAAACATCCAAGGATTGTAGAGGAGAGGCAGGAGAAGATACCCTGCAATTTCGGTGTATCTAGGTCCTTGGTGGGGGGCATTTTATGGAGTGTTAAAGTCAAAAGCAAATTGATGAACTGGTTTGTTGGTTCATCAGGAAAAAGTGGTAAATTTGTAATTCATGATTCGTTGACCTTGAGAAATGACAAATCCAAACAAATCGCCGTCCTGATTCATGCCCATCTCTAGTCAGTAGTACTGTGTTAATGGAAGCATCTAACTGAGGGCTCAACTATCCATTATAGTTAAGCCATTGTTAGAGCTGAAATTGTCATTAGTGTCCGGAAGCTTTGGAGATGATGTGATCTTTCATGCTGCGGAAAGGCTAAGGCCTCCCTGTCATTTGACCTGGCCAAAGAAGTCAACCGTCTTTCCATCAGTGCTTATTGTCAGGTGTCAGACCTGGAGAGGAGAGGGGCTCTGCTTTTTCATGCTACAGATAGCCAGTCATTGAAAAAAGAAAGCTAATTTACAAACCTTAAGAGGTGAGAGGACCCCCTTGCTACTCTAACCAGATGCTTTCACTAGTTGAGGAATTTCTTTTTTCAATGACTGGCTATCTGTAGCGTGTTGTTCAGCCTCCAGAGGTTGGTTCCTGAATGCAACCTCTATGCTTGAAGTTTCCAGTGCTTTTTCAATGCAATGTTGTGCCACCTGGGCAGCTTTGTTCTTTTATGAAAAAGCAGAGCCCCTCTCCTCTCCAGGTCTGAGGACTGACAAATAAACCACGTGCAGCGACCAGGCGACCCACAGGTTGCCCTCTTGCTCCTTGAGCGTTTGGACCTTGACACCTGACAATAGGCACTGATGGAAAGACGGTTGACTTCCTTGGCCAGGTCAAACGACAGGCAGGCCTCAGCCTTTCCCCAGCATAAAATATCACATCATCTCCAAGGCTCCTGGAAAGAGACTGGGTTAAGTATGAAAGCAACCTATCACGTCTTTGCCTCCACTGTTCCATATCAATGTTTAATTCCTTTAATTAATGAGTTGTTTTCTTTTTGTGTGCTAGTGTTTCCACAGTAACAGCCCAAACCCGGGGCTCGGCATTTGGGCGAATAATGCCAGATTTTGCTTTATGCAGCTCTCCGATTCATTTTTCTCAGTCGCACAGAGAAAAGCCTTCTTTTCCACAGTGCCACCATTACGTGTGCTTGGTGGTACTTTACAGCTTTTTTGAATAACAACTGGCTTTCTCTCTCTCTCTCTCTCTCTCTCTCTCTCTCTCTCTATCTATCTATCTATCTATCTATCTATCTATCTATCTATCTATCTATCTATCTATCTATCTATCTATCTATCTAATCTGTTGTGCTGTCAGATCTCTTATAGAGTCCCTATGAGCTCATGGCATTGTCATGAAAAGCTCTGCTCAGGTCTTGCAAACTCAAGGCTGTGACTTCATTTAGGGAGTCAACCCATCTCATATTTGGTCTCCCTTTTTTCCTGCTGGCGTCCGTTTTCTCCAGCAGTATTGCTTTCTCCAGCAAGCCTTGCCTTCTGATGACGTGCCCAAAGCAGGGCAGCCTCAGTTGAGTTCATCCCGAGAGAATCCAGGACGATATCCTGGTGTGCTATGTGATTGCAAAAGAACTATGGTGTAAGCATCTCACATTCTCTGGAAGGCTCCCCACAGCATGTCCAGTTTCACACTGTTTGCAGGATGGTTGCAAACAGTTCGTGTGACACAAACCTGCCAGAGTGGAGGAAATTCTGCACACTTTCCATTACACACTACACAGGGACCTAGCCATAGTATCTAGAAACACTGAATGGGTGGCCTAGGCCTCGGTCCCTGGTGACACTTCCTTGCACATCTACCTCCTTCTAGCTGCCCTTCTTGATCCCCAAGCTTGACTTGATGATAAATTCAAAAGCTGCTCCTGGTGGGGCTGGGGCAGCCACCACCCTCCATATTTTGGCCAGCCTTCCATTTTCTTGTTTGACTGATGAGGAAAACAAACAAACAAAAAACAGCCCAGTCTTAATGGCCCTTCCATCCAACAGTTTCTGTTGGTATCGCCAACCGGTATTTCTTACCTTGGTTAACCCCTGGGGAGAGTAGCCGATCCTGCAGCTCTGAGAAATCTGGAGGGTTTTGTTCCACCCTTTCCTCTGTCTCATTCTCTCCGGGCATAGCTGAACCCTTCAGTCAAAATGGTGAGTGTGTTCAATTATCCAAAAAATTGGCTTTATTTTATTTTTTAATTCTTATGACTACTTAATGTAACGAAAACGCATTTGGCACTCCGAGCTGTGCAGTTTTTCATTTGTAATTATTACTTCTCTTAATTGATGGTACCTCAGAGGTTGTGATGGCAGGGAAAAAAAATCCACAAAGGAAAGAGTTAGTCAAACTGTGATGTGACATTTTTCAGGCTCTGCCCTCTGTTCTGGTTCCCTCGATGGCAATGGAGCTTTTGGGAGCAATGGTGGAGGGAAGGGCTTGCATATCTCGAAGGGAAGGAATGCCGCCAGGAGCACATGCATCAAAGACCATGCAGTGAAAGTGCAGAGGGTTAAGACTGACCCCATCTCTAGAGCAGGCAGGCGCCCCACCCTGAAATTTTGGGTGAGGATGTGCAAGATGTTCTTGGCCATGTCTCCTTCATGGGTGAAATGAGCCATGTCGACTTTCTTCAGACCAATGTGCCGAAACAGACTGAACCATGAGTATTGTGCAATTCCAGGGTAACTACAGGGAGGAGCAAAGAGTTCACTGTTCACACGCGCACACACAACCACTGCAGGGTGGAGCAACACCACAACACATCCTTTGTATCCTATTCAGGGTTTAAAATATTCAGTAATTTGAATAACGGAAAGATAATGCCAGGGAGGGCTCCCACTGAGGCCACCGTGCTGTATATGTATGAGTGCAACATCCATTTCACAGATGTTTCTATCAGTCAAAGAGAAAGACTTGTGTCCCTGTTTAGATAGCCTGACTTTGTATTCTGGAATTGTCTTCTTTTTGTTCATTCTCTCGCTCAGCGCAGTATAAACTTTACTGAAATATTATTATCTGAGTCGATTGAATGTGTGTGTATGTAGTTGTGGAAGGCTGCCTGTTGTAGGGGCTTTGAGTGCATAGGTCACACAATTAGGGTGCTGTACATAACCCCCTTCAAGGTCATAGCTACTTCCATTCCTCTCATTGATTCAATAAAATGTGGTTTTGTTTCAACTTTGACCAGAGATCCAGAAATGTCCAGCTCACCGGTTCCCAACCTTGGATAATCCAGGGGTTCTTGGACTGCAGCTACCAGAAACCCCAGGCAGCACAGCTGGTGGTGAAGGCTTCTGGGAATTGTAGTCCAAGAACACTGGAGTTACCCAAGACTGGGAACCACGGGGCTGTGATAATCTACAGACTGTAGTCCAAAAACGTCTTCCATCTCTGAGGTGGTGAAGAGGCAACTATTAAAGATTGGGAAGAGATCTGCTTCCATGGCCTTGTGAGCACGCTGCAGGTCTCCTCCGATTCTCTCTTCATCCCTTACAACTTTGTGGATCAAACTACATAGTCAGGCACATTCACTTCCATACCACAACATCTGGATGCAAACAGTGGGAAGGAAATTACCTGATTTCTCCTCAATCCGGTATTTATTGCACAAATAATCACTAAGGCCAAGAGCTTAGTGGGTTTGCAGGAGGGATTAAACGGAAGCTGAAATCAATCTACAACCAATAACAAGCTAGAGGGCTTTGATGCATTAACAAATAATGAAGTAATTAATAGCAAATTAAGGATTCCTTAACCTCTTTTTTTTAAAAAAATAAATAGGTAGTCCTCCAACATGTTACATTTCTGAAGTCGATATAGTAGAAGTGGGCTCAGCATGTCAGTTTCAAATAATGTAGAATCCTAGAATCATGGAGTTGGAAGGGGCCTCTAAGGCAATTGTGTCCAACCCCCTGCTCAGTGCGAGGATCCAAATCAAAGACTATCTGACAGACGGGGGTCAAACGTTCTCTTGAATGCCTCCACAGCGCTGTAGCGCTCACCACCTTCCATGCTGATTGGTTCCATTATCCAACTTCTCTAACAATTAAAAAGTCTCTCCTGATATTCAGCCTAAATCTGGCTTCTTGTAGCTTCAGCCCATTATTACATGTCCTGCACTCTGGGACAATCAAGAGCAGATCCTACCCTTCCTCTGCATGACTGCTTTGCAAGTGCTCTCCTCTCCCCTCCCCCAGTCTTCTTTTCTCAAGGCTAAACATGCTCAGTTTTAACTTCTAGGGCTTGGTTTCCATCCATGTAGTGTGCTGGATCCTGTCAACACCTAAAGAAACATACACAAGCTTTTTTAAAAAAATAATGCTAATGCAATGTATGACATTCTCTGAATTCTAAAAGAGCCTTCTTTTCAGCCTTGAATTCTGTACCTGAACCGAATGCCAGATCTGAATACTCGCCTCTCCTGTTTTCTTCTTCTCCATTCTCTCTCAACCGAAAGGCTTGACTCTGACTTCAGAATATGCAGATTTGTTCAGTGAATGCTGCCGACGGCCCCTCTCGCCTGTCCATTCCTGTTAGCCTGGTGTCACTTCACCCAGGCAGTGGGATAGAAAGGTGCTCAGCATGGAAGCCCAGCCCTGCCTCTGTGCACATTGGCCCAGCTGGGGAGTTCAGGGCCCATTTGAAGGTTCCTGGCTCCAAATCGGAGTGTTTTTGGGCTCCTGGCAGCTGAGTCAAGGAAGCGGTGGTAAGAAGGGCAGGGGCTGCTACGGAAAGATTTGCACCTGACCTCTGGTAGGGAGATGTTGGCACATCTGCTTTCCCACCTTTCGCAGGGTGACGGATCAGATAATGTACGCTAAGCAGACACACAAACAGTGTATGCCAGGATTGGCACTGAGCAGTGAGGTGTAAAAAAAAAAAAGCAATTTAAAGTGTTCTGGGGAAACAGCAGCAACTGCCATGGAGCCAAGCACCCACGGACATGTCCATTGCTTAGAGACCAGGTGGGTGGTGATGTTTCATGAATGCCTGTGATAACCATCATCTCTTGCTGCATCCGTTCGTCTAGCCATATGGAACCAAACATCATGTTTTAAACTTATCTTTGTGGGCTGATCCTTATGGGTTAAAGGAGAGATGCGCTCAAGGCTTGCTGGTGCTCCCTATGAAAGGTAAGGAGGTCCAAGATGAGGAGGAACATCGACTGACGGACTGCAGGGCACCTTTCCTTTCTGAACATGCCTGCCTTGCATGGCTGTCATTGGTTGATCGCACTTCATCTGTCATGGCGCCATCCTAACAACGTCTGGGATTTTGCAGTTTAGCAAGGTCATCAGAACTCTCTAGCCGTTCAGAGGAGTACGTAAGGGCTCCCCAGAATAGAGTTCTAAGCTGTCACCCAACTAAATATCAAAAATAATGAGTCTTGTGAGACCTCAAAAAACCAACAAGCTTTATTCAGCCTTAGCTTTTGTGGAGAGTATTCCACTTGATCAGATGCAGGCAGGATGGAGTATTTGTGGTGATTTCATTCGTTTGTTCGTGCGTTCATCCGCTTGCTTGTCCATCCGTCTCTCTGTCTGTTTATTTGTTGCTACAACAACTTAGAGACAAAAACAACTGTCGTCTTGAAAAGGCCTCAGCGTCATGAAAACAATTAAAATTGCATTTAATAGGCCACAACTGTGTCGGCTGCATGCACTTTTGGAGGGACACCGTCAGGCTTCCAGATAAAAGGAGCAAGCAGACCCTGTAGGAGGTCTTCTCAAGCCGGGGTATGGAGCTGTCCTGTGGAGGATAGGTCTACCAATGAGAAGGAGCAGAGTTGCCCTGAAGATAGACAGGCCAAGAAGCAGATCTAGGGAGAGAGGTTGGGGGTGGGGGGAGGTCTTACATGAACATCTTCCAGGCAGCAATGGAAATGTTAAGTTCTCATCTGCTGGCTTGGTTTGTTTTAATCTAAGTTGTCTATTTTTATTGCACTGCACGGTTTACTAGCCTTTAGCTATAACTGGCTGCTCCTCTTGTATCCGCTCTTACATTTTTATATATTATGTGTTTTTATGGTTGTTCGCTATCAGGCACTGAGCATAGGAAAGCAAAGGAGAAAGCCTTAAGAAAAATGAATATGGTGGCCTGAGGGGCCACATGAGGCCCCTGATCCTGCCTAGCGTTGACCGTCACGGTCCTCCCTTTCCAAAGCAGGATTCAGCCATGGGATTGCCAGACAAGGACAACACAAGTGATGGAAGGCAGCCGGGTTTCCACCTTATTGTTGTCTCCATTCTTGAGGCTCCACTGGGAAGTGTGCGTACATGGACACACATAGACACATCCAGTCCCAGCAAGCTTCCCGTGTCTGTGTGGCCCATCATGCAACCAAGATGTGAGCAGGCATGCAAGAGGGAACTTGCCATCCTGGAGGGAGGACTTATGCCATGGCCCCTACACTCTGTATTTAGGCTACAAGATACCATCTGTAAACTTCAAAGCACCACCAGATGTGCTCATTGTTGGGGGGGTTGTATGAAGGATCAATACGGCTACATTTTCATGATGATTTCCCAAACTTTGGGTGGGTCCTGGAGGTGGGTTTCAAATGGAGAGGAGTGTGTTCATTGAAGCTCATGAGATCTCTGGTTCCTGGCAGTTCCCAGGGTGGGCTGTTGTTTATTTATTTATTTAACTTATCGTTGATCTAGGACATGGCAACCAGAAACCAGGCTAGTTGGTCTGGTTTGAGCTGGGCTGACACTGGGATCCTTCTCCAGTGAAGGGGCTTCAGCCAATATCAGTGGTGTGGAGACCGGCAGATTCTGGTCCTCAGATGGAAACCAGTATGGAGCATCATAGACTTTGCTTATCTCAGAACCCAGCTGGCTCATGACTGGGGGCCCCTCAAACTAGGGCTAGGCACCCCCCTAATCTGGTCTATACATCACCTCCAACTCAGAACCTTCCCTTGCTCCTCCCCTTGAAGGCAGAATGTGACCCAAAAGCACTTCTTTGCCTCCCTCCTCCTCCTTCTCCCCTTACAGCTTTCATTAGCCATATCCAGTGACAAGTTTCAGCCATCAAGCTAAAATTGTTCACCGCTCAAGCCTTTTATGCATGAACATGAACTTGCCAGCCCGGCCCCAAAGGAGGCAGAAATTCTCCCTGCCGTGCAACCTTGCACACTGTAACCATTCCATCGGGTACCAAATTTCCTTCTTAGCTTCACAGAACCGACATCTGTCTCTTTTATGGTGTCTGTTTACAGTGAGTTTTCTGGGGAAGCTCTTTATTGTTCAATTTTTAAAAAACAACAACAAAAAACCCAGCATCCTACCTTACAAAAGGCCTGGGAGCCTGGCAGAGAAAGCTCCTTATTATTTAGAAATCACACGACTTTCGAGTTTAATAGATTACTTGCCTGCAGTGTTTGTGGGTTCTTACCAAGAGGGTGGGAATGGTTTCATATACTGGTTCTGCTAAGAGTGTAAAACAGAGAAGGGGAGATACAGAGCCCACTTCACCTGAGCTGGTCAAGGAAAATGCTACAGGCTCTTACCCCCCTGCTGTCCAGTCTCCTACTTATGGGCACCCACACCTTTAAACACTTTTAATTACATCCAATAACCTAGTTCTTGCCTATCAAGTTCTTAGAGTCTGCCTGCCAAATGCCATTGGTCTCTTCCTACTCTGGCCCCCTTTTTGCTAAACGCTGGCAGGGAGCTGGCAGAAGATGCTCCCACAGGTCCACTAAAGCGGTGTTTATGTACAAGGTTCCCAGGCTGGATGCAGGAGCAGGTCGGCAAGGCCCAGAGAGAAATGCGCTGTAGCAGCCGGCATGCTGGAACAGAGAGATTAAGATCATACCCGTGCTGTTGTATCTCTAACATTTAGAAGTTAAAAAAAAAATACGGACTGCGGTGCCATGTATGCTAATGTAGACACTAGAAATCTGGCTGGTTAATCTGAATAATTGGGTGGATGCTCTTCGCTCTGAAAAACAGATGCAGTTTTCAAGATGCCGTTCACTGGTTGCCAGCAACCGTTTTTTAAATAGTCGTATAAACGCGTAGTATCCAGGTTTTATCTTTGAGGGAGCACAAGAGATGGTGGAGGGAGGCATGTCAAAGACGGGAGCCAAGCAGAGGGCATCCAGGGGTGTTGCTTATGCTGATAAAGATATAGGTGGGAAGGAACGCAACCTGCACGAGGACACAGAGGGTGGGTTACATCCACTGTTCCTGTATTTGCAAAGCTCATGCATTCAAAGCCTCCTTGTTTTAATGACAACCTACCTTTTGTTTATTTGTTTTAATCCACCCCATTTTCCCAAGGCCCCTCTTGCACCTACACACAACAACCTCATGAGGCAGGCCAGATGTGAGATAGTGACTAGCCTAAGGTCATTCCCTCCCTCCCTCCTCTGAGGAATGGAAAGGGTCTGCATACCCTTTGACTTTGCTCCTCTCCTCTCCAATGTAGGAGGGAAGAGCCTGAAGAGCAGGAGGAGTAAAACCATCAACTGGAGGAGCGGTGAGCTAAAAGGGACATCCAGGTAAACAGCAAACTCCCATTTACCCAATGGTTCTTCAGGGAGATGGGTGAAAAGTTTACCTATCTTCTTACATTTACATCACAGAATAATGAATAGCAGAATCCATTCCGGTGGAATGCTTCCTCGCCTCCTGCACGGAGGAGTGAGGGCCATTCACATAGACAATCTCAGAAGAAAACAACTTGGAGAAAAGGCCAAGGAGTGTGTAAAGTACAGTCCACTGGGAAACAATTTGGAACACTCCACTGAAAGGGATGGAGGCTCATCTCCTTGATGCTTACTAGGAGAGCACACTGGATTTGAACCATTATGTAAATATGAATGGAATCCGGGCTATTTGTGCCCTTCCAAGTCAACCACAGAGCAGACCAAAGATCCCAGGGACACTCACATGGTGGGCTGGCATCCCCCACAAACCCCCTGTGTTAAATGCCATATTTGAGGGCTACAAATAGAAAAATTAAACAGAAGCTATGCCGTTAAAAGCAGGGAAAGGGGAATGGAAAGTATCAATGCCTTATAAGGAAGAGGCTGACCTGGTCCCAAAGGGGAGAGATTTGCAGTTGATTCCATCATCCTCCAAAGAAGCCCAGGAACCCTTGGCAACAGCAACAGCTGGCAGTAATGCTGCCTGCTTTTCTTTGGGGTGCTAATAGAGCCCCTGCAGTGCAACCCCAAAGAAAAAGCCAAAAGAGGACTCGATAGGAACCAAATTTTCATTTGGCTTTGATTCACTGAAGGTGCTGAACTAGCACAGCAAAGCCAGGAAGAGTGGGTAGTAGCATCCATGGTGGTCGCAGTGGAGAGCCATCCCTTGGTTTCAGTTCTTCTTCACAGTACAAGCTCTGTAGGGAAATGCCAGGTTTGACTCTCTGCATTTAACAGCATTTAGACTTTGTCCTTTCTCCATTCTCTGTATCACCTCCACCAACTCATTCATCTACACCTCAAAGGGTCAGGTCCCTTGCAACCTGCTAGACTCCCTGGTGCCATGCCCCCCATGGCATTTCTGGGGGGCTCGTGATGTGGGAAGAAGATGGCCTGGACCCAGTCTGTTGCACAATTATCGTGCATCCGGAGGACATCAAAGGATCCCGCTGCACCGGACACCGGACACGGGAAAGATGGGCAACTTATTCCCGTCACCTGTGGCAATACAGAATTGAAGAGCATGAAGAGCAAACAACTGAGCAAAGATGCTCTGGCAGAAGCTGCGAGGGTGGAGCACCTCAGAGAAGGCAACGTTAACTTTTGCCCTGTGTGCTGTGAATTTAGGGATTTTAATTGGATTTCCCCCTCACTCCCCTGGTATTTATTTCCGTTCTGTTCCAGTTCTCCAGAGGAGTGCCAGTTGTGTTGCTTTTTTTGGAGGTGGGGGGTTGTGGTGTTCTTTCTCTTCCCTTCTCCTTCTTCTTCTCCTCCTCCTCCTTCTACCTGTGCCAGCTTTGTCCTCTGAAGTTTCGAGAGGCCGCGGCCAAAACGTTTCTCCTCGCTGGCGCTGGCAGGTTGCTCTCCTGCACGGGGCTCCTCCTCCCGGTTTTCCTTTTAATCAGACACTTCAAATGATTGCCGGGAGATGCCTCGCCGAGTGCCACTTTCATGTGAGGTGAAGACGGGCGTGTTCCTTTCCAGAAGAGAGGCTGTTTATGCAAAAACATTTTCCTCAACACAGGGCGACTCGGACATCAAAGGCGGCACTTGAAGAGATGCCCAGCTGGCAGCAACATCATCCCCCTCTCACAAAAAAAAAAAGACACACACATACACACAAAAATCACGGCAACATGAACAAGGGGAGCGAAGAAGGGTCCTACGGAGGGTCTTGCAAAGCAAAAGGAAGAAGGGCCGAGAGAACACATTAAAGGCCCAGCAGAAGATGACGGGATGTGGAGAATGTCTAACGAACAAGTGTGTGTGTGTGTGTGTGTGTGTGTGTGTGTGTGTGTGCATAATAGACAGATGATAAAAGGGAGACAGTGAGGAATTATTAGGACAGGAGATAAGGAAACAGTGGAGATAGGAAATAATTATTTTGTATCTGTCTTTATAAATGAAAATGAAGGGCATTAAGTTAAATAGGATTTAGATATTTTTCAGGGACAGAAGGGAGCGAATGAGGAAGTGTTCCGATAAGAAGGAAAATGGTTCTTAGAAGGTCGGAGGCCTTTGAAACTGACAAGGCTCGGAAGACCTAACAAAGTCTTTCCAACAAGGGTTACAAGCTGCGTAGCTGGAATAACGCTGGGTACCGCATGGCAGGATGGCCTGGCGAGATGATGGGTCTGACATCCAGAAATGGGTGATTAGCGCGAGAACATTCTGCATCCAAGAGGAGGCGGGCAAAGTCTTCACGGGAGGAGATCAAGGCCCCAGGGTCCTCTCATGTTCCTACCTGAGGTCTCCACTCCAGCCCCTGAAGGAAAGAAACATCCATGATTACTCCATCATGTCGAATCCACTCCTATAGACCTATAGATACAAAGAATTGTTTTAACCATCATAGGGCAGACAAAAGCAGCAAAGGGGAAAGACAATTAACCAGCGCTGTGTTGTGCGTTTAGAAAACAAACAAAAAACTGGGGGCGATGGAGAAAAGACGTGTTGAGAAGGGGTGACATGATCACTGAGACACAAAGGTGCCTTTCAGAAGATTCTTGTCAGGTTTGTCCCCATCCTTCGGCAATTCCATATAAATGGCTGCCTCTTCCAGGATATCTTTCTCTCTAGTGGGGAATCTCAGCTCAGTCCCTCCCTGAAGAAAAGCTGGGCCAGAGAGCTGCCTAGGGTAGGCATCCACGCAATTTTGGTAAAGTATATGTTTTTTCCCCTGCTGATAGAAGTAGATAATCAACTAATACCTTTCGGCTCCAGCAGCAGGAGTTGTCACAAGCTTCTTGAGCAACCAGAACACAATGCACCTCCCCTGGTCGCTATGGAGAGTCTAAGCCAGCTTACTGCCGGTGCATGAGTTTTACCCCTTGGTAAGTGGTTCACACTCGTGTCCATGTGGAGAGTTAAATGATGTCTGGGTGTAATCTCTCCGCTTAAAACCCAGACGGGCCAAGCGAACAACACTCCGTATGGCTGCCTCTTCGGAGGTGACAGGATCAACCTTAAAAATGGGTGACATTTCCTTTGTTATTCATGCGCGCGCGCACACACGCACACGCACACGCACACACACACACACACACACGCACGCACGCACGCACACACACACACACACACACACACACACACAAGGAATCCCATATTCCAGAGCTTAGCATTTCCCAGATGACTCTCGGGCTTGTACAAAGAAACGACACAGCTGCTTCTTTCCTTACACACTCCGGTGGAATCTCAGTTACATCCAAATGCAGGAATTATCCACACAGGGCAGGCATGATATGGGGGAAGGGGTGGGATTCCAACTGCTCTAATCGAGACCTGCTGTGGAAGAAAGATGAAGCCCAGAGCAGCGACACATAAAAAATAGAATCAATTCATCTACTTGTCCTTTTGTTAACACAGAGAGAGCTGTCTTCTTGCTCCCCCCCCCCCAATATGACGCTAGTAATGACACTTCATGTCCAGTGTGAAAATCCTCTGGAGGGAGGGGTCCGCCTCACTGAAAACTTATTCCTGGCTCCAGTATAAAATAGGAAACCTTCCGACATGGTTCCCTCTCCTCCATTCTGAATTTTACATGGATTTCTTTTCAGTCCACTGTTCAGCCCTTCCCAAATCAGGGTAGAACAACTGGATCGATTCAAAACAAGTGCACATACACACCCTAATGGCAGACTTCCAGAAAGCGAAAGGAGAGCAAACAAGGCCTTCTACCTCCATTGAGGTAAGGATCATGGACCACCTGTATCTTTGATGAGGACCACCCATCCAAAAGTCTGTTCCACTCAGCCAGTCAATGGGGAGAGAGAGTGAGCCCCTTAAGTCTGGCTGACGCCTTGGCCCTAGCCCAGCTCAGTTTCTCCTACATCTTGGCCCAGCCCCAGCCTCTACATGTAGGTCTCTGTGCACAGTTCCTGGGGTGGTTTCATGGACCTCGCAAGTGCTTTGACAGTGACACACACACACACCACATGTTCATTGCAACATGGGATTAATGTCCTCTCTGCTGGACAGGGCTCTCACACAATCATCCTCCAAAGTGCCCGCTGCTGGTCATTCAGGATCGAGCTGGGAGAATCGTTCAGCTTGCATTGAGAAGCCAGGAACTCATCTTTCTTGGATATCAATTCTCTCTGGGATAAGAACCTGGCAGCCACACTCGGACGTTAAGTCCTGCTTATCTGGGGAGTACTTTTCTTAGACCAGTTGGGCTGTAAGAGAGGCGCGTCAGCTTCAACGTCGTCCAAGACCAGAGGTTCCCGACTTGAGGTCACCCGGTGGTTCTTGGACCTCAACCCCCAGAAACCGTGGCCGGCACAGCTAGTCGGGAAGGCTTCTGGAAGCTGCAACCCCAGAACAGGTTGCCAAAGGTTGGGAGCCACTGCCCTCGAATATCAGGCTAGATAGCCCAGAAAGTTAGAGGCTGGGGAAACAAACAGAAAAGGTCCGAAGCCATGGCCACAAAACCTGCGAGGAAGCCCAAGTTGCAAACAGCAGATGGAGCGAGCCCTTGGTCGATGTCCCGGTTTCAGTTCAACCTGTCCCTGCATACGAGGATGGGGGTGGGGGGAACCAAGGCTAAGTGCAAGCGAGCACCTGGCCGTGCAGGTTGTTTACAGTGCTGAGATGCCCTAGATTCAGATAAAGGACTGACGGAAGTGGGACGCTCAGGGGACTCAGGGAAGCTGCCCATAATTGTGGAAATCCTCTCCTGTCTTCATCCCCTTTCCGTTAACAGGATTACCACGTGCAAACACGGCAACATTAAGTAAGGCTTGCCTCTTGCTAAGGAATTGCCGGATTCATCTGGATGACGACGGCAAGCTCTCACGCCGGGTCTTCCTTCAGTGCGGTGTTAATGAGGCCAAATCCAGCTCAGTGCGACCAAATCGGGAGGCTAAGCTCTGCCCTCGCTGCCTGACCTCCCCACCCACCTGGGCCCCAAACAGGAGGCGCCTCGTGACACCCTATGATTGTGTTCTGCCACACCAATGAAGAGGCGCCGCTCAAAATGTCATCTTTAGGGTATGTTGAGTAGTCGTCAGGCATGGGGGACGCCGTGTCTGTAAACCAATTATCCCATACAAACTGTTAATGAAGTGGCATTAAATGTCAAGACAAGCTGTAACTGAAATTTTTTAAAGGAGCCTTTCAAAAAAACATATGGGGACCATTTAGAGCTTTCTGTGCATTCAGCTGTGTTCTCTCCTCCCCCTTTCCATGTTTTTCATTGTTTACTGCAGTGAGTAATTAGTACAAACGTGAAAGACGGAGGGCTTTTTGAGGCCAAAAATGAGAGAACACCAGAATCATAAGAGCGTGAGCTTAGAAGTCATGCTAACTAAGAACTGTAGGTCTTGCTTTTCCTAAAGGTCATTTTTACAGTGGGATTGACTTCCAGATAAGTACAGAATTCCACTTTTGATCTAAGAGTCTCATCCCAACGATGGCTGCCATGATGTCTTCCCATACTGCCCACTTAAAAACACTGACTCCCTCAATATACCAGACAATGTAGCTGGTGGTTATTCATCGTCAACTTACAACTGCAAAGCTGGAAGGGACCCTATGGATCATTGAGTCCAGAACTGAGTCCACAATGGGGAATCAAACTCCCAACCTCCAAAGCCACTGAGCTATCTAGCAGTTCCATTCAGGGGTTGTAGCCCACTTGATGCTTGTCTTCTCCATGAGTGGAGCAGCAAGGAATCTTCCTTCTGCTCGCACATCACCTTGTATCCATAATGGAAGGTTTCTCTTTTAGCTCTCTTGGCTAACAGCTGATGGTAGAGTCTTCCTCCATAAATGGGCCTCCTGCTTTTAGCAGCTGCACAAGCTAGGGGTCACAACAACCCATTCTTATGACAGCTGGTTCCATATGTCATTTTGCCTCTCCCAGTCCTATGGCCCACCAGCTTCAGTGACCAACCTCAAGTCTCATATTACAAAAGAAGGTGAGGGAACGTTAGAAGGAGATGGCGCATGATGACTTAGGGGGTCGGGTGCGGAATGCAGTTGTCAGTCTGGTTAATAATATGAAAGAAATCATCTAGGCAGAACTCCCACTGGCCATCTAGAGACAAATGCTAAATAAATGCTTGTGTGCTCTCACATACACCTTGACACACACACGCATGCATGGATACACAGAGAGACACATGCATGCATGCTTTGTATTCCATGAACTTTCCCTTGTGTTTGAGACTTTGCCCTTCATTGAGAGAGAAGCAGAAAAGCAAAATATCATTTCGAAGGGGAGAGATAATAAAAGTTGACATTATTAATGGGATGGCAGGGGACCCTTCTCCATCCTTCTTGGCCTCCCAGCACTTCAAATAAAACCACATGCCACATCCAGCACACTTCCTTGCTCGGCAAAATACAGCATGACTTGAAAAATGCCTTCTGTTCCAGCTGTCTTGTTGCCTCTGCGCGAGTTCTGGCCGCCGAGGGTTGTGGGTTGTCAGCTGAGGCCTTGAGAACGATGGGCGTTTGTTCAGCGCAAGTGGGCTTGGTGCTTGATCAGGATTCCTAACTAAAAACAGGAGCGTGTAAGAACAATCCTTTTGGAAGGACTAAATCTTCTTCAGTTTTTTTTATTAAGTACCACGGATTAAAATGCCTGTATTCCACCCTGCACAGAAAGAACCACGGGGCAAACTATTGGACCCTAAAACTGCTTAAGAAAAGGAGCCACTTTAAATGATTTAAAATCATTTGAAAGGATTGTTTTACGATTTAAAACCGTGTACCCTGTAAGGAAATAACACCGGCCTGTTCTGGGCAGGGCCCCTTCCTTCTTCTTGATTTTCCCTGATGAAATCTGATGAAGTGGCCTTGTCCAGGAAAGCTCACATTTAAAAAAAAGTTAGTCTTTAAGGTACCACCACATCTTTGTCTTATTTTAAACTTTTTCTTTCTCTTTTGCTTTCACCTATATCCTTTCCTCTGCTGTCCAAGACTAAACTGTGGGCTTGTTTGTTTGCCGTTGTGGTTTGCCTTCATAACTGTCCTGGTTGGCGAGGAAAGCTATTTGCATCACCCACGCCTGTTTCCTCCTTTCTCTCCTTTCTCCTCATTTGCAACCTTCAGAGACCCTGGCTGACGTACAAAAGGGTTCTCATGTACAAAAGGGTTCATAACCTCACTGCGCCGAGTGAGTCCCGGCTTCTGTGGGGATCCTCGGTTCCTGAACATCTAAGAGCGCTCGGCGAGGCCCTCGGCCATGAAAGAAGATGCCATCCTCAGAGCATCGCTCCCCAAGCCGCTCCCGGGCTTTGAGAACCGCTTTTGTCTTTCCTCTTCCTCCCTGTCGCCCCTGTCCACACAATGAGGGTCACAGGCTTCTGCATTTCAAGGGGGACCTCAGAGAATGAATTCCGGCTGTTTATTCAGCTCTTTAGCATAAGAAAGACGGTGAGGTGCGAGGTTTAATTTTGCAAGAAAGATGGGGGCGAGCAGGAGGTCATCCACTTAGAGGACTCGACCGCTGTAAAGAGAGATGGCTGTCAGGGCATCGCTCCAAACCAGGGAGATGCTCCAGCCCAAAGGAGGTCACTGGAAACCTGGGTTTTTTCCCCCTCTCCAATCTCCTTGGGTAGGTGGCCTCTTGGGAGTAGCACAAACACATCTAGCCTTTTAGGGGAATGGTATTGACAACCTTCCTTTCTTGGGGGTGCTCTCCATTTGAAGGGCCAACCAGTCTACCCCAGTGACTGGCCAGCCCTTCACGTTGCTCGCCCACAGCAGCTGGGCACCACGGTGTTGAGTAGGGACACCTGGCCATAGACCTCCCTGCTTGTGGGTTGCAGTTCGCTCTCAATCATATAAAAAAGTCATTTCTAATTTGGCTTCTGTACATGTAGCAGATGAAGATTGGCCCAAATCAGTACCTTGCTTTGAGGCAATGGAAGCGGCCATCCTACATGCCCAGCTGCTTGGGGAATTCTGGGAGCTGAGAGATTCTGGGGCCAAAGAAGCCATTTTTCCCGCAAGAAGGAGCACCCTCCTCATCTACGCCCTTGCCGCCCTGGAAGGTGTGACCAGGCACAGATGGACCCTACTAGTGGCCAGAAGTGGGCAAGGCGCCTGGCCATTCATCAGACAAAAGTAAGTTAATCTGCTACTGCCGGAGCTGCAGAAACCTTGGGATAAGAGAAACAAACATTAAGGAAACTCTGCTCCTGTTTTTTTTTTCCCTCTCTGATAGTGAACATAGCGACCATCCTCTTTGTTTCAATGGGTCTCATGGTGGAGAGTTTCCCCTCAGATAAAATCCTCAATGTTGTAATCAAATAGCCATTCGGGGGGGGGGGCTCTCACAGAGGATCCCAGGTCCTCCCTTTCTCAGTTGATTGAGAGAAACCAGAGAGAGAGAGAGAGAGACAGAGAGAGAGAGAGATGCCAGGAGAGGCTTTTGTACCCGCCAGCCTTCGCCACTGGAGTTCAAAAGACCAGTCTTTACAGAAAAAGAAAATTAAAGGAGAATTTTTGATGTATATTACAGTCTCTCGTGGACAACAAGAGTAGCTGCTGGCAAAATGTGCCGCTATGCAAAAACCGAGCCAGATTACTTAGAAGTGTTGACGGCTGCTTTGATTAAGCCGTGTGTATTTTATTATATTTCTCCACGATACAATCATCGGTCCATGCTGAAAATATCTTGCCATTATCGTGTGGCAACAAGCCGTCCCTTGTCCCTTTTTTCCTCTGAAAAGCGTAGCTGGATTCTTCCTCCCCCCCCCTTTTCAAAAACAAAAAGTGGGGGGGCAGAGGCTGAGAAAGACACAGTCCCCCCCTTTTTTGTAATGCATCACCTGCATATTAAAACCACCTATCAGCATTTGAAAGAGCGACTGAGAAGGAGCAATATATTTTGGATTTTAACTTGGCTAGTTGTGGCTTGGATGGCAGTGCTTGTGATTTAGCCAGTTTGGCCACATGTGCATCCCCCCCCCGTCCCCTGGAGGTGGGGGGGAGAGGGAACAGGACAATGGGAACACAAGATTTGCAGCATATTTGCATTTACAGTTGTCTATATCTCTATATGGCAAATTTAGAAGGCATATCGCCATATGTGTAAACACATCCGATTTTGTAAGCAAAGCATGGTTGGACCTGCTTAGTCCTTGAATGAAACACACACACACACACATACAGAGAGAGAGAGAGAGAGAGAACATGAGAGAATCTCCAGGCGGGACATGGTGAGAATCCCGACCAGAACCCTGGAGAGCCATGGCTGCCAGTCAGAGTTGACAATATAGGTGAGGTGGACCAAGGAGCTGACACTGGCCACAGGTTTGGCCTATGTGGCAGCTTCCAAAGTCCCTGTAATTATAAATTAGGTGGCCATTCTGGCTGGGGTAGCCTGGAAGTTGTAGTCCGGAGAAGTGATACTTTAGGAAGAAGTTTCTAGTGGCATAGTCTGTCTGTCTGTCTGTCTCTCTCTCTCTCTCTCTCTCTCTCTCTCTTTCTCTCTGCGTGTGTAAGAGAGAAAGAGCGAAAATAAGAGCCATGCAACGAAAGGACACCAATGGAAAAGAATCCAAAATGGACCCAACAAAAAGACACCAGAGGGCCATGCAGATGACCCAACAAACCATGGTTGAATTCTCTGCACCAGAAACCTAGGTCCAATCTTAAGCAAAGGCTAACAAACTAAGATATCAAACTTCAGTGTGAAGTGGGTTTGAAAGCTTTGGTTCTCACTCACAAAGCCCCGATTTGTAACATCTGAATCACAAATCATGGGCAAATCCCGCATATGTCCATGGCTCTCTCCCTCTGACGGGAAGGGGCTCGTGAAAGGTGTGCCCTGAGTAGGTGGAAAATGCAAGAAGCCTCAGCGGTCGGCTGTCTGTAAGGCAAGTTCAGACCATGGTCTGAATTCTTAACGAGGGCCTGCAGTTGACCCGGAGCTCAAATCAAGCCCTTGTTGAAGACTTTGAGGAAGAGAGGTCTCCGGTGACTCCAACCGCGAAATGGAAATGCACCATCAAGTCCAGGGAGTCTGGATCACAAAGCATTTGGGGTTGTTCCCCAAAGTGAATGATTAGAGGCAGAAGGGCGAAGTACATATGAATTAAGCTTTAGCAGCCAAAGTCCTTCAAAGAGGAGACAGAAAGGCAATACCCATCCAGAGGCCTGTCAATCAGGTTATCGTCAACGCTGGGAAGAGGGATCCTCTTGGCAAAGACCTGGAGAAGAAGCAGTCAGGCTCTGGAACGTGGCCGGAGATCAGCAAGTCCTGGCTCTGTTCACTGTCCATGGGCTGACTTTCTCCTCTCCCAGGGGCAGAATGAGGTTGGGACATCTAAAATTTCCCTCCCTGCCCTGCGGGGGGGGGGGGGACCTGTTCCTGCCCACTGCCTTCTCTGCCCCCTTTGGCTCTCTACCTGCTCCTGCCTCCTCCTCCTCCTCCTCCTCCTCCTCTGTCTCCACAGCCATCCTCAGAGGCAGTGTGCCGGGCTTCCCTGCCAGGCGCTGGGCCGGCTGCCTCTGCATCCGCACCCCACTATCAGCTGGGTGGTGGGCGTGCGCGCAGAGGCAGCTGGCCCAGCTTCACTGGCAGGGCCCTTCGGCTCCCCAGGAAGGGACATTTCCAGTCTCTGCTTAGCAGCAACATCAGAATGGTCTCGAGGACACCTCCAGTTGGTGAGATGCCTGCTTCCATGCACTGAACTCTCCCTGGCAGCCCTGCTGAGCCATCGCCGTCTCTCCTCCAAGAGGCAAAGATGACCCCGGGCCACTTGAGTTTGGACAAGCCTAGACAAAGCTTCTCTCCCCCCCCCCACCAACGCCCCGCTTGTCACTGCCTGGTCTCCACCGCCGCTTCCCACCATCCGCACCGCCAGCTGCGAGCAGCATCCGGGACTTGGCAGGGAGCCAGACGGCTTGTACATTATGAATGTGTAATAATACTCCAGCCTAGTCTTCGACAGCTATATTGCTTTTGCAAGGCTGACAGCGGTAAGAGCTGGCTCTTGCCAGTTGACTAAGCAGATCTGACTCGAGAGGCAAGGATGAGCTGAATCGAGGGGCCTCCCTTCTCCTGCTGAACCGCTCCAAACCCCAGAGATTTCCCCCAAACGGCGGCTTACGGTTGTGATCCAAAGCGGTCCATGCATGAGCCAGCCAGCTTAGCAAGGACAGCTTTCCTAAGACTTTAAACAAAAAAAGGAGGGGGGGGAGAGGCAGAGAGCATTTCCCGTGGCACTTGACACACACCAGACGGAACGGAGTTGCAGCTTCAGCACACGTGTGACGTCCTCCAGATTCCTCGTGTTACTTTGCGTCAATGCATCTCTGTTCCAGTGACACTTTAATGTATCTGCTCCACCTCTTGGTCTGATGATGGACCGCCTCAACTCCTTACTCACGGTGAACGATGGCCGGGCACCTCCGCTTGGATTCAGGGAACTTACCTGGACTCTGTTCCCAAATCTGTCGCCCAAGGAAGGCTCGGGGTGTGTGGTGTGTGTCATTTTTTCAGCTTGTTCAACAATTGTGACTTGCTACCGAAAGCGCCTCAAGAGAGACATCAGTGGATGGTTATTGCCTTCCTTGGTGGATAGTCAAGAGAGAGAGAGAGACTCTTGAATCATTGCCCTATACCTTTTTTCATCTAGGGTCTTCTTTGACTGTCTTGGCTGAACTTTGTTTTGCTTTGTCTTGTTGGTTGGAGAGTGTCTTCCATGACTGAGAGAACTTCTGTCTTTGGTTTCCAGTATGTGCACACAGACCTCAGCTTTTCTGTCGCTTTCTAATGGTTTCTGTCTTTTGCTTTGTTTTATTCTTCTCTCCAGGTTATTGGTGCAGAGACAAATGTTTGTGTGAACAAAGTTTGTACGGTAAGTGCGAAATGCACGCCACGGTGTGGTGCAAGATTTTTCTGGGTCACTGCACAGAATTTGCAGACCAGGAATCATTCCTGACGTTTGGCTGGTGATCAAGCTTTCTTACATCCCTGAAAATGGAAAGTGTTGTCACCACACACAAAAAATAAGTCATTGGCTTATGGTTTTCTTAAAAAAAATGCACAGCAAAATTTCCAAAAGATAGAGAAGGAGACACACATTTTGGATTCTGAGAAGGCTGTGGAACCAGAGAGACACTAAATGGCATACAAGTACTTGGGAAAAGATGCTGTGACATGAATGTGAAAAGGCAGACTCGCTTTATTGACAATGAGAGAAGCTTTAACACAGTCCAACATGACAAGGCGATGGAGTTGTTGGTAAACAAAAGGTCTGGATTCAACAGATGTTCTCCTAATTGACAACCTAACTGAGCAACAAAAAGCTGCAGTGAAACTTAAAGATCAGATCACAGAGGACCAGGTGGTTGAGGCACATGCAGAAGACGATGGTTTACTGGTCAAAGGAGCTGAGAGGATGACCAGAGAACTGGACAGAATGAGGGAAGAGAAGAGGAATCCAAATTCTGAAACCAGAAAATCCTTATTCCACAACCTGTGTGCAGAATTATTCCAAAGTGCAACCCATTTAGTCTGCAGTTTGGGTTCAAGGAGCAGAGCACGACATTGAATCCCATCCTTAAATTGTAACCTTCTTGGCCAACTCGTTGGCTTCTGAAAGCTCATCACACTTTCCTTCAAATGTTATCTTCTCCAGCCCCCCCCCCCCGGGGGTGTACATTTGCTTATGGTTTTGGGAGCTGAAAGTTGGGACTCACGAGTGGACGTCGGCTCT
Organism: Pogona vitticeps; assembly: GCF_051106095.1. Classification (NCBI taxonomy): domain Eukaryota; kingdom Metazoa; phylum Chordata; class Lepidosauria; order Squamata; family Agamidae; genus Pogona; species Pogona vitticeps. Next base: position 29,050,379 of record NC_135790.1, on the reverse strand, counting down.
GCCCCCAGTCCCGCAGCCCACTCCTCTTCTTTGTCCAAGTCGAACTAGAGGTGGAAAAGGAGTGTAATTCATAATTTATTTCTGTATTAAGGCTATGAAATGCTGATGTTCAAGGCCTGGACACCAGTGTTTCTTTGGAATATGACAGTGGAAAAATGTCATAGGCAGCATTTTAAATCGCTTTCCTAAAAGATATATTTTTAAAAAGAAGTACAATTAAAATGATCCTTTGAGGCCCCATTCCCCTTGCGTTTCTTCAAGCATCCCTGCCCTTCTGTGCCGTTTAGCACTCAAATCCAACTGTTGATAAAGCAATTGATATTTGCATGCGATGACATGTTATTATTTTCCCTTCCAAATGACAGTGATCTCCAAAATTGGCGGCTGAAGGCTTTTTTGTTGAACTTTTTAAAATGACATGATATTTCCCATTTGCTCTAACTGGATGCAGAGCTGCAGACAGACGGGCCGGGAGACATGGCAGTGACAAGGCGGAATGATTGATAGTTTGAAAGCAGGTAAGAAATATCTCCGAGTGATTGTTTTTCCCCAGTGTCTTGGAATGGTATTAATACTGTAAAACGAGGAAGCACAGCAATGGGCAAGCAGAAGAGCAGAGTGTCAGTGGCTGATTATAAGTATCCTGGCAGGTCAGGATGAAACAACTACCCATCCAGGTTCTACTCCAGCACAGGTGTCTTCGATTACGCCGTAGAAGAACTGGTGAATCACAAGCTACCGTTAACAACTCTTGCTCAACATCTCCCATTGACGCAATGAAATGAACTATGGCCCAAAGCAGATGGCTAGACTGGATTCTTCAGGAGATCCAGTTTACAAGATCCAGTTGTTCACTTAAGGATCTTACCCTTTGATAGCCTGATTGTCTGGCGTTAAAGCCAATTGTTAGCCTCAGCTAGGGTAGACCAACTGAATCAATGAGTTCTTACAGCTTCACGTCCTTCAGTAGGCGTAGTCTAGTTGCTGCATGGAGACATTGTATGTTGAAGTCTACCCTTTGACCAAATGGCAGTGTGCAAGGGAAGAGCAGGGTTTGAGGAGGTCCACCATGGAGCTTTAGCCCCCTTGAAAAAGAAATTCCAAAGGGTTCATCCAAAGCCCACTGAAAATCAATAGAAAAATCTAACTGAGCTTTGGGATTATGCCAAAGTGCTTTAATGGGTGGGAAAGAGGGATGAGTTACTTTATTTCATCAATAATCATCTTTTTGTTCTTGCTTTAACATTCTGAGGCCGGGGAAAGTAATTTAGGCTCAATACTTGGCCGAATCATCCATCCAAAGGGAGACTGCAGCCGAGAAATCAGAAGAAGACGGAGACTCAGAAGGACAGTAATGAAGGAACTAGAAAAGATCATCAAGTGTGAGGGTGCATCTCTGAAGACCAAGACCAGGATCATCCAGACTCTTGTATTCCTGATCACCATGTATGGGTGTGAAAGCTGGAGACTGAAGAAGCTCACAGAAGAAAAAAGTGGTGCTGCAGGAGAGTTTGGTGGTTACGCTGGACTGCCAGAAACATGAACAAGGGGGTCCTAGATCAAATAAAGCCTGAATTTTCTCTGGAGGCAAAAAATACTGAAACTGAGTCTGCCCTCCTTTCGGCACATCATGAGAAGGCAGGATTCCCTGGAAAAGACAATAATGCTGGGAAAGGCAGAAGGCATCAGGAAAAGAGGAAGACCAAGTGTAAGATGGATTGACTTCCTCAAGGAACCACAGGCTGGCATCTATAGGAACGGAGCAGGGCAGTTGAAGACAGGGCATTTTGGAGGTGGCTCAGTCATGGGATCATCATAAGCTAGAAACGACTTGACAGCACATAACACCAATGACACATCGGCTGTTTTCATCCAAGGTTTCCCTGATGGGAAGCTTCTGCTTTCTGGAAGTAACAAAATGCTATGGCCCCTTGTACGACCTGAGTGACCCTCGAGCTGTGGCTGAGCTCAGCCAGAATGGGGCTCAGAAGTGGACCAGAAGTCCATCCTGGCCAAGTTACATTTTCCTGCCAACCCAGATATAAGGGCATGGAAGGCTAAGAAGGCTTACGCTGTGCCCGGCCACATAAGGCCACGAGAGGCGTTGACCCCCAAAACAAGCCTCTCTCTCTCTCTCTCTCTCTCTCTCTCTCTCTCTGGACTTAGGTCAAGAGCTTTGCTACTCCCTTCGCAATTACTTTTCTTGGCTGGAGATGTTGCCTAAGATTAAGGATGGCCCGGAATTAGGAACCGCCTGGGATTACCAGAGGGTAATCCTCTTTCTGAAAGCGTCCTTGACTTGAGGAGCCCTGGTTGTGAGATCCACAGGCACAAGCAGAGAAACTGGGAACCTTGATGTTTCTTGCCGTGAGCATCCATCCACCTGGGCGGCCGCAGAAGCATCAGCGGCTGCATGCCACCGGTCACAGCCCTCTCTACCCCGGTGGGAGGCATGGCCGTTCTCTTTAAATAATAACAGTTGCTCCTATTCTTGCATCTTGCACATAAGAAATATATCTCAGTGTCTCCGGATCCTGTTTGCGCTAGAGGAGCCTGCAAGAGCTAAGTGGAATCCAGCGCTGCCTGTGACCAAAGGAAGCTGTACTCATTCCTTTAACAACATCTGCAACTGGTCCTTGCCACGATAAATATCTGTTGCAATTAATAGCCAATTGCTGTTTAATTAATGAAGAGATAACATCAGAGGTACAGGACATTGTCACAAGATAATGGTCTTCAGCAGCTATTACACCTGATCTGTCCTACTAAATCAGAATTAAGTGCAGTGTTATGTATCTTTGGAACACGTAGGATGTAAAGCGTCGCCCTCCTCCTGGCTGCAGTGCCTTCTGCTGGCCTCGAGCCCATCTTATTGGTGAGGTGCTTTCAGGACAAGTCGTTTGCACGTAGGCAGAACATCCGGAGGCTCTTGCTGGGAGAGGGTGTCAGAACTGCTGGTCTCATAAGAACATAAGAACATAAGTAGGGCCATACTGGGTCAGACCCAAAGCCTATGTAATCCAGAACTCTCTTCCCCCAATGGCCAACCCAAAGTCCCTGGGAATCCCACAAGGAAGGCAATGAGTGGGGCTGCACCTCCGGCTCCCTCTTCCTGGCAAATGCTGATGCTGATGATGGAGGTGGCGCATAGCCACTGCAACCAGGAGCCAGGGATGCTCTTATTCCCCTTGGCTGTTCCAAGCCACCACATGAAAGAGGACTTCCTCTAACCTGTCCTAGATCTCCCACTACTCAAACTCCACCAGATGAACTCCATTGAAGACGGTGCAATTTTAGGCACTTCTAGCATCCCCTCCCTTAATTTCAGCTTCAGATAAAAGGCCCCTTTTGTGACAGAAGAGTTGCTCCGGTTTCCAGATAAGGTTGGCCATCCTGTTTGGCACTCTTTGCAGTCTTAGTTGAGGTAATTCAGGGTCACTCTGCGAGTGCGAAACTGGCCTACGCCAAATGAAGATGGATTCTCTGGCAACCCTGTCTGGTGGCCCTTCCAGACGAGAGCCATCATTTAATCACCATCACCTTGCTGGAAAAATGCAGGCAGTCCTATGCAGAAATGCTCCACGGGAGGCTGATGACCTTGTGAATTTGTTTGGACCAGCTTATATAGGGTCTCCAGCTTTTGGAAGGGGCATCTCCACCAGCTGGTTACAAAGACCAGCTGATGGGGAAGAACTCATTTGACAGTAAACTGGGGATGGGGGAGAAGGGGGGAAATCTCTGCGTTTTGATTTCCCTGGCTTAAATCCAGCTGCGATGCACATTGAATCAATGGAACTCGTGTAAGAGTTGAGTGAACATATTCTGCAGCGGGTCTACCCTGATCGAGAAAACGATGGGATTCATCCCATTGTCTTTCTCCAAATCCCACCTGCATTTTATTCCCACAACTGCTTCCTATCAGATTGGGAGACTTCGGTGGGTTCTTTTGCACCAAAAATGTTCATATTCTTCCACGTCTTTCTTCTAATGTATATATTTACCCATGCATTTCACACAATCCACACAGTTTGTCCATTGAGTGTTGCTTCTTTGTTTTAATTGCACACCTTTGTAGCCCTTTGCGTTTTAGACATTGTGTGTTGCCTTTTGTGCAACGGCTTCCCTTGGCGAACATGAGCACTCTAGAGGCAAGTTTCCTCTTGGGACACGTCTCAGAAGGTGTGCAAATGGTCCTTTCCTCAGGACTGTCCAGTCCACTCTTTTCTATCCCTTCCTGGTCAGCCGATTGGTGGCCAGAGCAGAGAATATAGGGATAGGGTTGAGTAGCCAGCCATTTTGGCAACTCCAACAGGACTGGGAAGAGTTTTTCCAATCACTTGCACCACGTCCAACCGGGGAGGGTGTTTTGTGTTGCTTCATTATAAATGCACCTAAGGCTTTCCCACCCTCTCTGAAAACCACCATGCTTTAGCCAGACTCAGATCTCATTACCCTCCCTGAAAGGGAGGGCAGGAAGCTGCCTTAGTATTTCCTCATTTGTGCCCCTCTATGGAAATCTGGGTGAGTTGTTTCCAAGCACCAGAAGGGGTGACGTCCTGCAGAGAGCAAACCCCGAGCCCAGAAGCAGCGCCAGCTTTAAGTGCATGTCTATGGATTCCTCTCTCCTCCTTCCATTTGCTGTGCTGTGAGACCTACTGCGTGAGCCTTTTTTGACTGCTCTCCATTCAGCTCTGCAGCAGGGGCCAGTGAAAGAACGCCACCATAGCTCTGCTCCATATGGTCTGCTGCTGAGCCCGCCGACCGCTTGAAGTGACCGGCCTGTCCTTTCCTCTGCTTACTTCCAGAAGGAGTCCCAGGCGTTTCTTCCCGGAATGGCCCAGCCTCCCTGCCGCCACCCCATCTTCCCTCTCTCACCCTCTCCCAGCCTCCCCATCCTCTCCAAAATGGCTGGGCCCTCTCCCAAAACTCTTGGTCTGGTTCCCACACACACACACAAATGCGACTTTGTGGCAGGAAACAAAATTGCCCACAACGCTAGAGGCGAGTGACGAGGACCCTCCTTTATTGTGGTACATATTTATAGAATAGCAATTTAGCACAATGGACAAAAAACTCTATTGAAAAGCAGATGCCGCTTGGACTCTTGCTCCAGAATATTATGGGGTGTTATTGTTGTCATTTAGAATTTGGTCTCGTTTCGCGTTGTCTGAATGGCGACATTTGGGGGGGTGTACCAGTTGTTTGTTTTCGTCTAGTTTTATTCACTAAACTTCCATTTAGCTACACTTTCCAAACCGTGTGTGTGTGTGTGTGTGTGTGTGTGTGTGTGTGTGTGTGTTGTGTGTGTGTTCTTCCTTGCATAGTCCCTACACCTACATCCTTAGAATACTTCTTCTCATCTATTGAGATGGTTTCAAATCAACAAGAGGTCTGGAAGAAAGGTTGCCATGCCCCACGAGATTCAGAGAGGTAGGGGGTGCTATTCTTCTTTCTTCTTCTTAAGGTTCTGCAATTTGTGCAAACAGTCTGTGCAAAACTGTTGTTTTTAATTTGAGATGCAATCCCATACACATAGACAAATACACACAGCAAGAACTGAAGGATAGGCTGGATGTTTTAGGGTGAACACATGCAAACAACTTTCCTGATGCCTCTAGCACTTAAGGGTCTATGCAACAAAGCAAAAGTGGTTGTCCTTTTGCACAATGTATGTTACTTGTGTCAATGTGTTGGTTGCATCAAGACATTGTTTGTGCATCTTTTGCGTCTTTTGCACAAAGCTATTATTCTCGTTCTGTTCTCTGCCATTACTGAGAAGGCTGTCAAATTATTTCGCCGTCCCTTGAGCAAAGGAGAATCATTTTTGGTACCTCCTTCACACATGTGAGGGCAAGACAGGCAAGGGTGGACATGCCTAATTCTTCCTGGTGTAACTTTCCTAGATTTAACATCTGCGTAGCAGACGGAAGTACAGCAGGAATGTGGCACCACATTGCTGCAACGGGAGACGTTTTACTGCTTGGAGTTCTGTTTGCCTTGAGGCTGCTCAAGGCAAAAACGCCGTCGCCTCCCCACCCAATGGCGAGAAGCCATTCCTGGGCCCAGCAGGCTCTCTGCATGAGATCATGGAGCTTTCCTGACTGATCTCCATGTCCATCAAATGCAGCATGAAGACTTGCCAGATGGAAATGGTCTTCTTCTGGTTTTCACCAGAACCCCTCAATTGATTGACCAGAATCTGTTGCAGATCGCAGGCACTTAGGATCGTGAGCCAGGGTTTGTCTGGAGCACCAGAACTGATGAGAGCTAGCAATCTTCCCACACAAGACCATCCGTTCTCAGTGATGCCCAGCTTTCTTTCCATCAGCAGCATCTTTTAAGGATGGAGGGACCCATCTTGCTATTGCGAAACAACTGGGAGCCAGAAACCCAGTTCGGTCTGCTACAAACCACCCCACTGATCCTCGCCTGCACGATTATTAAAAACCCAGCAGTCGTCTTAACCTTTTGTGCCAATGAATCACCAACGGTACACATGGCACTTCACTCAGGACAACTTGTTTTACTAAGTGTCATATTGCTATTCCTACACTGATAGACACAACCTCTTGTTTTAGGCTCAGGGAACACCTTAATTCTTTCTCTAGCTCCTCAGTCTCTTCTTCCAGGGCCAAAGCATCATATTCAAGGGGGAAAAATGGATGGAACTTAAGAGTGACTCCTGTTGCTGCAGATGATTCAGGCCCCACTGCAGTTTGAAAATGGTGCCCCAATTTGGACCGTAGCAGGGTTTTGACACCTCTTGGAAGGCTCTCCCAGACTGAAAGCTTCAGGGAATCAGAGAGAGAGAGAGAGAGAGAGAGAGAGAGAGAGAGAGAGAGAGAGAGAGAGAGAGAGAGAGAGAGGTCATGGAATCCCCAAGATGGGAAGAGCTTACCCTCAGGGCTTCTGAGGCCTGATCTGCTCAGCTGCTTGAATGAGTACTAGCACAAAGGATCATATTAAAACAGGATGTGTGTTGCAAGCAGGTTTGTACCTGTTTGCAGCTAACCCGCCATGAATACCTTAGCTGTGAATTATTACAAACATGTCGATATAGACATGCACATAACGTCTGAGTGTTTTATGCATGCTGTGCCAAGCGGTACTATGGGAAGCTTTCTGCTTGATGCCTACAAAGCCAAGATTTCCTTCACCATGGTCGGGAAGATTGCAACACAGAGCCAAGCCACGAGGGAAAGTGTCCCGGTTGCCCCAGCTTTGCTTGACCACAGCTCAAGAATCTGGCTAAAACAATCTTTCAGCACTAAATCCTGCAGTTCTTGAAGCAACTGTGGGGGATGAGGAAGAAAATTCCACCTTCCTGCTGGAATATCTCTAGACAGGACAACCATAACAAATGTTTCCAATTATCCGGGAGAGATCACATGCGTGGTGGGTTACTTCTGCAAGTGCCGTTGGGTAGATGCTGTGCTCGCCTGCTGCTTTGGGTGAGGTCTGCCCTTAAATGTCTGCATCTGCTTAAAACAAAACAACACACACAGACACACACTTGCTTCATTTGTTAGTGGGAGTCAGAACCTTACCAGCTTGTTTTTGCAAGCTAAAAAAAGAGAGCCCATGCAGGATTGGACCGAACTGATCCATGGCATCTTTCAAAGCTTTCTTGAGGTCTTTCTTGGGTATCAGGGCAAGGTACCAATTATCTACAGTACAGTTATATTTAAAAGCAATACGTGAGATGAAACACATCAGAAAATGCAGAATAGTTCCTTCCTTTTACTTCCTACCTTCCTTCCTGCCTGAACGGCCTTACAGAGGAATGCAACTCTTTTGATGCTCAAAGGGGAAGGTAATCATACCCAATGAGGGCCATCCCTCAGTGTCCGCATTTTGCTTCCCAAACCAACAGTCTGGGATTTGGTTTTGGGCCCTTGCAGGTGGGGTTGGGACAACCTCTGGCTGAAATCCTGCACAGCCCCTCCTGTCCCGCTTCCCCCACTTTGATGGGAGCATGCCTCCCATTCTTCTGCATTTCCTTCCACTCATCCCTCTCCTTTCTCTGCAGCAAACAAAAAGCAGCGCCATTGCAACACGCGGCAGTGCTGCCTCTGCCAGCCTCCAGCCCTGCCTGCTTCCACCCCTCTTTCCCAAGGCTGTCCCAGGTAAAGACCACACCTTGCTTGGGTGGTATCATTAATGCACAGTGTTGCTCTCAGTAGCCTGCACACGTGCCCGCACAAGTACACACACACACACATACACACTCACCAGACTGCAGCTGTCTGGCATCCGTAACAAGCTTATCAAAGGGTTTCTCTGCAGCGAGATCCAAAGCCCTGTAGGTTTTGATTCATCGGAGGCAGAGCCAAGATCTGCCAGAACCTGACTGAAATCAGCCAGGTCAACAAAATACATCAGCCAGGGTGCAATAATTGGCAACTCAGCAATGTGCATGTGTCTGTGCAGACACACAGGCTTGCATCTCTGCGTCTCCTTCTTTCCATCCAACAGCAAAAAAAATTTTCATCTGGCACCTCTCTGTTCCTGCCTTGCCCACCTGGTTGTTCTGCCCGCTCGCCCTACTTTTTCGACCAAAAGGAAAGGGAGTTTTCGCAGCTACTCTGTTCGTTGGTCTTCAACCAACAGAGGGGCCCGGAAAGGGTCTGAACTGGCAGGGCAAGAAAAGAAAAGAGGAGGTAAGGAGGGTTTGATGATTGCTGGAGGTTTTTCGGGTTATTTGGCTATGTTCTGGAACTGACCAGCCCCAAAAGGCTACAGCAACCATCAGATTCCGGCCGTGAAAGTCTTTGGGAGTATAAGGCGGGCTCCTTTCTCTCTGGAAGTATCCCCACCTCCGAATTTTCTCTCTGGCCCCATCCTCATGATCTATCAGGGCAGGAGGGAGGCATCCTTTGGCCCATGGCAAGCCAAAACACATCATGCTGTTCCAATTAGAGCACAGAGCCCATGGGAGGTGGAGGGAGGGGGGGTCCCTGTTCCCAGACACATTTCCCTCTTAATGCCCACTCATGAATTCCTGGACCATATCCAGGATCATCCTGGGTGGCCCCTTTCTCCTAGGACGAAAACAAAAACAGGAAAACAACACACCACCAACGTTTCACACGTCAGCCCAGTGACGTCATGCCAATCTGCTTCATTAGTCACTCATTACCATTTCTGCATATGCACGAGCCTTCTACATGTTTAAAGGTTAACAGGAAAAGCAAACAGGGTGTTGACACAGAAAGGATCTGACCCCCCGCCCCCATCAGAAGCTTTAGACTGGGGCGAGGAGAGAAGTGAAAGTCCTGTTGTTGTTTTTTAACTGTCACTGGGTCTGCCCAAAACTGGGCTGGCTGAAATGCTTTCAAGCAGTAAAAGGTCTATTTCTGCCAGGACTGGAGAGAAGTGTGTATGAGGTCTCGGCAACCCGCTGTGACAATTTTGCTAGACAGTCTGCTGATAGCGTGGCTCGCATCAGCTCTGACTTCAATGCCATGGTTATAGCAGTTCTGAGGTATGTACCTTTGGTCCCTGCTTGTCCAAAGAGGTGGTGGAGAGGCTTCGCTTTTAACAGTCTGGGGATGTGAACAAACACCTTGAAAGTCGGCCCCATGCATTCCGGATCCCTGCCTATTTTCCCTGACGCAAGCCACCTGTAAGAAGGCTTTGCCAGCCAGTGGAGGAGAAGAGTGGATGCCTCTCCATTTCGTCTCTTGGGGGAGGCATCTTCTCCTTGGACTACCACCAACCAACCTCCCATCTGTCATTTCTGAGCAAGTATCTCAGCTCCCAGTGCTCTTGTGTAGAAATGAGCTTTCTAGACCCACTCCAACCTGTCTTCAGACCTTGCATGGGGACCAAAACATCATCTGCCATGGCAAACGATCTTCACCAGACACTAGACCATCGTTGGTTCCGAAGGAACTCTCAGACTCCTTCCATGCTAGTAATTGCCATTTCCTTATCAAATCCCTGATGAGTATTGGATCAGGAGGTCCCATTCTGTTGGTTCCTCTCCTGCTTTGAAGCCTTTCCAGAAGACATTGTTGAGGGGCTCCTGTTTAGTATGTTGTCTGTTGGCCCATGTTGTCCTTCTTCCTACCCATGTCATTTAACATCTATTACATCTATTACATGGGTATCTATTTGGATATAGATGGTTTAAGAGCGATGGGCAGTTGAACTGTGGAACTCATTAACACTAGATTTAGTGACAGCTGTCATCCTGGATGCCTTTAGAAGGAGATCTGATGAATTCATAGAGGATAAGGCTACGTTTGACTATGAGTCATGAAAACTAGATAGAGTGGGAAGGGGGAAGAAAATCAGCAGGTGCTCTTATGTTGCAGAAAGGTGAACTATAAAGGATTCAACAAAAAAAAAAAGCAAACTGAAGTTGGAAAATTCTGCATTGAATAATGTCTTCCTTGGGCCACTAAAAAAACTGCAAACAAAGAGTGTTCTCCTTCAGGTGTAGATGTTATAAAATTTAAGGGTAGGGGAAGAGGGAAAAAACAAACAAACCAACCAACCCAAACCCCCCTTCCAAATAATCAGCCAGATGTAACAACCATTGTTCTTGAAGGCAGACTGCTAGCTAAGCAGGATGGAGGCTGCAGATTCAGCTGAAAGGGACCGTGTCAGGTTGGAAGCTTCCCAGGCTTCCTCTCTATGCAACGAGGAGAAACGAAGCCGCTCCATTGCTTTGGGTGAGCCAAGCTGGTCTCTTGTCTTGCCTTAGCCCAGGAAGCCAGGGAGTGACGCACAGGGTTTATGTCACCGAAAGGGGCAGTCCAGTGTAGGCATCCACTTCCAGAAGTTGAAAAGGTGTTGGAAGCCAGGCCGGGAGTGGTACCGAGTGGTTGGAAAGCAATCGAATCCTCAGCAAAGCACAGGCTCACGCCAAAGCGACTTCCCCCGGAGGTTGGACCTGTTCTGGGCAATTGACCACGGTATTTCCCGCAATTTCCAGAGAAATGTAGCCTTGCTGCCGATCGGTAAAAACAAAATGCTAAACAAGACGAGACCGGCAATTTGTGGCAACTTCCTTCATCCCACAGCATCCTTCTTCCATCCTATGTAGGCCTCCACCTCCCTCATTTGGCGTGTCTCCTACAGAGGAGACCTGATGGGAGAAGGGAGGAAATGGTGGAGACAAGGTTTTTGCAGGCCTGGCTGATCCTCCCGGCATTATGTTGCCAACCCCTGCCTTGATCAAGTTGAAATGAAAAGGAAGCAAGGAAGGAGCTGATGAAGGGAGGGAGGGAGAATTCATTTCTAGCACCACTAATTGGAGTAAAAGGCTGTGCTTTACAGTAGCAAATCTTACACAACCCCCATTCATATCTGTTGTGTCTGTACAGAGGAAACCTCCCGGTGGATTGGGCCCTGCATGAAATTCAGCAAGCCGTCTTACTGTCGGGGGGGGGGGACAGGATTTTGCTGGGGCCAGTTCATTTCTGCGCCTCCGTATACCAGCTGTAAACCATAATGCAGTTATGTATTATGCATGTGGTAAATAATTCATGGGAAAAGGGTTACAAAAAGTATACTTCTTAAAAACAGAGAAAGATTTTTAAACTGTAAAATGAGAGAGAGAGAGAGAGATAGAGAGAGAGAGAGAGAGAGAGAGAGAGACCCTCAGCTATCCTGTCCAGTCACTTACCACCAGCTGGGTTTTGCAATGTTCTTGAAAGTATTTTGATGAAGACGCTCAAGGCCTGTGAGAAGTTGAACGACCAGGAAGGGCTTCCCACGCCCAATTAGAGACACTGCCTTGAAAACAGAATGAAGCAGCCCCCGAGGAGGATGAAAGAATGGACAGGGGTTGGGGAGGGACATGGCAGCCATGAGAGCCGAGGTCTTCTGTAGGCATGCTGTCAAGGTCTTGCCTCTTATGGCCTCTTATGTGACATCCCAAGAGCAAAAACATGCCGTCTCTGGTTCCAGAGATACACAGCAATGGAGCTGATGGGGATCGAGACGGGTGACCGTCTTGTGGTGGTCTATCTAGGCCACCAAGTCACTTTTAGGGCGACTTTCAAAACAGGGGAGATGTTCATGGAGCGGTCCTTCCAAGGTCACCCGCTCATGCCCTCAGTGAGTTCTCATGGCCAAACTACAGGATTTAGATCTCCTGACTCCTGGTCCGACAATCCAGCCATGCCATCGCGCTTGTAGTCTGTGGTGCATCTAGCCCAGGCGAGTCTCTCAGCTCTGACCGGCACCCAGCGCTCCTCAACTTTCCAGGCAGGGTTGTTTCCCACCCCTCCGTGGGGTGCCCTGACGTTCCACCACTAGCTCTCATCCTTGTGCTCGCCAGGCCTGCTAACAGAGGCTGATGATGTTATGGATCTGGCGTGTCTCTTCAACCTATGATTCAGCGGCTCCCTGTCAATAGGTTTTTTCCAGGGCAAGGTTGTTATGATCCACATTAATTTTCTGAATTTTGTGGATGCACACATTTTGTTGAATTATCTACCTGTTCCTTGGAAATTAACCAACGGTCAATGAAATGGATCTCCTCTGCCCTTATGATGGTGAAAGAACTGATTCTGCAGGACCGAAAGGATAAACCTCTACCTTCTATTGATCAGGGACCCCCTTTGAGCACATGGCAGAGAGAAAGCAACTTGGGGCTTCCTCAGACGTTTTGTGCTTGTTCTCTGAACCGGATGGACAGATTTTGTTTGGTTGATCGATAGATCGATCCATTGGGAATTTTGGTTCTGGGGCCCCTTTATTCTTGCTTTTTGGGGAGGGCCACTGTTCGTTTTTCTTTCTTTCTTATTGCATTTTAAGAAGAGTAAGCATCCAAATCAATTATTTTTTAATGAATTGGATTTATTTATTGTTTCAAGGAGAGAGATCTTGAAGCTGACCTTCCCCAGTTAGTTCTGCTCTTCACCATTGGCCTCCCCAGGCTTCATCCTGTGCCCTTCTTCTCCACAGTCAGTGAACAACTCCCAGTGCCAATCTGGGAGACTCTTCCCTCCCCCAACACACAACACACACCTCCCAGTTGTTACCCCCACCCCGTCTGCACACCCTCTCGCTCACCGCCACGCGAATGGACAGCCCGTCAGGAGGAGCCTTTGTGGAGGCAAATTGGAACTCCGTGAAATGTCAAGGGGGCACCATCCTTGTGAAAGGGACTTCACCAGCCAGGTGGGTTGTTACGTGCTTCTGGAACAAGGGTTATTGTGAACTGGAGTGGGCTGTGCCAGGCTGGCGAGCCCGTCCCACAAGGGTGCCCTCTGCAGCAGAGGGAAGGGGGCCCAAGGAGGCCCCTCTCCTCCCGATCCCCACACCTCCTCTGCCTTCTGTAGCTGGCTCCCCCATTCCTCCTTTGGTTTCCTTCCTCTCCTCCTCCTCCTGCTTCCCATCTCCCTTCCCCTCCTCTCTTCCCCAAACCCGTCCAGCACGAGCGTACATTTCCCACACGGAGCTTGTATCGATCCCTTCCGTAATGCGTCTGGCAATGGTGTGCAGCAATGCAACACGTAACGCCGAGCTGAGCCTGCCTGCCTTTAACATTACAAACCTCAACCCCCATCCCTGTGATAGCCCAGGAAAGGGGGGGGGGGTTGAGCTCATTCCATTTCCAAAACGCTGGCCATGCGCTGGACCTGCGAGCGAGGCTGTAAATACTGCTCCAGAGTGGGAAGAACCGAGGGGCTGTTGTGAGCAATGCCAAGGCGGCTTGCTTCTCTTTTTCCTTTCTTAACCTCCCCTTCCCAAGACACCTCCAAGCGAGGGGAAGAAATACTGCCTTCCACCAAAGCTTGGGGGCTTATTTGAGGCCTGGCCGGCCCCCAGCTCCCTTTTCCCTGAGCTAATAAGTAATTATGAGGAGAAGCCTTGTGTGTTGTTCTCTTATATTTAGCCTGGAAAATACAAAAGACCTCACACTGCCCTTTTTGTTTTTCCTTCTTACCATTCCCAGTAAAATGCTTCCTGAGATTTATTTGCCAGCCTGTAAATACAGAGTAAATAGCTTTAATTTAATTTACAGGGCTACTGTGGAAAGCTTCATCTGCAAAACACAAATTCCATCAGCCGCCACTGAACTGAGAAAGGAAAAGAGGTGATGGGGGTGGGGGTGGGTGGGATGAAAATCAACGAAATCTTTCTCCTGACCTCAGTGAGCAGCTCAGGACTTTTCTTTTTGTGGAGGAAGGAAGGAAGGAAGGAAGGAAGGAAGGAAGGAAGGAAGGAAGGAAGGAAGGAAGGAAGGAAGGAAGGAAGGAAGGAAGGAAGGAAGGAAGGAAGGAAGGAAGGAAGGAAGGAAGGAAGGAAGGAAAAGACAGACAGACAGACAGACAGACAGACAGACAGACAGACTCTTTCCCTCACCCAGTTCTTCAGAAGCAAAAGAATGACCTTCCAACCCAGGGTTGTCCTCTCTACCCCTGGAAGCCTCCACCAGTTGTGACCTTCTTTAGGCGGTGTGCTATGACATGCCTGGGGCCGCAAGCTTTTTATGCTCCTGGGGATCTCAGCAGAAGAGGGCCCAATCCGCTCATCAACAGCACTTTGACTGCTCTGCATCCAGTGGACTCACTCCCTGCCAGTTGTTCCTCTCTCCTTCCTCTTTCTCCTCCCAGTACAGTAGAAGGTGCCATGAGGTATGACTGTTATGTGTCTGAACTGCTCATGAGGATTTGGACCTGGACAGAACCAGAATTCACTCCTCCTCCCCCCCCCCCGGGCTGCCAGCTTTCTTTCTCCTCCTCCTCTCCTTTGAGCTCCTAGCAAATCTTTTCCCCCAGGACGGACAGAGGGAATCGAGGTGGTCCTTTTGCCTCCTTTGCTGGCTGAGGCTTTGAGATTCAAGTTGCTCGGCTTTTCATCTCAAGCCAGACCGCAGCTCCCCAAGCCTGTCTAAAGGTGGACCTCAGGTGACCTCCTTGCTCTCCCTGCACGCAAATGTGCGTGCATGCGTAGAAGCTGGCAGGGTCGTCAACACCGACACAAAAGCAGCTTGTCTCTCCCTCCCCTGACTCTCTCCAACAGCACTTAATGAATGGGTTTGCCCTCTTTAATCCCTTCTTGCACCAGCCATTGACTTCGGAAGAAGGCGGAGCATGCCCGCCAGCGAACCGAGCAAGGGGTGAGGCCTGCCACCGGCTGCTAGCCACGGACTTGTGGGCAGAGAACACGGGGGGGGGGGGCTGAGATGTTTGGAATGAAAAGGCAAGGTCCACTTTCTCATGTTAAGTTGCACAATCAAAGGAGCAGAGAGGGGTTGTGCTTTCAGCTATCCTGAAAACCTCCCTCGAACCTTAAAATGCCTTTTGCATCAAACAGGGTCTAATCTAATGGAATCACCCAACACCGTGACCAGGGTTTCTTCTGACTGTTCCCTCTCCACTCCATTGCAACTTTGCATCACCTCCAACCTGGTTAAGACTCTTGGAGAACTCAAATGTTCATTCCTCATTTCATGACGTGCTAGTGAGCCAGTGTTACTAATCCATAGCAGCAATATACAAAACTGGCACTGATGGTGAGCCTCCCAAGGATCTTTTCCTTCCTTCCTTCCTTCCTTCCCTCCTTCCTTCCTTCCTTCCTTCCTTCCTTCCTTCCTTCCTTCCTTCCTTCCTTCCTTCCTTCCTTCCTTCCTTCCTTCCTTCCTTCCTTCCTTCCTTCCTTTCTCTCTCTCTCTCTCTCTCTCTCTCTCTCTCTTTCTTTCTTTGTCATGCTGAAAGAGAACAAAAACAACCATTCTAAAGAGGAATTTCCAGGAAACAACTCATGCAAAGGTAAAACATGAGCTCTTCCAAAGAGAGAGAGCCTTTGGGTGGCCATTGAGGTTGGAAGGTTGTTGTGAGACCATCTGGTGAGACTCTGTGGAGGGCAAAGGGAATGTGGCCACCCATCTCATCTCGCTTCCTCTTGACATGACAGGCCATGACTTGGTCACCCTCCAGCCTGGGTGGACATTACAGCAAACCCTGGTCCCACCCCTTTAGAAGGCAGCATTGGACACGCAAAGACAGCAGGTCCATGGCAATCAAGGGAGTCCAGCCTTGCTGCCGCAGCGGTGGACGGGGAAAAAGTGACGTTGGACTCAGTCTTCTGATGGCAAACAGGAGGCAACCGCTCTCCTCCCTCTGGGGGAAGGCATGCGAGAGACTTTGCAGATCAAAAGTGTTCTGCAAATCATGACTCGTGGCAGTGATCTAAGGAAGCGCCGCTTCCCCCACCCAAGGAACTTAACCTAATTAATTGGCCTCTTGAGGCCTGATCGGCTTCTTAAGGCAAGACAGCAAAGAAGGATGTCCCAGAGTGGCTTCCACCTCCTTCTGGTGTGCCTCCATATATCGGGAGCAAACCCCCACCTGAGAGGGGAAGCAGCATCCATCCCTGCCTTGGAATGGCAGCCTCTCCCACCCCCTGCCTCTCAGCACCTTCTGCTCTTCCACCAGGACCTTGGGAGGCCTCACCAAAGACACCCCGAGCTCTCACGGAGAAGGTTGACAAGAGTCACCCTACAAAAACAAACTGTTTTCTTGTTTGGGTGGAGAAAGGCACCCATTTTTCCTAATTAGTCTTGACAATTTGCCCACCACTGGAATAAATAGAAAATGTCCCCTAAGGGCAGGAGATGAGAAGTGCTATTTATTGCCACTCTGAGAGGGAGCTTGACAACATGACAGGTGGAGGATCAGGAATAATTAAGAAAAATAAGGCCTTGTGTGTTTCTTAGCGTGCGAGGGAGAGGGACGCGCCGCCAGCTCCCCAGCAACAAAGTTTTCACAAGGCCAACATTTCCAACCACCGCTCACCATTCCTCCTGGCCCAGACTAATCTCAGGAGGCATTTTGGGCGGCTACTAGCTGGCACAGTAGCCTACTAAGAGACTGCTGACCCTAGACAGCCGAATACCCTCAACGAGGTCTGTCTCTAAGGTCCCCCTCAACGTTCCTGGTGTGGGCAAGGTGACCCCACCAAAACAAGAGCCTACTCTTTTTCACAGGGACGTCTGCCTCAGAACATGGGCCAAAGGAATGTCCTGAAGGATTCACAAGTCCTTACGAGCTGAGTCTGAAATAAACATGGCGCTGGGTGAGCGGTCATGGCAGTTGGGAGAAAGACTTGGCTTCCTAAAGAACTGTCACCACACTCCTGTTTTTTTTTCCCCCACCAGAAATGGGATAAAGAGGATTCTCAGCCTTAAGATAGCAGTGGTGCATAAGGGAAGCTTCAGAGTGCTACGGGGTGATTCCCTCCATAAAGCCACGGAGATCTGCAGTCATTAATGTTAAAGGGGGGGGGAAGGAACTCCCTTAGTGAAGGAGGAGTGATTTTAGGGGAGCCAGGAGTTTAAACCTCCCTACACACCTTGGGGAAACCTGATCCAGATCAGAACCATGGACAGTTACTCTGGAGGGAGGAAGGAAGCAAAACTCAGCTGCGTGCCCCATATTTAATGGATTCAGTAATTCAGTTGGATGCATATTGGAGTCACTCTAACCTGCCAATATATGTCCATAGGCAAAAAAACATCATGGGCCATGGAGGAGAAGAGAGAATTAAAAGACAGACCAGGTTTAGAGAGCAGGGTTGTGAAACACACCATCACACAGTGATGCCATAGGAATCATAAAGAGATACGAGCCGGCCTCCCTGTTTTTCCAACCCACGGGGACCCTGCAGGGCAGCAGTTTGCTTATTTCATGAATCAGAAATGAGACTCATATTTAGGTAGCGAAAGCTTACCTTAAACCTTCTGCTTTCTAATATATTTATTTACTGGGAGATGCAAAGCAAACAGGAATCTTGTGCAGGGACTTTTCCGATGAGAGGAGGTCTTAAAACGAAAACTACCAGCAGACCGGAGAGAAGGCCATTGTGGGAATGCTTCTGGCGTTGTGTTCTGAAAAAGTGACAGATGGCAACCTGTGGAAAGCCACGTGGGTCCTCCGGGGAGAAAGGCAGGGGCAGAAAGGCCCTCAAGCGTTGGCCTCCATTAGCCTTTACACTTCAGTCGTGGACAAATTCCTGACTTGCAACAAGGGGAATACAGGCTCCGCTCTGCAGATTTTGCTCTACAAACTCTGCGCTATTATTCTGCTTTGGCACCTTTGCGTCCCTGCTTCAGCCTGGGTGTAATAACATGAGCGGTGTGTACTCAGTTTTAGCAGCTGAGCGAAATTCTAGAAAGGTGGGAACGTCCATGTGCCTAGAGAGCGGCATTTTCAATTTCAATCCCTTTCTCTCCAAGACAGCCATTATCTCCTCACCACCAAGAGTAGGAGGACTAAGGGCTAAATTCTACATTACAGACAATTCATCACTGGAAGTGGAAATTGCTTCAGTGCTGAAAGCATCTGAGTGCCACAACTGGTACTTTTCATGACTCCCACGATTTGGACGTTACCTCACTTTGTTTTGTGATTGGTCACTGAGAGGTAAATATAGCCCTAGATTTTTGCAAATATGATGGCTCAATCATGAATGCCTGCTCGAACCACGTTTTAACTTTTTTTTTTTTAGTAATCTGCCTCTAAGTTACAGATTTAACTTCCAACTGTAGGTTATCTTTAACATAAGACACAGCTAATTAAGCAACCTCACATGCTAAACTTGTCTTTGCAGTGTCTCACTTGGCTTGCCTGTGGGACTGGACAATTGGTCTATGCTGTAGGCATCTCCTTCCAAGCTGAAACAGTTCCAACACTGAAAGGTTTTGATATATCATTTCACTACCAGGTTGTGTGGTTTAATGATGAATGAATTGAAAAAATCAGGATTTGTTAATCGTTATTGTACACTTAGTTCTTTTTAAATCTTCATTGTGCTTTTAGTGTGATGTGTTTTAACGTGGTGCGACGCCTTGAGTACCCTCATTGGGGGAAAAGGTGGCCTACCGAGGCCACAAAAAGAAGGCAATCTTTATGCAGATCCCCTACCTCCCCCCACCAAAAAAATCATACAAGCAACGAAGGGCAGAACTTCACAAAATTCATTCCTGTACACAAATTGGGAAGCAAGCAAGCAAGAAATCACTGCAGACCCTAAGAAGAACGTTTCTTGCCATGACTGGTGGTGTGGAGAGCATTTTGCCACAGTGGACCTGCTTCTGGCATCTCTGGAGATCTAGGGTGGATGGAGGGGCCGGTGCAATCCTCACATCATGGCGGCCACCTGATATTTCATCCCACGGCACTTCATCTTTCCTTCCAAACCCTCACTTTGGCTGACATCCCTAATGGATCTTCTGGACACCTCTTGCACCGACAGAAAATATCTCATCAAAAGTGCTTGAAATCCCAAAGTCTGGAGTTTGCTAATGATGTCATTTACTCCCCCAGCGCCATTTCCTCCTGCATTAAGCCTCATTAAGATTACGCTGAGTAGAATGTGGCTTTTTGTCTGTATTGGGGTATTAGAGAGAGAGAGAGAGAGAGAGAAGGAGAGGGAAGGAGAGGGAAGAAAGCTGATCGAAGACGTGGTGCAGTCTGAGGCAGGAGAGGACATAGTGCCCCCTCCCATCATGCATCCAAGTAAAGGGGCAGTGTGGCACAGGGGTTGGAGTGCTGGCCTGGGATTTGATTACTCCATCTTTTAGACCCCTTTGAACCATGAGGATTTGCTGGGTAACCTTAGACTGGGTCACTTTTGGTTACTCTCACCTATGTACCTCCCAGGGATGTTGCTCTGAGGGTGCCAGGGAGAGGAAAAGAGGCATGCTTGCCGCCTTTAGCACACGGGACAAAAAGAAGAAAGCAGGAAAGCAAGAAAGCCAGCCAGCCAGCAAGCAAGAAAGCCAAGTTACTATGGCCCACCAAGTGGATAATCTGACAGTCCCGTCTCCCTGAAGACACTTAAGAAAGGAAACAGGAACGTTATGCCTTCTCATTCCCCCTCGAATCAGCTACCCAGGTGCCCATTTCTCTGCTGAATTGAAGGCTGGAGGAGAGAGAGAGAGAGAGAGAGAGAGATGGCTGGGCTTCAGTCTGTACCTCTGTTCCATACCATGTGGAGAAGCCTGTCTTTGGGTCATTTTTAGCTGATGGCCAAAATAGATCTTGTGTGTGTCTCTCTGTGTGTGTGTGTGACGGTGCCTGTGTGGTGAGGCAAGGCTGGGGAGAGCGAGTGGAAAGAAAGAGAAACCCCTGACCTAGCAGAGTCCTGCATTCGGTATGGGTTATATTTAGATCCCTTGTGGTAGCCATGGTCGCTCTGACAGCTTCTTCCTCCCGTTCCCTCCCTCTAGTGAGAGCATTCTGAGCCAGAGGAGAAGGGCTGCCCCCATCAGAGGGGGGGTGGCAGGAGAGGAGGGGGGAAAGGGCCAGGGAATGGGCTGCCCCTGAATATAGACCCCTTTGAGCATTTGGGGTGTAGTGGGCAGCTAAGAAACCAGGATCATTGATTGATTGATTGATTGATTGATTGATTGATTGATTGATTGATTGATTGATTGATTGATTGATTGATTGATTGATTGATTGACTGACTGACTGACTGACTGACTGACTGATTTGATTTGATGTGATTTGATGTGATTTGATTTGATTTGTACCCCACCCATCTGGTCTATAAGATGACTCTAAGCGGCTTCCAATATAACATAAAACAGTAAAATATCACAAAATGTTACATAAATAATGTAATAACAGGATCAGCTGGTCCTCGTGAGCCTTTGCCTTACATAAGGCATGTGCACACCATGCTGGATAGTCCCCTCTGGAAGAGGAGAGAGGCTGAGGGGGAACCATGGTGTCAAGGGATGCCCCTCCTGGCAAGATGGCAGCAAAATCCGAAGAACCCTGAAATACTGCTAAGCACATTCAGCTGCCTCTTAGGGCCAAACTCTGGAAGGAAGGAAGGAAGGAAGGAAGGAAGGAAGGAAGGAAGGAAGGAAGGAAGGAAGGAAGGAAGGAAGGAAGGAAGGAAGGAAGGAAGGAAGGAAGGAAGGAAGGAAGGAAGGAAGGAAGGAAGAGTCATTCACCTTATCCAAGTCATCTCTCTTCCACATTGAAGGTGCGCAGGTTCCCTCCTCCTCTCTTACAACCCATCACCTAAATTGGAGGATGGGCCAGAGTTTGTGGGCAGTGCAGATGCACTGGATGCAGGAAGCCCCCAGCCTCCACTCCTTCCAACAGCAATGGTTGGGAGTGGGCAAAGGGAAGGATATCCCGAAGCCTCCATCCCTGAGCAGTGACAGGACGATGCAAGAGGAGTTTGGAAAAGGTCCTCTTCGGAGTGTGGTTCTCGGGAAATCTCAGCCAGCCTAACCCCTGCCCATGTTAAAATGAAGCAATTTCCCGAACTCCATGCCTTAGGTGGAGGAAATGATCTCTGCCTGGGGTGACCGCAACGATCCTGACGGCGGTGAAGACAAATTCCACCACACCCTGCCGCATAAGAGCTCAAGGTGCTGAACCTTCAGCATAAAAGCACAGCACTGAATCACCAGCTGTACACATCCATAATTACCAAGATCTAAATCTGCCAGTTACAATTTGCTAATTACAAATATCTAAAATTGCCAACTGCAAATACCAAAAATGTGAAAAGAGTCTGTTGGATCACAAGGGAAGCAACACAAACAAACCACTGCTAAGAGCAAAACAGACCCTTGTTTATTCCCCAAAAAGAGAGAGAGAGATCTTCTCTTTTTTTCACTGCACCCAACAAGCCCACCTGTGACGGGACAGCTGAGTCTCTTGTGGAAAGAGAGGCTCCCTTGAGGAGAAGGGTTCTGGCCACCTCTGGGGGACACGGTGTCACGGCAGGGCCCCCTGAGCCCTTGAGGGTCCTTCCAGGGTGACGTCTTCAGAAAGTCACCTTGGGAGTGGCAATGGCGCCCACCCACCCACCCCCCTCTCTCGGTCTCTCTGCACAGAAGGATTCTTGCCGCTGCATCTGTTTAATGCCGGCTGTCCAAGCTGCCATAAGAGGAGATTCTCTCAGGGTGCCATTAGTGCCTTCTTGACTCCTGGCTTTCCCTTTTCAAAGGGTAAAAGTGCCGCCTGGGAAGATTTAACGAAATGGACCTCATTTGTCACCGCAGGGTTGAGCCGGCTGCCGCTTGGCCCCTGGCTCGCCCACGACGTCTGTCAGAAGATGTTCTGACAGGTGTGGTGCCACTGAGAGCAGTCCAAACCCCCCTCCTGTGCACACATACACACGGACACGCACCGTTCTCTGCACGTCTAATGATAGCACCCATCACAAAGCACCCAGGATTAGTGGCTTTGCCCTCTCTTGTCAGCTAAGCGGCATCAACAGCCAGGAGTAAGTGGGACGTGGAAAATGCATCTCTTTTGCAAGTCAGTGGCTTCTCATGTTCCCGTAGCACGTGTGTAAGGATGACGTCCCCCTGGATGGATCTGTTGCCCTACAAAAAAAAATATAAATCCTCACATCTTTCTTCTCTCAGCTCCTCCTCCCCTCTGTGCGTGTGTGCAACAGCCTGCAGGATGTATCATGAAAGAGAAGCAATTACCCTTTTCACAATTCTACTACAAAACTCTGGGCCTTGGTGCTACAGAAGAAGATGTGAGAATGCAGCCGTCTTGGGCACTGTGGGGGCTGAGGCAATATGGGTTTGGGCACCCACCACAAGCTAAGAGAAGGTCCAGACAGCAAAGGAAAAGGAAGCCTCGGAGACAGTTCTTGCAACGTCCTAATTCTCAAGAAAAAAGAGGCCTTGCCAGTGTGCCATAGTTAGAGCACTGGGCTATTTCTTGAGAGACCTGGGTTCAAATCCCTCACCTGTCCATGAAATCCCATGGGGTGACCTTAGGCCAGGCTCCTTCCCTCAGCCTGACGTACCTCAAAAGGTTGGAATGAGGTTAGAGAGGGGAACAGGAAACCCGTGTCTGTTCTCTGAAGCTGACTGGGCAAAGGCGGGCTAAAAACAAAAAAATTTAAATAATTTGACATTGGCCTTCACAGACTCCGACCCACTTCACGAGAGGCATATTTATCCATAAGGCTTGATGGATTTCTACTCTGTACGGCTAACAGTCCCTTCCACTGCAAAATGGCTGGGGGGGGGTGGCGGCAGGGGGGGTATAACAGATTCATGGAGCATCCCAGGAAGTATATTTCATGCAGGGGGGGGGTATGTGCTGTTCCACAAGGAGAATCTGGGCTCGGATTACACAAAAGGGCCACCTCTGGTGGGGCTGAACTCTCTTTCATCCATTTAAGGTTTCTGAACAGAGGGTGGACGGCCATCTACCCGAGATGCTCCCGCTGCAAATTCTCTGCATTGGAAGAAGGGGGTTGACTAGATGGTTTTTCGGGAAGCCTCCAAGTCTATAGTTCTATGGTTCCACGAGAGTCTATATTCAGCTTCTCAAACCTGCCCATAATTCCCATTTGGGGATCCAGAAGAGGTTGGGGGAGGGATGAAAACAAGAACAGATGAAGGGAAGAGGCTGGGGCCAAGCCCCAGGGAACGTGCTCAGGACTCCGTCTCACAACCTGGCAAATTGTAGAGCTAGAATGGATGATACAGGCAGGAAGCCTTGATGCCCCACAGGGGCACAAAGCTAATCCATTCATGGGGCAACCTGTGGGGCTCTGCAGAAAAGCTGAGTTTCCGGAACCTCTTGGTTTCATTCCTCCGTCCCTTGCCCCCACCCAAAATCGGATCATTACCAGGTATACTATCAAGGCCAGGAAAGAAACGATTTGCCCTAACGAGCTAGGCCAACTGTCAGCTATTTTGTAAGCATTAGCGTATAATAAGGAGAAATAACTGCATTAGCCGGGCACCGGCAGTTGCAATCTGTCATAGAACAAGGGAAGTATTGGCACATTGTTATGTTTCAGACAATGGTGCTAATCAATGCCCCTTTAGGAAATGGGGGCAGGGGGGAGAGAGAAAAATCAAATGTGCCCAGAGGCAGTCTACGAGCGAGCGAAAGCTCTCGCCTGGAAACGCTGGTGGTGATGGAGAACCAAGGAAGAGCAGCAGCTGGGGCTGTCGATTAATGGACTCAGCGAGATCAAGCGCTGGGGGGTTTGTGAAGGTTGGGTGGAAGATTCAGGGATGCACACATGGAGAGTGTTCCAACCACTCCTGCATCTCTGTCTCCTCTCGCTCCATTCCCGTTATTCCAACACATCCTTCTGGGGGTGCTAATTCCTTCTGGACCTCTGGACAGCATCACGTCCTTCTGAATCTTGATGAAGTCCTCAGTGATCCAGGCTGGCAGGCAGGAATATAGGAGAGCATTGGCCAGATATCTGTGAGTGGCCCTTCTTGTATACCCGGAGACAGACCGAGAGCCTGACTTAAGAGGGGCCCGCATTCAATCCTCCCCTAACCAAAGACTGGCAGAAATGGTGGCCAGTGTTGCAGACAGCCCAACCGTGATTTGTTGTCTGAATTCACTCATTTGTAGGGCTTACCCTGGTTGGTCTGTTGCAGACAACAAGACAAACAACAAAATTGAGAGCCTTGAGGGACCTTAAAAAACTAGCATGTTTGTTTGAAAATAAAGATGGGTTATAACTTTCATTGGGCCACGGAAACCTTAACAACAAACTCTCAAGATCAGGCTACCAAAGAGATACTCTATCTATGACAACCTTCTTAGGTCTTTAGAATCCCTGTGTCTGTTTTTGAGGTGGTCGTGGTCTCCCGTAGGTACTCCCCATCTTGCTTAGGATTTTTGACGAGGACCACTCAGGTTTTGATATATACCTTTTCCTGTCCTGAAGTTTCATTTGGCTTAAGCTGCTGAGGGCTAATAATACACATCAACTTGCTATCAGGTTGATACCAGCTTGTGGGAACCCTTTCTGGGGTTTCCTAGGCATTGGATACTCAGAGGTGGTTGACCCTTCTTCTTCTGTGTGTGTGTGTGTGTGCGTGCGCGCAGGGAGGTGGGTGCCCTGGGATCGCCATGCAGCTCTCCCAAGGCTACTTCTCCCAATAGGCCCAGTGAGGAATCAAGCTCCCAACCTCTGTCTGTGCAGTGAGGTGTCCAACTCACTACCCAGAGAGCTCCTTCTGATGGAGTATAGCCCAAATAAAACTTGCTAGCAAGACTCTTCATTGGATTTTTTGAAGGGAGTCGCAGGGATTGAAGGAAATTGAAATCCAACACCTCATTTATGCTCCAGAGATGGAACCTTTTCACTATAAAGGCTTCTCAGCCAACTCCTACCCGTAATCTTCTTCGTGGACCTGGGATCAAACGCATGTTTGGCCCCAAGTGTTCCGTGGTGTGCTCTTTTCCTTGCGTATTTCCCCCTTCTGCTTGGAAGTGTAATTTTCAGCTTCCCTCTCTAGCCCTCCAAGCTACTGTATGTGCAAAACACTATTAATAAAGGAGCCCCTTTCACTCCCTGGCCAGACAAGAGTTCCTATTGTGCCCGCACAGAAAAGGGAATTGCCTTTTTCCTCAGAGTTTCATTACTGCGTTGTCAGCCGACAGGTTTGCAATATGGAATGACAAAAGTGTTCTTCACCAGGGGTTGTGATCCCTGTGCAGAAAACAAACAGAACAACACGAGGCAAAGAGGATGAAGCACAGCGGTGGCTGTTCTCCCAGCGTGCTCAGACCTGAGCTGATGCCAATACAAGGTCCGTGGTCACATTGAAAAGGCAGCCGTCAGCCTCCGACGTCAGGCTGAGCCTGAATAGGGAACGTGGCGGGTGACACAGCGCATTTGTGCCATCCAGAGGGCCCATGGCTAACCCCACTAACCTCACTCCTGTGTCTACGGCTTCAGAAGGCATCATCCGCAGCCCAGCATCCTCCAGGCAGAGAGAAGCTCCAGGACTGTCACATTTCACCCAACAGCAAAGCAATGAAAAGAACAAAGCACCAAATTAAATACAAAATGGAGATGGGGTTGAAGGTATTCATCCTTCAGATCCATTCCGAACAGGTTTTATACTTGCCAACCTTGGTTGACGACATCCACTTTGGAATTGTTAGAAGAACCAAGAACAGTTGGTTATTTTAGACCCGTCAGCAGCTTTCAGGCACAAATGACCTGGATACTATGGTGTCCTTCTGGATCACTTATCTGGGCTGGGCAGAGGAGGCATGGTGTTAGGGTGGTTCTAGTCCTAGAGGAGGCTCTTGAGAGTCCCCTGGACTGCAAGGAGAACAAACCTATCAATTCTGAAGGAAATCAACCCTGAGTGCTCCCTGGAAGGACAGATCCTGAAGCTGAGGCTCCAGTACTTTGGCCATCTCATGAGATGAGAAGACTCCCTGGAAAAGACCCTGATGTTGGGAAAATGTGAAGGCAAGAGGAGAAAGGAAAGACAGAGGATGAGGTGGCTGGACAGGGTCACCGAAAGCAACCGACATGACTTTGACTCAACTCTGGGAGGCAATAGAAGACAGGAGCACCTGGCGTGCTCTGGTCCATGGGATCACGAAGAGTTGGACACGACTTAACAACAAGTCCTGCTTGAAGGAATGGCCTCAGGAGATGATGCTGGCCCATTCCACCTCATGGCTATTACTCTGTGAGACAAGGTCCCACAGCATCGATCATTTGGAATTTGGGGCTGAAGAGTCACTAAAATATGGCAAGGATAATCAGTTGGACCTCTCAGTTCCTCCTCCATGGTCTCAGGCTGTCTATGGAACTCTTGAACCACCATCCCTATATCCGTGCAACAAATGCTTTGAATCATGCGACATGTATGGCCATTGGTTTCATCCATGTCGTAGACAGGCTGCTCCAACCTGCAGTAGCTGAAGCGTCTTCACTCACCATCTTCTGCTCTTTGCGTCTGTAGGTGAAACCAGACTAGTCTTTTGTAGGTCCACGAGGACCTAGATCACAGAAAAAGCAGAAAATCACTAACAAACTAGTTTGGCTTGAGTAGAAACTTTGGACTCTCTCTCTCCCTCTCTCTCTCTTTTCAACCCTACCGTAAAATGCCGGAGCAGGGCTTGCCACCTTCTACAGGAAGCAAACCAGGGCACAGATTCATATTGTTGTCTAAGATAAGAAGACTAGCTGAGCTGTGATTCCTGCAAGATCTGTGTTTCTGTGGGTGGTTGGGGGCCAGTTTATCCAACAGGAGAATTCAGGCTGCTTAAAATATTCTGTTCCTGAAAGTGGACCTGCAGGGCTGCATCACTGCCGACAAAGCCTCAAGGTGCCCCTTGGAGTCCATCACGCCTGGCACAGCCGAGGGCAGGGAGGAAGTGATGGAGATGAGGCAAGGCAGGAGGGTAAACAATTTAAATGTCTGGCAAGGAGTTCTCCTCCAGAGGAACCTGCCTCTCCCAGACCTCCCTTTCCCCCTTCCCTGTCTTGCGCAGCCACCCACCCTGACGAGCGGAAAGGCCAGCTCCCTCCTTAATGGGCAAAGCCACAACATTGATGTATAGCTGGCGATAGATTGTGTCGGCTTTCCGGAGAGCAGCGAGAGTAGACCAACGGCGTGATGCGCACAGGCATTGATCTTCCTGACTGAGAAAATATAGTTTAATGAACCCCTGCTAACACATCATTTTTATTCCACCGCACCTTACTAATATCTAATGATTCCCCCTTCCATGGAGGTAGACTGTAATTGTATGGGAGGTCCAGCTTTCGTTCTTTGATGCGCAGGGAGTGTGTTAACTAGCCATGTTTGGGCTCCGCAGCTATTGGCATGTTGGGGCTGGAGCTTAACCAACCTGGTTATTAAGATTCAATGCAGATTCCTTTTTTCCGTTTCCCCCCTTTTGCCTTCATAGTGATGAAAGAAGAAGGAGAGGAGGAGGAGGAGGAAGGGCAATAAGTGATTTTGCAACTCGCCTCTCCCCTGTTCCTGATATAGAGAAGCTGCAAAGCCGCACATCTCTTGAAACAGCTGAGTGCTCTAACGATGCTTGGAAACAGGTGCCCAGTGTTGGGATAGCTGGACGGCATCCCATCCAACTGGCATTCGGAAAATGAACATTACTTAGCAATGTAGATTATGCTGACTTTTTTCTTCCCCCTGTAGCATTCCATCTGGCAGTTTTTGAAACCCAATAATAAGCTTTTTCTGCCTGCCCCCAGTTCACATTCCTACCCTAGGTTTTTATTTTTATTTTGGAGGGGGCAAAGGGATGGGTTTTTTTTTTTCATGAGACATCGTGTGTTACTCTCTCCATGGCTGAGTAAGGTTGGTGTTGTCTTGGGGTGTGTGTGTGTCTCATCCAAGCACCTTTTAGCCAACAAAACCTTCTCTTTCTCCATGTTTTCCAAAACCAGCTCTTGCAAAGATGCTGGCCCCACTAGCATGCCAAGAAGAAGGCTAAGTAGCCGCCCCTCCATGGGGCTTTCTTTCCTGAGCAACCAGTAACAGAGTGGTTCCCCATAGCATTTCCTGGGGGCAGCATGGAAATCTGGGGATGTTAAAGCAGGAGTGGACAGAAAACAGATCCCCAGCAGCACTGAATGCCAGAGGCCATTGATCTTCCTCCATGTACGGCCAATGGTCAGGAATGAAGAGGGTAGAATCCTTAAAACCTGCTGATTTTAAATAATGCATTGTCTGTCTATACTGGAGGGGTGTTTGAAGTGGGGTGTGTGCCTAGAATTACGAATCTCAATCTTCACATTGTGGTACACCACCAGAAATACAAGCGGGAGTGTCTTCTTAGAAAAAGTTTTTTCCTCCAGCTGTCTCTGGATGACTGCTTCCATCATCTCTCCAACCTTAGCTATTCCTGCTGGGGTTAATGGCAGCTGGAGTCCAAGAGTAGCTAAAGGGACATGGACTTCCCTTCCCTTGCCTTGATCCTGGAGAGACTCCACAGATCCAGCCTTGATGTCGCTTCTTGTGAGTGTCGCTGTCTCTACCTCAGGAGGAACTGCGCTCCATCCTCCCCTATCAGTGAGCCTTGACTAGAGAGCCCGGCCAGCCAGGGAGCCACACCTCCCCCCCCCACACACTCACAATGGCTGCGAAGCAAGCATGTCTCATGTGGGGCCACCTTTATTTATATCTTATTTATTTAAAACATGTCCACCCCACCTTTCTCCTTAGGAAGGACCCCAGGAAGACAGCTTATGGCATTCAAATACATTTCAAGGTAAGAGGATGCTAAAACATGGCCAATGGTCTTCCTGTTCCCCTTCCTGTCTTGCTGGCTCATGGTGTCTTTCTGAGTTTGCTCGAGGCTGGACGACTCCTGCAAGGGAGAGGCACCAGCCGTCCGAAAGGCAGGATCGGGGCATCTCTTTTCCTACCCTCACTAAGCAAGTGAAGTGTCTTGCCTGAGCGAACCTCCTACTTCCAGAGCAGAGCTGTCAGGTGGCCAGGAAGAGAGACCATCAACAGTGGGCTGGTCTCAGATGGAACAGGAGCGAAGAAAGATGACAGGGCAACCCTCACCTCTGTTCGCCCCCATTCCTTCCCCATGGAAAATCTGTCTCACATTGAAGTCTTAATGTGTTTGATTTCTCATTACTCTTTGGCAGAAAAAAAGGAAACTAAACTAAATTCACTTTCCTCTCCCAAGGGAGGAGGTGGCGGCTCAAGAGGAAGGGAACGGATGGCTCATCGCCAGGGGTCACGAGGGTCTCTTGGCCTGCCAGGGTGGCAGTGATGGGAGGAGGAGGACGCTGGGATCCTTTGCTTTCTGGCCGGTGAGTGGGCTGTTTCGGATCTCCTCTCTCACATTTATGTCGACAGCTCCCGTTTCCGACGGCCCATTGTAACCTTTCTCACTTGGCGCTCAGTGACACTTCTTCTTTCCATACAGCGCCAGATGCATTTAAAAAATAGTTAAATGCTAATGGGGAGCCTCAGAAAGAGATGTCAGACATAAGAGAGAGACATGGTGCCTCTACAGAAGGATTTGACCTCAGTAATCTAATTTGCTTTAAATTTAAAATGATACTTCATTCTCTTATTATAAGGCGCCACGCCATTGGCTCATAAAGATTACCATTTCTTGCCTTTCCACTGGTAATAAATCCAACTCAAGCACCCTCTTGATTCTGAATTCATCACAACAACATGCCGAGGGCACGGCTCCCCTGGCGCGTTTTATGGAGAGGGGGCGCCAGGGTGGCAGGTAAAAAAAGGAGGAAGCAACGCTATCAAGTACCTGAGCCCTCCACTCCTCTTCTCTGGGTGAGCTGTGGAAATCATGCTACGTCGAAATTATAGCTTATTCCTCATTAGCCAGCCATAAAAAGGTTACGCTGGCAGGAGAACCAGACTGGCTACGGTGACGTGTTTCATCTCAGCTCTGGGGGAACAGTTCGGCTTGTACAAATCCGTCTGGAAATATATTATCTCTCTTCTCGTAGGCCCGTGGGCACGATGGCCCTTCCTGGTTATTTTTACTGCCAGTGATAACTAACTGATCTGGAGCAGCACAGAGGGAGAGACGGGGCAGTCAGGGCAAATCTGGAACATGGGCTGGATGTGTGTCCCCTAGAATCAGGAACCAACGATCAGGAATCAGCGGGACAAGGAAAAGATTCCTATCCTCAGAAGGTGCCAAAGTGTCCCCTTCACTCTGCATTTTGCATCTGCCCCCCCCTCCCCTGAGAAACGTTTAACCAAAGTAGTCAAAGGAGAGCTGAAAACTCTGTCTGCAAGGAACGCCTGGCAGGCTCCTTATCTAGGGCAAAATGTTCACAGAGCCTTTCCAGTTCAATCCCCAGCAGCTCCCATTTCTGGGGGGGAAGAGAGGAAAAGAAGCAGCAACCAAATAATAATAATAATAATAATAATAATAATAATAATAATAATAATAATAATAATAATAATAATAATAATAACAACAACAACAACAACAACAACAACAACAACAACAACAACAACAACAACAACAACAACAACAACAACAACAACAACAACAACAAGAAGAAGAAGAAGAAGAAGAAGAAGAAGAAGAAGAAGAAGAAGAAGAAGAAGAAGAAGAAGAAGAAGAAGAAGAAGAAGGTATCGGGCAATGGAAGAGCCTTCTCTTTCCTGAAGACCCTCTGCCAGTCAGAGGGAAGAGAGTTGGACTAGGGTAGGGTATCTTCTTTTAGAGAGGCCAGTCCTTTGTTCGAAGGCCTGTAAGAGAGCAGGGCTCTTTAAGAAGATTGGCCTCTCTTTCTTAGACCCCTAGAACCATGCAGGTAGCTGGGCCCCCAAAGATAATTAAGTCCACCCCCTGCAGGAATCCATTCGAATCCTTGAAACAAAGGAGAGTCCATCATGTTCCTAGACTCTCCATTCCAGCACCCACAGCTCTCACCAACCAGAAATTCTCCTTAACGTCTCGTCAAAATCTCTTTTCTTGTCCTTTGGCTCTATCCAGGTTTCTAGGAGGATAAAATAGGACGACTCATGATCCCATCCTTCTGTAGCTGGACGTGTGTTCCTTGGAGTAAAGGCTGGGATAGCAGGGACATATTAAATGCATTAAAACCACTGTCAGCCCTGCTGACGGTTGGTGGGTCTACAGCGGTTAAGTTTAGCCCGCTTGCCCTTGAGCCTGCTGAGAACTGACGGAGTGAAGAAGGAAGCTACCATTTAGCACAGCTACAGTGCCACAGGTAGAGAAGGCAGGGTCATGCAGGCATCCGCAGGACTTCGTTTCTCTCTGCTTGGTCGTTGCACAACCCCGTGCCAAGATCAACCCATGCAATACGATAAGACACCTCTCTCTCTTTTTTGTATTATTAGATTTCTGCATTGATCGGCGGCTCTCTCCCCCACATCAGTGTATCTTGTAGGTGCCAATGGATGCCATGTTAAGTTTGGAAAAGGTGTATTGGTAGCTCCCAAATTCCTCCTGTAGTAGCCATGCTGGCTAGAGAATTCTTGGAGCTGAAGTCTAACAAATCTAACCTTCCCTCTCACCCCTTTCTCTGTACATGTGAAACAGGGGGCTTGAGGGACGCAGCCCGTCTGCCCAGACCACAAAGATTTGTCGGTGACGCCAAGATGCAGCAGGGTGACTTTGCAAGCGGAATCTCGGCTGTCTGATCATGCTCATGGTTGTGCCAATGGCGTGGATGTCTTGGGGATGTTGGCTCTGGCTGGAAGCCCAGGGGTTCACCCAGGCTGGCCTTGGGCTTCTAGGGGTTTTTTAAATCCTACCCTGCATGCATTCCAGATTCTGCATTTTGATCTAGACCAAAGACTTCAGCATCACTATGGCTTGCTTTATTATCATGGTAGAGATGAAACGCAGGCATTTGCAGGGGCTGCTGACATTAAAAGTCACTATCAGTTGCAATCTAAGATATTTGTTGGCTGGAGATTTTTGTTTGTTTGCTTATTTCCAAAATCCTTTTATCATCGTGCTTGGAAGAGCAGGGTCCTTTGTAAAGCGCCGCCGGTTCTGTGGGGAGAGGTGGCGTTGTCAGATAACGGAGAGTGATGTTGCCTCGGTGACAGCCAGCCTCCGGTCCCTCTGTAGGGTTTTCCCCAAAT
This sequence comes from Pogona vitticeps, assembly GCF_051106095.1. Lineage (NCBI taxonomy): Eukaryota > Metazoa > Chordata > Lepidosauria > Squamata > Agamidae > Pogona > Pogona vitticeps. The sequence goes on along the minus strand of NC_135790.1, from coordinate 29,018,047 downwards.
CAAAAGAGCTTGACTCATTTTCATATTTGGCCATTTGTTTCCATTTTTAAAATCCAGCTCAGACACACATTTAAAAAAAAAAAATCAGCTTGTAAAACCGAAGAAAATAAACCATGGAATGGAGAACAATGATCTGTCTAGAAGAGATTCAGTCAGTTGGAGGACTAAGCACACACGCACACACCCTGAAAAACCCACCCCTTACTGTTGGGGGAAAAAAAGGTAGAAACCTGATTTGTGGATGGTCTTTTTTTCCCATCTACTTCCAGTGGGTTAAATCTGATTTTACTCAACTAACTTTAATTCTTTCTGTCGGCCTGCCAGAGCATTGCACAATTCAAAACCATGGGCGCACATGAAATATAGACAAAATCAAAAACCGCTCTGTAGAACATCAAGAAAGCCAGAGTCATTTCTACCACAGGCCTGGCTTATGGGATAAGCCAGAGAACTCTTGGGCCACGATGTCTCTGGAGTCCCACTCCACAGAGTTAGAATGCATTGGTTCATGTCCCTGGAATGCTCTCCCCTTGCTCATTGATAGTGCAGATTTAGCCAGTACCTCCTTAAGCTGATTAGAGGTGGAAAGGACAGGAGCTCTTGGTCTCAATGCCAGCTGCTCCAGACTGGTGATTAAGGCAGTTTTTTCCCCAACAAAGGGGAATTGAACTTGGCTTGTTCAGAGCCTTACACGTGCAGGGTTTGGTCCATCCAGAAAACCGTGGGCACACATTTCTTGCTTTTCAAGCTTCCCTCCTCCTCCTTCCCCCGCCAGGCCACAGAGCAGGGATGATGAATGACTCTTACACCAGCTAGCCTGGCCTTTGTGTGTGCTGGTCCATTGATACCTCACCACCGCAGGCCCACCTCCAGTCTCCCGCCAGCGACAGGATGATTCTTAGATAAATAAGACCCACTGCAGGAAATGTACAACAATGCAGGTCCTTTTATTTGCTAATTCAGATCTATCTGATCTGGCAGGTAAACCAAGGGCAGGTAAACAGGAAGCGCTGAACGGCTGCGCTCACTCGTTTTGCAGAGAGACCAGAAAATAAATATGTCGGATAACAAACAGGCAATTGAAGCACCGCGCAGTAGGAGCCCACCTGATCTTTCCGCCTGCTGAATTAGAATCCAAAACTAGATTTTCTGAAGTGTTCTCAGGGTGTTCCGTGACATTCAAGCTGGCAACAAAAATGGCATTCAGCATGGAAAAAACTCCATATATGTATCTGTGGTACATCGTGCAACTAAATCCTTAAATCTGCAAATAGGGGGCCTCTGTCCAAGGGCAGTTTTGTCACAGCACATGAAAGAAGGGAAATCTAGCATTGCATGTCTTTTTTCCCCCCTCCTGACTCTTGACCATCCCAGGCCCCCGCTCTCTGGTCCGAAGATAGGTCAATGGGAAGCGTCAAAAGGCGGCGCTGTTGGGTTTCATGGGAAGAGAGCATTTTTGCAACTCTCTTTACATATCTTTCCAAAGAAGTGACTAAATCTGAAATGCTTTAAATTGATTATTCTTTCTTTTTCCCGGCAGTCCTCTAAGCAAAGGCTGACTTTTTCAAAGCGTTTACATGGGCCTTGCCCTGACTGTATTTTCCACGGGAGTTGTATGGCTTATGCGCAGGGGGAGGCTTTGAAAATCCAGAGAACGCACTCCTCTTCGGTGAGATGGACGAGTGTTTCATCTCACTTGGCAGGGTGGGCGATGAGCGAAGGAACAGCTGTGTGGTGGCATGGGTGGTTGGGCGGAGGGACAGAGTCAAAAATCTTCCAGCAGCTTGCGATGGTTCCTCCACTTTTCTTCCCCCTCAACCATAACAAACCCCTTCTGTGGTTTGGAGAAGACACCCATCAAGTTCTCCGAGGAGTAAGCCATCTCAGAAGCCGAGGGGTTTGACCACTCACTCCAGCTTAGAAATATCCTTGAGGTGAAAAATTAGGTCTTTTCATTAACAGGCTAGTCTACTACCTGAAGTAGCAGTAACTATCCAAGGCACTGTGACAGCTTTTAAGGATGTTCAGATACGGTACTTACATATTACAGCATCTACTTCTAATCATCAGAGCGTAAAAATCAACAGTTGCAGCATGATCCTTTGGCATGACTGATGGAAGGATGGACAGACGGACTGACAGATGGACTGATGGATGGACTGACGGACTGATTAATTGATTGAAGTTACATATGTCCCATCTTTCTCTAGGAAGTTGGGCCCTAAGGCACCTGACAATAAGATTAACACATGTATGGGAAGAAATAGATTTAAAACAAATTGTGCAGGTGACAACACGCAAAAAAGTAGAAAATAGTAAAACATGGCAGAATTAAAAATAATTTAAAATGCTTCCTTCAAGGGCACTCTTAGACTCACTTAACTTTTGAGTAGAAATGCAGAGAAGGGATTTGTTAAACAATCTGGGAGCTGTTTTGGAGAAGTGGCCTTTCAGGTGCAGCCCCTGACATAGTCTCCAGGTGAGGGTGCTTTGAGTCACCTTCAAAGATCCATGCCAGGGAAAAATGGGGGGGGGGAGGAACAGAGGGGGGGTTTCAGCCACAAAACCAAAGATTCCAGCCCGCCCCAAGCAAGACCTTCTGGATTCTGGACCTCCTATGCTAAGAGCGGCATATAACACATGGGCAGAATTCAAATGGCCGGTATTATAGCAAAACTCTCCCTGCAGGAGCTAAGGCTTAAAAATCCATGTCTCAAGAAGTGGCCTTAGAGGCATGAGAAATGACTCATTAAAATGTTGGGAAAACCCAGTGAGGACTTGCGTGGCATTTCAGTGGTGGAGCTGGAGGGAGGGAGGAAGGACATTCAGCGTTAGATGAATGAAATGGGAGCTTGAAGCATCTCCGAGTTCTCTGGCTGCCTGAGAGGACTGTTTTGCTGACCTGTTGGAAACAAAATGAGAAGATTAAAGAGGCTCTAAGAGGTCTTTGTGTACTTACAAAACTAATCACAAAGCAAACATACTGGGGACATGATGGATTGCCTGCATGCCCAAACAATATACATTATGTATTTATTCACTTAGATTTTTCAGGACAACTGTATCGTGAGGTTTCAGGGTGAATAAGAGAAAAACATACCTCCCGGGACTTGGAAGACTAACAAGATGCACACCTCTCTGTGTAGTGTTTGGAGAAGTCACTCTTTTGGTGTGCAATGCTGAAGCCCAGGATTCTGACTGCAGGAGCCCAAAAATAATAGCTTTTCAAAGCTGTGGCTGTCAGCAGAAGAAGAAGGTGAGTGCAAAAGGGGTCTGTGGCAGCATCTATCCAGAATCCAGCCCTAAATACATTTTAGGCAGGTCAGTAATAGCCTCACATTCAACGAGCCTGCTTAGCTTATGGCACAAAGGACGTATCTGCACTACACAGTTATAGCAGTTTAATCCCGGTTTAACCATCACAGTTCCATCCTTTGGAACTGAGATTTGCAGCCTGGTGAGTGGCTTTGAATTCTACACCCCTGGGCTCTGATGCCCTTCCCAGAAATGCAGCAGACTGTAAGTCATACACTATTGTCCCAGCCAGTGTGGAGAACATAGCTAGCACAGCTTCCACCATTCCTGATTCAGCAGGAACTTGACAATAAATATTTATTTTCCTTCCTGCCCTCTTTTTAGCTTTCCAAAATAACAACCCAAAATCTGAAAACACTCTTAGTTTGTTAATCAAGCCACATTTCCATATTGTATAGCTGCATGCAGGATTGCTTGTTTCCCTCCTGAGTTTACAATGACTCTCTCCTTCCTTTTTATTATTATTATGCAGAAAATGAAATTTTATCCTGGCTTATTTGCTGTGTTTATCCTCAAGAAGAAGGTCCACCGAGTCCACTGAGCCTTTTCTACAGGAGTACACTCTAGAGCATCAGCTTAGGCTCATCTTTCCAGGCTTATGTCCCAATGCTGACGGCAGGAACAGATGTTGTAGATAGCCCATCATCAAAGAGAAAAATCTTTTAAGTGCTGAGTGTGGTGAGTGTCACAAGTGGGACTTCTTTCACTTTCTAGAATTTGTAACTGAACCTTCTTTCATTTTGCAATGGGTTTTTAGGACTTAAGCATAGGAAACACTGAAAGAACTATGTCCTTTCAGCTACCATGAACACACCCTCTACGACGTCTGTTCGTGCCCAGAGTTCATTGGGCCCTACCTCCAGGTATGTGTGAACAGAATTGAAGCTTACAGCCTGTTGCATCCTCATTCACAATAAAGACCCTTTCAGTAGAGGCCTTAATCATGCCATCATTTTGGTTTCATCATGGAGTTTCATGGAGCCTTCAGACAAAGCTCTTCCTCCATTCCTAATACCCTCTTGCTTTTCTGCCACTTTTCCTGTCCATTTAGGACAGGAAAGAGAGATAGCCGTAGGGTTTTCCTACTTGCTAGCATAAGGAGACCCCCATTTGGGCACATCCCGAATCCAACTAGACTCAATGCAACGAATATCAGAGAGGATTTGCACAGGATTGCAAGCAGAGATGGGCAGAAACTGAACCACAAAGAAAAAAAAAACCAGTGAATTGGGCTGGTTCATGGTTTGGTTCATGGTCTACTTTGAGGATCCTCTTTGCCAAAGCAAAACGAAGTGCCAGATCTTTCTCCCCTTGGTGTCTTGTTTTGCATGATGGTTTGTGGTTTGTAGGCAGCCACCGACTACTGTTTTCCTGGTTCGTGCCCATCTTTACTTTCAAGTGTTCTTCTCTTGAGGGGAAAAATGTATATGAAAGCACAACCTCTGAGTGAAATTCTAATGGCGTTATTATCATTTTTGCTCACCTCTGTACTTTGCTCCATTTCCTGTTCCACCCTTCACTTTTTCTCCTCCAGTTGTAAGCTACCTGCAGGTACAGATTTGTCTTACTCTTGCCCATGTTCACCGATGGCATGGTGTAAAATAAAGAGATCAACACACAAATTGCCCACTCATGTACATACGGCACACCGAGAAACTCCTTTTTTAAAAATTCTCTTCTCTCTCTCTCTTTTAAAAACAGCTTTAGCAAACATTGATTATACGTTATAAACTGCAAAAACACCATCTGGCTCTTGAAGTTAGTTATATTAAAATATAACGATATTAACAAATGCCTATTTGAAGAATATTCCGTCGTGGTTGGTGGCATTTTGAGGGAGAGAAAGAGAGAGAGAGAGAGAGAGAGAGAAAAGTGTTACTGTCAGGCAGTTCCTTGTACTCATAACTTTCTTTTTTATTAAGTAGTCATGGCAACTTGGCACGTTCCTCACCCGTCGCATGTTGCGATACAATCTTTCCAGGCAGAAAAATGTCCTGCTTCTAATGCTTCCGCGGAAGGCGACGGTTAGGAAGAAGATGGTGCCCAGGCGCATGACGAGTGAGATCAGCTTTGCCCGGGAACTCCATCATGATGGCAGGACCAGCCTTCGATGCAGCTTTTCCAAAATGGCCTGATGTCCAGACCCACCCCCTTAAAACCCAGCCCATGTCTGTCGATGTTGGCTTGCATTTTCTGTTTTCTTTTTAAAAACTTGGGATTTATTACAGTGCAGCCCCTTTGGGTCGTTGTAGCAGAAGAGCGGTTTATGCCAGGCTCTGCAAACTTCTCTTCTTCTGCCGACCCAACATTTGATGGAGTGGGTAGCACTGACCAATATCATCTCAAAGGCCCCTCTTCTAAGGCAGTGCCTCCCAACCTGGGGCCCTCAGACGTCCTTGGACTGAAACTCCCAGAAGTCCTCACCTCTAGCTATGCCGGCCTGGATTTCTGGGAGTTGTAGTCCAAGAACATCTGGAGACCCAACGTTGGGAACCCACTCTTCTGTGTCCTTGGGTGACACCACCTGCAAAGTGTCCCAAACACCCCAGATCCCATTAGGTTCCAAAAGCTCAGCACAGCCAGGCCTGGTTACTCTTTGAATGCTCCCCCCCTCCCCGGGAATACCAAGATTCACCCTGGTTGAGCCGGGAAACAGCCCACATGAAATGATGGAGCCATTGCTACTCCCAGTCAGAGCAGACAACCCTTCTGGGCCACAGGGGTCCAGGCGCTGACCCAAGAGAAGGTGGCTTCCTCCATTCCTTTGATCTAAGCATCGTTAAAACAGGACAATCGCAGAATGCCTGCAGATTTCCAACAGGCAGGTCTAAATATTCTCCCATAAGAGAAAGGGGGGGGGGCTCTTCGTTTGTTGAATGCTTTGGAGAACGAAATGGAAAAAAAAATTGATGGCTAGGCTTAGCCTATTCATCTGGCATCTTTGACCACATTTTTGCTCCAGTCCTGAGAAATGCAACTCAAGGCAGGACACACCTAGCAAAAGGGGGGGGGGGAACGTTATCCTCTGGAAGGCTGCCTTGAATCAGGGAGACGGCCCGAGCTTCCACCGAGCTTGGCTTTTGGTCAAAGCAGTTTGGGTGGAGGCAGGGCTATGCCCTCGGGACCCATTCTTTTCATCAGGAAAATCCCCCCCCCCCGACAGCTGCTTTTGCACACCGAAAGCTGCGTTGCGAGGCAAGCGATGGTGGGATCAGGGGTGGAAACCTCTCCCCCCCTGCCCAGGATCGTCCCTAACTTCTCATCTGTCTCCTCTTTGGGCAGTCCATGCAATCTCCCTTTGCCCCATCCCAGTACAAGCTTTGAAGTAAGGTTCAGCGTGATACAGGAAGACATCTCCAAGCCCTTTTCCTCAGGCAGCAACATATCTTGGGTCAGCCACTGCATATGGGCAATCTTCTCTGCCCCAAAGTGGCATCTCTCCCCTGAAGGCAGAGCAGTGTGTTCACAAGATCGGGGGGGGGGGGCTGTGGCTCTTCAAAAGAAGGCAAGGACTTCAGAAGGTCATCTCTTACCAAGATGTGAGGAGGACGTTGCCGTGTTGCAAGAACTCAACGGTAGGCTGTTCTCAAGCGCCTTGTGACCAGGCGGGACAACCTTCAAGAGTCCTTCCTTCCTTCTCCTCGTTAGCAGGGCCGGTGCCTGCTCCACTTGCAAGGGAGCCCGAACGATGGCACATCATTTACTAGCTTTCAATCACTGTCAGGCAGGCCCAGCCGTCAAGATTGTGGCAACTATGAAATGTGCAGTGACAAACACGTCGGAGGCAAAGCGTCCCTCCAAGCCCGCGTTGGGTTCTTCCCCCCCCCCGACTGGCACAGACATGGCGTCGGTGGTGCTCCTGGGTTTTTTGCCACTGGCTTTCCTCCCCTGGTGAAATCCGTGGCGTTACGAGGGGGGCGGGTGGTGTTTCCGGGTGCTCCCTCTCTCCTGGTATCTGAGCTTTTGTAATTTGCATTCCCTAATCTCTTGGTCATTTAGAGGCAGATAATTTGTCATGGTTGGCTTTAACAGTTGCGATATTGATATTTATTATGCAAATTGTATTCTCCTACATCTTATTGTTCTGCATTCTATGAATACTTATATTATTATAAACCTTTATCCTTAATGTGAGTCGTCCTTCAATTTGATGCTTGAGCAGTGTTGGGTCATAACATACGGCAATTTACGGAAGGGAATAAAATAAGTAATTAAAACCAGGCCAACAAGGGAAGCTGGGTGCCTAATCATACTGAGGCAAATTGAGTCGAGGTGCAAAGTCTTTAAACTTTGACTTGTTTACTGTCTCCCAGAAAGGAAGAAGCTGTGGAGTCCTAAGGGGAGTCCTAAGGGAAGCCAAAGGGGCTCCGCCTCCATCCGGTGCTTGTCTCAGGACTCTGTGGCTTTGGGACCCTTGATCCTGCATGGCTCCAATGGAGCCGGGTGGGGGGCGGGCTTGTGCTGAATGCAGCACACCGTACAGCCAAACTGGAAGCTCTGTAGGGCAACAATCAGGCTGCCTTACCTGTAGACCTTGTATGAAGGGCACCGATTTAGAAGGGAGAAGGGAACGGCGGTGCTCTGCTGGCTACTTGGGGCCTGGATTTGTCTCGGGCTAAACTGCTGAAGCCTCTGGGCTTCAAGGTCAGAAGACCTGCCGTCATAAGATCGAATCCACGTGACGGAGTGAGCCCCCATTGCTTGTCCCAGCTCCCACCAACCTAGCGGTTCGAAAGCATGCAAAATGCAAAAATGCAAGTAGATAAATAGGTACCACCTCGGTGGGAAGGTAAACGGCGTTCTGTGTCTAGTCACACTGGCCACGTGACCACAGAGGATTGTCTGCGGACAAAACGCTGGCTCTATGGGTTGGAAACAGAGATGAGCACCGCCGCCTAGAGTCGGACATGACTGGACAAATTGTCAAGGGGAACCTTAACCTTTTACCTTTACCTTTTGAGCAGCTGAGTTTGGCCTCGGCCATGGGCCGGTGCTGTCTACATGAGCAGGAGGGATGGGCTGCCCTTCTCAAGAACAGAGCAACGTAAGTGCGTGCGCACTTGTTATGCGTGGCAGGGGGAAGACAGATAGCTGGAGAGGAAGCAAGTGAGAAATAGTCTTCTGCCCAAAATTACAGCATGATTCAACATCTGCCGCGAGCGGTTCTAACTTCAGACTCAGCCGCGGAAGACAGGAGGGGAAAGCCAAAGTGACAACTTACCCGCGATGTCACCACTCAGAATAGGCTCATTAAAAATGCTGGGGATGGTTGGCATCTTCCTCTCTTTCCTCTAGCTCATGTCAGCTTGTCCGCTGTTTAAGGGATAACAAGGCAAGGAAGGAGTAAGGTAGGGTGTGTGTGCGTGCGTGTGTGTGCCTGAGAGCACGAGCCAGAGCCTAATTTTCTTGTCCAGTTTGATAGACTTGCTAATCCATCGTTCAATAGTTGGAGGTACTGCTAGGTTTCTGCCAGGATAGTTTTCCAGGCCCGACTCCACCAGCAGACGAGAGAGCAAAGAAGAAGGAAAAAAATGTAATGCATTTGTGCATGAAAGGAAAGGAGATGCAGGAAGCCCAGGGGGAAGGCGAAGCAGAAGGAGGTGTCCTCCCCTCTCCTGACATGCTTTCTTTCCCTCAAGCCGAAGGCAACAGGTCCACTCTTGTCCGGATGGCATGTGAAAGATGTGGAGCATTCCAGCTGGAATTCGGGCAAGCGCCTGTTCCTTCTTCTGAGGAGGGTCGAGAGCAGCGCACGTCGAATGCAAAATGTGCCAAAGTCAAGTCAGAGTTGGAGCCAATCCCAAAACGAGGGGACGGCGCTTGGAGGCAAGAAATGTTATCTCAAGCCTGTGGAGATGGCAGGGCTGTGAAGAGAGAGAGTGGAAATGCACTCCGTTCGGCTGGTGATCTCACAGCTTGTTTCCCCTCCCCACATAAACATTAGTATCAGTGGGAGAAGCAGATTTAAAACACCCCCCCAAGGTGCAGAAATAAGCTCTCCCCCACCTCCAGAAATGCAGCGCCCACCACAATATCCCGGAAGCCCCACCCTGACTCCCCTCAAATCCCACACCATCCGTTCTCACAAACCACCTTGATGCTCATCAGAGGACTGTCTTTTCAGTCAAGCCGGCAAAGCGAGGCCTTTCAGGTGTGGCTGTTACTGTAACCTCCAGCTGCCTTAGCCGGTGTAGCCAATGGTGAGGAAAAATGGGAGTAGGAATCCCCCCCCCCCCGTCCGCCTGCTTCCCAGTTTGCTAGACTCTGGTCTTTGCCTTGTATTAAATCATTTCTTCTTCTCTGCCACCCATGGGACATTAATTTATTCTTCCTTAACAGGTAGCACGTTTGCCTCACTCTCTGTTTGTTTTTTAATTAGTACTGTTGCGTGTTAGAGAGGGGGAAATCCCACCATCTCTGCTTTTTTAAATTATTTTTTACATTAACTACCGGTTCCTTTGACTGTAAAGAGAAACACTTTGTTAAAGGTCCGGCATGTGCGCACGCGCAAACACACAGAGACAGACCAGTTGCGCTTTGCCAGGTCACAGGAGGCTCATCGCTCTTGGAAACTGGAAAATCACCCCCGACGAGAGGCGTCCACTGAGGGGATGACCCTAAGGGGAAACCAGAGCATGCCACCATTTGGCTGAAGGTTTATGCATAGCAACCACAAGGGTCAACAAATGAGGTCTTTTCGGGTGACTCCTGGAATCCACCAGGCAACGCAGAGCATCCCCTTTCCCTTCCAGAGGTGTATTTGCTTTTTCTTTGGCAGAGACTAAAGATCCTTTTGCTGCATCGTTGTCATTGGACAATGTGTCCGATGACAACTGGGCCTCCATTATGTGTGAGCAAACAAGATGTTTGGGATTCCCTTTTAACCTTTGTGACATCCATGTGATCCACGTTTGAGCATCCAGGTGCTCAAACGGGCCACGCGAGGGTAGGCTTAAGCAAGAGCAGAATAAATCCATTGTGACTCTGAATTTAACCAGCAGTGAAAGGGCCGGTGGGGGCGGGTGCCTGGGCAGCCTGTCAAGAAGCAGGTTATGTCCGGACCGTTCCCCTTGTCAGATAGGTCAGTGGCGCATTGCCAGCCCCCCACTACTGCCAATGGGAAAATCACTGCTGACCAGAGTTGTAAATAGCGGAGGAGGGTGCATGATCCTTGGGGTGCCCAATCTGGCCACGCCATGGTGGGCTTAAGCATGAGCACTATCCAGAGCAGGTGGGAAGTGTGCCACCCACCTATCCTCAAGCACCTGAGCTCTGGGTGGCACCTTGGGAGAGGGGAGGGCCCGGAAGGAAGGCTAAGGAATAAGAGGGGCAAAATTCACCTTCCCCCATTCTTCTGCAGCCGCCACTTGCAACGGACTTCGGGACGGGAAAAGCTCACTGTTTATGGTGAAAGGGGAGGTTCATGTGGATAAAGGAAAAAAACCAGATTATTTGGGGTGGCTTTCCTCCAGTAGCCTGATACCCCAGGGGGGAGTTTTATTTGCAACGCAGCATGCTGTCTGTAATTTGAGTGACTGGGAGGGATTTTTCTGGGCTGACATGTTTATCTGTCTTTCCAGCACTAACCAATCCTTCACCCTCATCCCGGAATTCAAACAGAGCCCTACCTCTCCGTTGAGCATTCTATCCCTCCTTCCTGGGTGAGTTGTTTGTTTGCTGTTGATCTGTTCAGTTGGTTGCTAAACATGTGCGCAATAAAGAAAGCAGAAGTTTGTAATTTCAAGCAACTGTAAGTAAAGAAACACTTTTTATTCTTTCTCCTACAAATGTCTCCGAGTGACTTCTTGAGACTTTAAGTGCCAGTTAATGAGAAAAGGGTAGACTCTGGGGAAATTTGAACTATTCTGCTCTGTGGATCTCTGTACGTCTGCTGCAGAATGAAAGTAAATTTTACCAGAAATTCAAAACTCTGCAACAGGGAGAGAGTTCCCTTTATAACTAAGGGCGAGATGAGTAGAAGGTCGAACTCTTCTGTTGCCCAGTATCCTGAGGAGCAGGACAGGGGGGAAGTGGCAGCCAGGCTCCTCCTTGGCCTGGAAAAGGTGATTGCTTTCGCATTAGTCAGTCTCTTAAAGTCTAATGATTTCCCTATGAATCATGCACCATTTTAAGCCTGCTTTTTTTTAACCACTCTTAGAGATATTAAATTGAGTCTAGGGCTCTCCATGGCTGCGATTAGTCATAAAATCTGGCTTTTGATTAAAATAATCTGGCAGCTACATTGAAATCTTGAGAATCTCAGCTTTCTTTTAAAACGAAAAGAAAGAGCTCGTCCCCACCTGTCGCCGAGAATAAGATGCGCAAGTAGAGGCTGTCCGAGGCTCTGGAGCCCGGGCGCTGGGGGGGGGGGTGGCAGTTGGGGCGGGAGTCAGAGCCCTGCCCACTGGAAATGCTTCGACATCGTGTCCTGCTTTCATCTGTACTGAACACCATGGGAAAAAGAAACCAGGTAGAAATGGAGTGTTGTGGCTGGACCAGGGTGATCTGAGTTCAAATTCTGACTCCTCCACACCACAGGGGCACTTTGCCTCCACCCATAGAGCCCTCTGTGGCTTCACCTTAAACTATCCTGCCTCACAGGGCTGTGGATAAACCATGCATCTGTATGGAGGCCATAAGCGTCCACAAAAACCACACACAGGTGCTGTGCTGAGCAATTATGGACGGACGGACAAGATGAGGATGTGATCCATAAAAGTATGCAAAAATCTGGGATTGCTGCCAGCATTGGGAAGGGCCAGGGGCCAGTCTGGGATGTCCACCGTGTAGCCGCCGGAGACGGTGGAAGCGTGGCCATCCCTGGAGGTCTCAGGTAAGGCCACCCTCCCTGCCCCTGACCGCCGGGATTCCCTGGGCAAAATGCTGGGCAGAAATTTGCCACCTGGATGTCAGAGCAGGAAGCTTTGCATTCACCCACATCAGGGGGAAATTTTGGATGAGGTGGACACAATGGTATCACCGTACCCACCACTGCACCTCTCAACTAAGGACACTTTTCCAGGATGCTCACGCCCCTGGGTTTACATGCCAAAATTTACATTGTCTTATCGTATTCCTTAATGAGGAAATGTTGGCTATTCCTGGCCCCTCTTTTAAAGGTGGCACCCCTTTGACTGGGCTTTTGGGGCAGAGCCATAAGGTGACTTTCTCACTCAGAGGAGTGTTTGTTTCGAAGCGCGCACACTCCTCCTCCATTTTTAACCGGCTGGCGTTGGCCATCAAGGATAACCATTCAGCTTCTGCAGCCTTTCCCAGCATGGTAACACAACCAAGGGGGCACCATGGCCAGGAGATGTGAGCAGGCACCTTGGCTTTATATTCGCGAAGGCTTTCACGGCTGGGATCTAATGGTTTTTATGGGTTTTTTGGGCTCTTTGGGCGAGTTCTGACCATGTGTTCTGACCAGAGCACAGAGTGCTGTCCTCTGAAGATGCCGGCCACAGAGACTGGTGAAACGTTAGGAAGAACAACCTTCAGAACACGGCCAAAGAGCCCGAAAAAAACACAAAAACCATCGGGCACCTTGGCGTTTATGTCTGGCCTTTCGCACGTCCCCAGCCATCCTGGGAAGAGATGTCAGCTTTGTTTTGGGAGGAAAAGTGTCAAATGAGAAATCAACTGGCCTTGGGACCTTTTGGGGAGAAAGGTGGGATAGAGATATTTTGAATGAATGAATGAATGAATGAACCACTGAATGAACAAACTCTTTCTCCAAGGCCAAATCTTTTTGCTCAATGGCCCAGGAATTGTTTCATCCTTGGAAATTAATGTGGACTCTGTTTTTGATAAGAAAGACCCTGGCCAGGCAATTCAACCTAGCAATATCATCATTTCATTTCTGTTGGCAGGTTGAGTCTTCTTCTGTTTTCTCTTATAAATCTTTGCTGCTTCCAGTGATTTAATCCCCAAGACATGTAGGCTGTTTTAACCACCTATTTTATCTTTTCGCTGGTTTTCGCCTCCTCCTTTATACCACCCCCCAAAAACCACAATATTATGATCATGTTAGCGTTGTACAATATTTTTAAATGATGTTAGCTCTGCGTTTGTTGCTGTATTTCTCTTGCGATGCTGTTGCATCGGGTGACCTTTGCTGCTTTATTATTTTATTTTACCCTTTTGCAAGGTCTGAGGAAGAAGTTGTTCCCAAGGCATCTTACAAGTATTTTACTTCCCCTTTTAGAATAAGGAAGCCAAAGAGATTTGTGGTGTTCTGTTCAGATGCTAAGCTGGCTTACAAATATAATTAGACCAATTCAGAAAGAAAAAGTTTACTCTGCAGTCAAACAACAGGGAGATGCCTGGAGGCAGCAGGGGACATGCCAAGGCCTGATCCAGGATGTAAATTCTATTTTCAGAGGGCATAATTGGGAGCACTTCACAATTAAGAAGTAATTAATCAGCAGGAAGAGACACCAAATATGCCGACCTGCTTCTAAGAATGTAATGTACCCCAAGAGCCAAAGAAATATGGTGCAAAAAGAGGACAACATGCAAGCTGGACGTTCACACCACAGCCTTGGATTTTACAACAGGCCTGCATCGAAACTGTTTTTTTTTTAAAAATCCTATTTGTGTTTCTCCAAAAGCTTTCCTTGGAAAACCCAGTGTCCTGATGTTTATTTTTGGACATTGTCATTTCCACACTTTGTCTTCTGCTTCCTTTTGACCACCAGACCCAGCGCAGAGTTCTGTAGCACTCGGGAAACTTGCACATCATAGACTAACATGGCTACCTTTTTTTTTTCCTTTCCTTTTCTGGGTGCTTAAGGAAACGCCACCTTTCCCCACTCAAGTGAAATCTGCCCTCGGAGGCAGGTAGCATTCTGCATCTCGTCAGATGGACGGCCTCCTTTAGGCTAATAACAACACTAATTCTAATTCCTTACAATTCTCTTAGAGCTGAAAGAGGCCCCAGAGGGCATCGAGTGGAGCCTCAAGGAGGCCCAGTGGGGGAATCGAACTCCCCACCGTTGGCTCTGCAGCCAGGCACCTCAGCCCCTGAGCTCTCCAGCAGCCCCTTCTTTATATTTATCCTGCATTCAGGATATTTACATGGTTGACCTGCAGCAGGAAGGGGATCTCCGACCTGCCCCCCCCTTGCTTTTTTGGTCCTGGAGATTGCTCCTTTCCCCTTCATCCGGCTCGGCCAAACACACCCCCCCCAAACCCACAGCATTGCTTGATTTCACAGGGCACCCAGGACCCCAGGCCTGGACCCACCGATTCTGAATTGCTAAGACATCTAGCCTACCGTGGTGAGTTTAGGCTGCGGATTTTGTTTTACAGGCAGGAAGCAATTTAAGAGGTCTAGCTCCACCTTTTTTCTTTTGATTTTGTTTTCTAGAAAAAAAGACTACATTGAAACTTCCTTGATTTCCTGTTTTGAATCAATATTTTTCTAAAACCCAGAACTGCTGATAACAATGTAACAGAGACCGAAAGAGTGCTGGTTTTAGCAAACAAAAAGCAAACAAACCAGGCAAAACTCAAACACCCGCCAGCCTGAGCGCATGATCGCGTCTGAGTTGAGAAGCTAAGCAGGGCCAGGCCTGGTCAACCTTTGGGTGGGAGACTCATGAAAGGGGCAGCCACAACGAAAGATCTGGGGTGAATCCTGTCTCTCTTAAGAGCTGGCAAACCACTGCTGACACCTGCAGCCCCTAAACCCAGAGGGAACGTCCCCTGTTCCCCACATAGCCACCCTGCAGAGAGCTCTGTTCCCTTGCAGAAGCAAGTGGCAGGAGGTTCCGCTGGCTTCGTTTCCCAGAAGAGGAAAGGATCCCGACACAGGGTCTCCCTGAAGCCATGTCATTGGCAGGGAACAGGGGGCAGGGATGCTCAAGCGGGTTCTGGTCCTAAAAGCAGCCCAAGGCAAAAATAAACATGGGTTTCTTCTCCTCTGGGGCTTCACCTGCCGCATTTTGTCAGTTCGAGGCGCAGGTGTGCGAAGGCGGAAAAACGAAAAGGGGGATCAGTCACTGAGGGGAGGCTGCTGGAGGCCTGGCCCAGAAGCCCCAGGGCTCTCTGCCAGATGTGCAAAGAAGGAAAGGGGACGGAGAGGCGATTTCGACCACCGCTTCTCTGCTAGCTTGACTGGAAAGGCGGAGGCACGGCCCAGATGGCCGAGGGCAGGAGGCACAGGCAGGTATACGAAGAAGAACGCACACCGGAATAAATGCCTTTAAACGATTTTAATTAATCTTAGTTCGTTTTAGGTGGGTTCTGTATGTTTTTAATTTTGGTTTCTATCATTATTATGTTCGCTGCTCTTGTATTGCTGTTTATGGTGTTCTAACGCTGCAAACCAACCAAGGGTGGCCTCGGCAGCCAGATGGGCGGCATAAAAGTCGGGGAAGGAAAGAAAAGAAAGGAAGAAAGGAAAGGCACAAATTTTACAGGAAAAGAAACAAGAGATTTCTTTGACAAGGTTTGAGATTCCAAGCCTTGCCAAAGAGGTCCGGCCTGTTTCCTCTGACTTCAGCCTGGGGGGGGCGGTATCCGGCTGCAGGGCTGTTCCTGCAGGTGCAACTCTGGGGGCGAGGATGACAGTTTTGCACTCTGCCCATGCCCAGGGGCTCAGCACCTCCCTGGGAGCCCGCAGTCCACCCCCCATCCCTCCCCTCCCCATTCGGGTGTGGAGGGGCCAGAAGAAGGGGGCCCGCCCGCGCGCACGGCCCTCTCAGAGGCGAGCCCTGGAGAGAAGACTTCGGGCCCCCGGTCCCCGGGGAGGGCGGCGACGGGGGCGTGGCTTCGCCGGAGGAGGAGGCGGCGCTCCTTTCACCTTCGCCAGACTGGGGAGGCGGGGCCAAGAGGAGGCCCCGCCCCCTCTCCCCTGCCGCGTCGGGGAAGGAGCAGGGACGGGGAGGGGCGCTCTCTCTCTTTCTCCCGCAGGCCCCGCCCCCTCCCTCCCGATAGGCCGGCCGGGCCAGGCCGTCGGGGGCGTGGCGCGGCGCGGCGTCGGCGGGGGCGTGGCCTGGAGCCCCCTCGTCGGCCGTGACGTTCTCCGCCTCTCCTTAGCGCGCGGCGGGCGAGAGAGGGAGCGCGAGACGGAGAGCGAGCGAGAGAGGAGCCGAGCCGAGCCCAGCCGGGAGCGGGAGCGGGAGCAGGTGCGCGGAGATGGCCAGCGCCGGACGGAGCCCCAGCCGGGCCGCCCCGCCACGCCGCCGCCGCCGCCCGTCTCGCCTCCTCCTCCTGCCGCCCCTCTCGTGGCCGCCGCCGGCGCTCCTGCCGCCCTTCGGGAGCCCCCCGCGGGAGCCCGCCTCGCCGCCCCGGCCCAGCAGGGCTCGCCCGGCCCCGGGAACCCTCTCGGCCCCTGACGCCGCCTCCTCCTGCTGCGGGGCCCCGGGAACCCTCCTGCCGCCGCCGCCGCCTTCGCCCTCCTGGCCCTCCTGCTCCTCCTGGTCGCCCTCCTGGTCCTCCTCTTGGTCCTCCTCGTCCTCCTCTTCCTCCTCTTCCTCCTCCTCCTCTTCTTCCTCGCCCTCGCTGGCCCTCCTCCTCTTGGCCGCCGCCGCCGCCGCCTCGCTGCTCCCTACAGGTAGGAAGGGATTGGGAATCGGGAATTGGGGGGGGAGGAGGAGAAGGGGAAGAGGGGAGGACCCCCGGGAGGGAGGGGGGAGGGAGGGGGGAGGGAGCGGGCAAAGGCCCCCCCGCCCACCGCGAGGGAGCGCCCCCCTCCCCGCCCTGCAGGAACGCGCCCCTGCCTAGGACGACGAGCCCCCCTCAACGCGCCGTGCCTCAGTTTCCCTCCTGCACTCGCCTTTCTCTGCCCCCCCCGAAAGTTCCCGCCCTCCCTCCCTCCCCTCTGCGCTCCCCACCCCCCTTCTTCGCCGCCGCCCCCCGTCCGGCGCCCGCACCCAGCCCTCTCCCTCCCTCCCTCGCCCCCTCCCGCGGGCGGCGCCCCCCTCCCCACCCCGTTTAATCCGCACTGGCGGGGAGCCCCTCTTTCCAGCCCAAATCACGGCCCCCCCTCCCTCGCCTTGAAAGCCCCGTCCTGGCCCTTCCAGGAGCAGCAGCAGCAGCGCCTTCCCCCCCCCCCTCCGTCTCCCCGCATCCCCCGCCCGGAATCAGTGCGGCGCAGTCCATAGCCGCCCCCCCACCCCCCGCCCGCCCTTGGACACGGACTCCGGGCCCGCTCGGTTCGCTCCTCTCCTCCTGCTCCTCCGGCACTTTTCTCTCCATCCTTCCCCGCCTTTCCGGGTTTTTTTTTTGCGCACTCATGGTCCCCAGCTACAACCCCCCCAAAAAAAACCCCTGCCTTGGAAACTTGGGGTCGCTTCGGTTCCCTCCTCCCCCCCTTTCCCCGGCGGACCCTTCCCCTCCGGCCCGGCCGGCCCCCACCTCGCGGGCGCCTCTCCCCTCCTTCCCTTTGTCCTCCCCCCCCCCGCTCTCGTCCGGCCTGGACCGGGACCCGAGACCCCCGTCCCTTGGAGGGGGGGCTGCATAAGGCCACCTTCCCCCCCCCCCGCTCCACTGCCTCTCCCTTTGGAAAGAGGGCGCCTGGGCTGCGCGGTGTGGGATGTGTGAAGGCGCACACACGTGCTGCTCCGATGCGCTCCGTGCCCGGGGTAAGGAGGCGGCCGCCCGGGCCGGGGCGCGGGATGATGCCGGCGCGCTGTGCCCGAGCCTGGCCCGCCGCGGAGGCTCCCGCATGGCCCGATCAGGATCTGACCCGGCCGGGCTGCCTGCTCGTCTTGCGACCTCCCTTCTCTCTCTCTCCCCCCCCCCAAAAAAAACCCTTTTGCGTCTTGTTTTGGCTGTAGGGGAAAAAAAGGAAGGAAGCGAAAGATGTGCGCAGGGGCTCGGCGGGTGCCCGAGGGTGCGCCTGTGCGCCTTTGCCTGCCTCGGTCTATCTGTGTATATGTATGTATGTGTGAGCGTCCCCCCCCCCCTTCTTGCAGCCGCCCTGCCTTGTCCTGCACTTGGTCCCGCGCAGGGGCTTTGAAACACATACAGTAGGGGAATAAATAATCCATCCATCAATCAAGAAGAAACAAAGCCGGGGACTTTGCTCCAGGCCCCCTGCTCTCCCTCTCTCTCCTCCCCCCCCCCGCCGCTCCCCTCCCCTTGCAGCCATGTTCACTTCCATGGCAGAGCCGGTGCTGCTGATGGCGAGGTTGAGAAAGAAGAGGGCAGTCTTTGCTTTTAGTAACAAAGGAGAGAGCCAGCGAGCAAGAGCAAAGGAGGGACTCGGCATCTTTGCTTTAGTTCAGATATTGCCGCTTGCTGAATTCTCTCCCTCTCTTCCACCCCTTTTCTTCTCGTTTTATGGGGAACACCCACCCCCCCCCCGAAATTCCTGGTGGGGCAGAGCAAGAGCAAGGGACGCTGGCTGGACGTTTGTGCCTTGGCTCTCTAGGCATCTGTGGCATCCGGCAACAAGTGGGGAGAAGTCTTGGGTGGGGTTGGGCAGGTGCTTCTCTTCCCCCCCCCCCACGCACCCACACTCCCAGCTGTGCAGCAAAAGGGGCCCTGCCTCGGACTTCGGGCTACGGCTGAGATTTGCTGGCGGATCCGTGCCTTGGCTTTCCCTCCTCTGCCCAGGAGCAGTTGGTATCCCTGGGCGGCGGAGTAAATAATAAAGCAGAGGGGTCGAGCCCTGGGGATGCGTCTCCAGCTTCTGCTTTAAAGAGCAGTTTGTATCGCTTGGTCTCCTTTGTCTGAGAGGCCAGCTGTGCACTGGATTAATCTGCCGGGATGCCCTCTGCCTCATTTTTTCCCCCTGGTGCGAATTGCAAAAATCATTAATTTATGAACAGCCCCTGATTTGTGGACGTCTGCAGGCTGGCAAGGTCCGCGTTTAGATGCTCCTTGTAAGACGCCTTTTCTTGGAGGCATCTCTCTGTACTCGCTCACGGGAACAGGAGTCCTAGAGAGCCGGAGAGCCAGAGGCGGGATGGGAGGGCTCTGCCCGGTGGGCATCATCTACGGGCATGCTGCGGAGCTAGCCACGAAGCGCGAAGAGGCCGGTACGGACAAGCCGTGGGATGCCAGCAGGGGCACGGCTTCGTTTTCTGAACCGGCCGAGTGTGCGTCCTTAACTGAGGCTGTGTTTACTTTGCCACGGAGGGAGCTCTCCGTGTGTCGACTCCACGAACGCGCTGTTTCTGGTTGCCATGGAAGCAGCTTCTTTCTCTTACATATCTGTCGGCCCCGATCGTGGTTTTCCAAGCGACATTTTGAACCGAACAGGACTTGGTTTGTGCGTCTGCGGATTTTCCCTCTCCGGCTCTGCAGCTGCCTGGCTTTTAAATATACATGAAAGTAGCAAAAAGCTGCTCTCCTCTCTCGGAGCCCGGATCTCTCTTGTGCGGAGCAGACGTGGCTCCAGCCGCTGCTGCGAATTGCAGACGCCGGCTTTCAGATGGATCCTTTTCTCAGCCTCTCCGGGTACCTGGTTGTAGATCCGATGCATTTCAGACTGGGAACCGGTGCAGTATGAAAGAGAACTTCCTTCTCGCCTCTTAAGACGAGTGGAGCCCTTTGGAGTTTTACCTTTTTGTTCTCTCTTTTTTTTTTGCACCACGTTCTTGATTCACTGATTTTTTTTTTAAATAAAAGGCCAGACTCTTTATATGATTTGTGGTTTGCATGCATTCATGTAGTCTCAGCTTTCAATGCCAGGGCGAATTTCTTTTCGTGGGGAATGAATTTGAGCCCAGCAGGTTAGCCCTGTCCCATGCTGTGGGGGGGGGGGCGCCTCCCCCCTCCCCCCTTTGCTGTTCCAGCCTGCCCTGGGTGGCTGCCGAAGGATGCAGGGGGGGGGCGGGGTTGGAGGGGGGAGGGGCTGGCCTGCCCTTCTGTCTGATTGCATTGATAAAATATCCCTCATTAACGCCACTTTATATTTACAGTGTGTCACTGGAGATGTACAAGGCCTCATTTACTCCCTTGTGTGACAAGAGCATCTCGCATTACGTTGGGGGGACTTAACAACAGAGGCATTGACTGGTCCTTTGAATTTAACTAATAGGAGAACGGTAGGGGGATAAAAACCCAGGCAGCTCCTTGGAACAAAGAGCGGCATTCATAGGTCTGTTGTACATGCTTTATCAAGTTCTGCAGAATGGCCCCCTCGGAACGAGGCTGCTGCTGCTGCTGGTGGGGGGGGGCAGAGGGAGAGGAAAGACCCTTGTCACTAGGTCTTCATTAGACTGGTTCCACAAGCCTTCCCTTGGAACATAATGCCTCTCCGAGCCAAGCGATTGTCCCCCGGCTTGAATTGGGCAGAGGGGTGACTCCTCGCTCCCTGCTTTTCCTGCCCTGAAAGGCACTTCAGGACTGAGATCCTAGGAAGCAGCCGAGAGGAGCCAGCCGAGGGGCAGAGAGAGCAGATCTTGGGTTGGCGGTGGCTGGATCCTGACGCCGGTGAAACAGAGATGTCAGTTGAGCGTGATGGCTATCGCCGACCGGCACCAGGCATTCAGTATGGTCAGACTCTGAGGCCGTTTAACGCAGTGATGTTGCCGTCCTCGTTGGCTTTAAAGGACTCACCCCTCCTCCGCCAAGCGCCTTTCCATCTGCCTGCAATTCTTGCCTTCAAGAACCGAGCTGTAAAAGGGCCTTTGGTTTTACAGGGCTGTGGCGCTGATGTTCTCCCTCTCGCATCTCTTGGTTTTAGATTAATGTCTTGCAAACTCATTCCAGGCATTCTGGGTGGAGAAATGGATGCCGGATAACAGCCAGCAAAGAATAAAGCTGGTGGTTGGATGTGTATGTGTGTGCATGTGTAGATATATATTGCCGTTGTTTTGTTCTGCTGTGGCCAGGAAAACACAATGCCCCTTTCTCTCCGTTCCCCCTTTACTGGCCTCATCCTTCCAATAAAATAAAAGTCACATTAAATATTATAGTAGGGCAACCTCCTTCCTTGAAACCGGGCTGGTACAGGTAGCAGTGGGAAGCCAGAGTACATTTTTAAATTCACCACCGCAGGTAGCCGTTCCGTTCTGAACAGGAATGTAAAACACAGAGTCTTTCCAGTATCTTTCAAAAAGATAAAAATGAAACGTGCAAATAAGTGGCACAGAAGAAAAGTGGCGAAGCTTCTTCCGTGCAACATTTATTGACATGCAAGCATCCCGTAGAGAGGACTGTGGCCGAGGTGAAGATTTTCCTCCCGGAATCTGAAGCCATTCCTCTTGCTGAAAATCTGATGGGCCAAATCCCGGCGGTTTTCTTTCCTCTGGAGACACTCAGTGGCAGAACCTGTTTTGCCGGCTCCCTTTCTCTTTTAAACAATGCCGCCTTTGCTGGAGTACCAGGCCTGCTTAAATATTTTATTAGCAAGGCCAACAAATTAAATTGTACGTGAGATATGCCTTTGCTTTCCATCTCTCTGCATCTGGAGAGATGGCCCCAGGCTTTTCAGCAAAAGGCTCTTGCAAGGATGCTGAAGCTCTGGAGTGGGTCTTGATTTTATCTTTGTAAAGGGAATGAAAAAAAAATATGAAAGGTCATTGCATTGAAGGGGGGCTTTGCAGCTGCATTTTCAGGAGTGGTGCTCTTGTGTGTACAGTGGGGGCTGGTGTGTTTACCCTCTTTGTCTCACCAGACAGCCTTTTCCTGCTCGGGATAAGGGTCCCACCCGTGTCCCCTCTGGCAGGATTCCCCATGATATACCTGTTTCAGTGTGTATTGATGGGAGGGGAGGGAAGCAACCCCAGCGCCAGGAGGCTCACCCCCTTTCCTCCTCCTCCTACCAGAAGCCACTGTGCCTTCTGCCACCATTTCTGGCATAGCCCACGCCCTGATTTCATGACTGGGAGCAATCCTGTGGTTTTCTCCACTTTCCTTTTTTTTTTTTTTTTTTTTGGTCCAGGTCGGTCTTGCATAAGTGAATTCAACAAAAGTTGTGCAAAGGGGAGCGCCTTTCCAGTAAGCCTCCTGAAACGGCAGGATAATCAGGAGGTGTGCTTTGGAGCATGTAGTAATAGCCGCACAAGAACGATTCAAGCATGGGTAATTGTAATGGGGATAGGTGATGTTAAGGCTTGGTTTAAAATAAGCTGGCAACTTTAATCTATGCATTTCTATAGCACCTTTCATCTGGAGATCACTGTGCTTTACAGTTAATTAAGCTTCACAATGCTCCTGTGAGGCTGAAAAAAAAAGAGGAAAGATTCTGAGTGGTATCAAAATGCAGTCACTGCGGCGCAGAACGTGGTACGGTATCTGGTTAACGGTGCATGGAAATGCTACACAGAGGTGTGTGTGTGTTTTTTAACTTATTTTCCCCTGTGGGTCTGCAGAAAGACCTCATCTACTTTTGACTTCTGAGAGGGGTGTTCCTTATGGCCTCGCAGAGGCTTCCTTTCAAGCGTGTCTTGTAGCATGGGCGTGACAGTGGGAAGAAGCCCCCCCCCCAATGAGCCTCGTCCTTTCAACGTCTGCCTTTCCACCAGTGAAACCATCCAGCTCCTTGGGAGTTCCCCCTCCCTCCTCGTTCTGATAAACTACACTTTGTTGATAATTGGAGAACACGGAGGACTTCAGATGTTTGCCTAACCACCTCCGCTCGCTCGTGAATTTCAGCAGGAGCTGAGATCCGCCCGCCAGCCTCTTCCTGCTTTGCTAAGCGGGAAGGATAAGGGCTTGCTAGTAATCGTGCAAGTTTGCCGAGAGTGATGAATGACTTGTTTTGCCTGGTGAGCCTGTTTCTGTACCTTTGCGCAGACCTGGCCTGAGCAAGCAAGGGCCACTTTTCATGGCGTCGATTTTTAGAGCATGTCTGTTTTCAGCCCAGGCTACAGAGCTGCTTACAACTGGGGGTGGGTTGGGTTTCCCCACCTTTCCTTCTGTTTCCTTCCTATCAGCGATGGGCACAAGAGGTGCAATGTCGAGTTGCATGTACCCCCCTCCCCCTGAATGTGTCTCTGGGAATTGTAGTAACGCCGGGATGCTTTGCATTCAGTGGGTCAATGTGCCAGCAGTGCTCGAAGGACACAGCCTGGTTCATATTTTGGGTGGCGTTGGGGGCAGCTTGGTCGCTTCCCCTGTTGCCTCGCCTGTGGGCTGCTTTGTTGTGCATGCTTCCAGGCGCTTGGTTTCAGGCATTTTCCTCCTCCTCCTTCCCTCCTTCCTTGAGCAGCGGTTGAAGGCTTGGCCTTGTTCCCCGTGGGCAGGGCTGGTTGGGTGATATGTTCTGCCGAGGCCTCGGTCCGCAGCCTTCCTCTCTGCCCTGTTACTAAATGACAGGGCTGCGTGAGAGACGGGGGTCAGCCTCTCATCCAACCTGTGTGTGTCTGGTCAGAGTTAATAAAATATATTTTGCCTTGGATCAGCCGTGGTGTTAGCATTCTGCATCAAAGGCCGCCTCTTTAAATGCTATTACCATTCTGTTTGTGTGCATCAGAAATGACTTACCTAGTAATTTTCCTCAGTGTTATGCATACAGTATGTGCACTTTGTTGATGGGGTTTGTGCTGATGCCTGTAGAAACACAGTAATTTTACCTTTGTAAAGTGCCTCTGCATTTCTTTGGCCACATCCTGCATTTTGAGCATAATACATTGGAGCGCTCCAGGATTTTTTTTTCCCCCCAGAATACAATAGATTGCGTCTCAAAATGCAGGCCATTTCTTCATCTTTTGAAACTCGAAATAGGAGATATATTGTAATGGTGTCTCTGTGTGTGTTTTTTTAAAAACAGTGTCTCTGTTACAGTTGGCTTGGTTTCCAATTTATCAGGTTCCATGTGGAATGCCTGTAAAGGACGGATGTGTGCGTTCGATCAACATGGGCAGGGTCTCCCTGGTGAATCTGGTAACCGCGCTTAAGTACCAACAGCCCACAGAAGTGTCTCTGCCTGGGACCCCCAAACACACTGAGTTGGGGGGTCTTGCTTTCAGATGAGCTATTGACATCTTTAGCTTTCACTTCAGCAAAGGGAAGGGACACACCATGGACATCTGGTGAACCCCTCCGGACACTTGCAGAAGAGACGGCTCTCGCTGGTTGTAGGACCATTCCTTGTTTGTCTCAGGGATCTGAGGGGCTTAGGTTTGGGCTGTGGGCTTTTCTGCTCCCTCCGTCTGAAATCTGCTGGCATAAATCATATCCTAGCGTGGCTTCCAAAGTGTAACTCATCTTACTCAGCACTAGAAATACCTTTCAGAAGCAGAGACAGGTCTGCCTAGCTCAGCATCAGCTCTATCAGCTGTATATAAAACATTCTGCTCAGCCATTCCTTATAAATGCTTAGAGATGCTCAAAAAGGGGGGGACATCATGGTGATTGAAAAACAAATGGCAGCCAGAAGGTTGGCAGTGAGTGGGCCGTGAGCTGCTTCTTGTACATTCTTCCTGTAGCCGGGGTGTGTGTGTGTGTGGTTCGTTGTATTTATTGCCTTTTCATATTTGTTTTGCATGACCATGATTATATTTTGATGGGTTGTGAACCGCCCAGAGAGCGTTCACATTGCTGAGGTGGGATAGCAGTGAAGATAATGATCATGATGATGAAGGTATTGCTTGTGTGTGTGTTAGGTTAGGACTGGAGCAGAAACTGCTTGGGCTTTCTCGTGTGTTGGCATGCATCTAAGAAGCAGAAGCATGTGCGTGTGAGCGTACATGCGTTTTAGCCTGAAACCATGTCCAGCTCAGTTTCTGTTTTGTTTTAAACTTGATCTTATGCGTTGTGAGGGGGAAAAAAAACAGCAATTGCCTGTTCATTCAAGGTAGTAAGGCATAACCATCCATTAAAAACCTCCACTCAGGCAGCCGATCACTGAGGGAAAGCTTGCGTAAAGAGAAAGGTCTTTGCCTGCTAGAGGAAGGACAGCAAAGACGGGGCCAGCCTGGCTTCCTGTGGGAGGGAGTTCCACAGTCTGGGAGCAGCAACAGAGAAGATTTTCTCCCGGGTCACCATTCAAGCACACCTGTGAGGGTGGTGGGACTGAGAGAAAGCACTTGGGTGAGTTTTCATGGCCAATTTAACTCTAGATTTTTTAAAAAATGCCCAGCACTGTGGGGTTTGTAGGCATATTTGACTACCAGGGGCTAGGAGGATGGGAGTTGTTGCTCTCTCTGCGTAGCTCAAGAGTGCCCCAATCTCCTGCAGCAGCTCACTTTAGCTTGGAAACACCTTTCTCCAAAGGGCGCTTCTGTTTACAATTGTGGCACTCACTCTCTCGTCCTCCAGTCCCTCTCCAGTTCAGATTAAAGCCAAGGCACTGAGGAGGGGAGTCCCTCAGTGGTGCCCGTTAGAGAAGCGAGACTTCCACTTTGACACTGGTAATGGATCAGGTTGAGTGAGCACTTCCTCTTCCCAGGATCTTTTGCGAGAGTCCACCCAAAAAACAGGGCATAGGGGAAAGCAAAAAAGCTATCCGGTGCTTTGATGGCTTGCCCACACAACATACCGAATAACTAGTTGCACTCAGGATTTTGATTGCAAATTTAGAACCATGCCGTTGTCTGTGAAAATAGTTCTTAGGGTGTGCACCCTGGCAAGAAGGGGGGTCTGTTTCTCCTTAGACGTCCATGAAAGCTTTTATTTATCTACGGTTGACCTTAGGAATAGCACCGTGGAGAAACCGGTTTAAGAACTCTTCAATTTTCCCAGGACAGTCTGCGAGAGATCTCAAACTGGCTGTTGTAGAAGAAGGGAATTACAAAGAGAGAATGGAGGACCGTAGTAATAGATTTTGGTTGCCTAAATGAGTTCTGTTGCATCTCTGAAGGCTTCAGTAGAGAGAGAGGCTTTTTTTAGTCCAATGCAAGTATTAATAACCCAACCCAACAGAGACACTGACCTCTGTCCTGTAAATAACTCTTCATTCCCGTGACAGCCAAGTCTGCCTTGCTTATCACCACTGCTAGGATCTGCTAATTAACAGCAGTGCTAACAAGCCATTGAGACTTTTTCTATTGTCTACCTCTTCAATTGAATATGAATTTTAGCACCACGTAGATACATATAGGGAGCATGTGTTTGTATTCTTGTGTCTGAAGAAGTGGGAGGTGATCCACAAAAGTTCTTACCGTAGTAAACCTCTGAGTCTTAATGTGTCACAATATTATCCCTTGCCCCCCTTTTCTTTTGCTAATTTATTCTATAATATATATAGGCCTGTGCAGACGGGAACAAACAGTCAAGAATAGAAATTTGTCAGCACTAAAGCTGAAGATCAGTTTACCTTCAAAGATCACAAGAGAATGTTTTCTTGTAGAGGAGAGGGGAGATGTTGATTTATGGGTGGTGTTTTGGAAAAGATGTTTCTTATATTTTTATCCCACTTTTCCTCTGGGGTGTCAACCCACTTATATCGTTCCCTTCCTTCCCATCTTGCCCAATAACCTTCTTGCCAGTGTGGGGATTTGAAACCAGATTTCCCCAGTCCTCCTCCAGTATTCTAAACATTAAACCACACTGGCTGTCAAAGTGTGTCGTGGTGCATTGGCTAGTGTGATGGTGAAAACTAGGAAATGGGGGGGGAACTGGATCTGAGAAAGCCTGACTGGACCCCAGGAATATGGTAGCCTACGAGGCAGGTGTAGAGTTGATCATCGTCAGGCGACGTCTCTCATGGGCTGACCCATGGATCTCCCTGGTGGAGCCACTCAGAGGTGTTCTGAGTGAGCGTCAGCCCACCCGGGACATTGTCATGAACCCCTCTTTCAGGCTTTGGTCTTTAGCTTGCCTAGACATCCTTCTTGCTCCCCTCCCCTCTTGATTATTCCATGATTTGTAGTTCAAACAAAGTACAGTACGGAGTGAGCTGAAGCCTGCCCTACGGGATTCCTGCATTTTTCTTCTTCTTCTTCTTCTTCCTCCTCCTCCCCTTTTCATTTTCCTTGTGCTGAGCCGTGTTGGAGCTCATGGTGCCACTTGTGCTGAGGAAGGCAGGCGATGTTGACGCCAAGGATGGGTCTCCGTGGGTGTGTAGGGAAGAAAGGATAGAATATTATTACCTGGACTTGTCAGGAGCATCTTTTGGCTTCCAGGTCTTTCATGTGTCCCGATTGTCTGTCTTCTCTCTGAGCACAAAAGAAAAACATGCTGAAATACCAGATATGAAAAATGGAGACTTCAAAGCTGCAAAAAAAAAAGCACTTAATTTTGCTTTAAATGACTTGAATACATTTGCGTTATCTTCAGAAAAGTTCAGGTAGTGATTAGCTTTCATGACACCAAATGGTCGCTGCTTTTGTTCCTATCTTGTGAACACGCAATATCCCAGAGATGAGAGGAAGCTCTCTGAAAACCCCATTCTGTGCTTCTCTTAATATTGACAGATACTGAACGATCTCTCACAGGGCCAGAGAAAACATGGCGCCGGATCCTGGTATTCTCCCTTCTCTATTTCTGAACCTCGTATTTTTGGCAGATGTGAAAAATGGAATAGGTTTAGCATGAGATTGGATTGATTTTAGAGGGTTCTCTTCTCGTCAGAAGCAACACACGTTTTTGTTTTTAATGAATTATAAAATTATTTTGTCCATCAGGTGAGATCGAAGCCTGTTCATGTGAAAGAAGCTGAAGTGGGCAAAGAATGGAAAACGCTAAAAATTAAAGCATGGGTCAGGATAACAGATGTGTAAAGATTACATATTAATCTGGCATTGCCTTCTAGCACCATGATGTGTGGAATTTCTGGGCTTTATTGAAATTTGGCTTAACTTGTTGCAAAACCTTATGAGAGTGCGGCCGTAGTCATGCATCTTTGGAAAATCCATTCAGCTCGATATCCCTGGATACAATGAAAAGGCTAGACTTCCCCTAAACATGTACAGACCAGTGAAGAATACGGAAGCTGGTTGGTGTGTGTAGAAGATGGAGGAGGAGGAAGAAGAAGCTTTGCTTTTGGGTGATGCTTCTCCTTCTGGTTCTGCTGGGTAGAAGCTGGAAAGAGTTCACAAAGTAGGTTCACTGTCATATACACCAGTGGCGGGTAATTCCACCTCTGGTCTGTTTCATCTTGGCTTGTGTACATCTGTAGGTTTGTTGTGCCTCTGCATTGATATGCATTATTAAAAAATGCAGCCTTCCCTTAATACTTGCCAGAATGCCTCTTCTAATGCATTTACACTTGAGAGCTGTGTTCCAGCAGTCAAAGACATGATTTATGATGATAGTGTGGAGCTCCATGCTGCTTTGGCGTGTGCCAGGCAGATCTTCTTGTATGTGAATTTGCAAACATTTATGGCTGCTGTGTGCGGAAGGAAACTGGCCCTGATTCTTCTGTCAGGAATCATCGCCTGGCCTTCCTTGGTGGGGTTCCAGGAGGTGAGGTCCATCATTTGAAGGGGCCTCGTCCAACCCTTTCCATTCCTGAGGTCTGTGTGTATACGAATAATGCACATCTGAGAATAGCCTACAGTTCTTTCCAGTTCTAGTTTCAATTTCATCTCTGTGGCTGTTTGCATGCCAACTCTTGTGTTGCACAAGGGAAGCTAACGTGACCCGGGACGGTGCCTTTCAGGCAGAACAAGTTTCCAGACAAAGTGCTTTTGGTGCAGACGGCGTCCTCTTCCCTCCGCTGCCGATTTGAGCTGGCTTTGCCAGCGTGATTGGTGAGAATAGAAGATGATTGCTGTGCCTCTCCTGGTACATGTTGTGGCACTTCAGTAGCATCTCAATTGTAGGGTTGGTGGAATGATCATGTTCTGATTCATTCTTGCGTTTAAGATCGAAGTTAGGGCTGCTGTGACTCACACTCTGAGCTTCCCTTAGAAAAGAGGTGTGTGTGTGTGTGTGTGTGTGTGTGTGTGTGTGTGTGTGTGTGTGTGTGTGTGTGTGTGTGTGTGTGTGTGTGTGTGTGTGTGTGTGTGTGTGTGTGTGTGTGTGTGTGTGTGTGTGTGTGTGTGTGTGTGTGTGTGTGTGTGTGTGTGTGTGTGTGTGTAACATTCTGCCTTGGGGAGTGGCTACGACATGTTTCCAGGTGCAATTTTTACTGCAGGTCTTGCCAGCTTCCTTTCCTCGGTAATGCACGGCTGCAGTTCTCTTTGTATCGGCGCATCAGCCCCACTGAGCAAACTCTTGCAGCGTTGACCGGTAAGAGTTCGAAGCTGTACATCAGGAGACTTTACTCCAATGACCATTGCCTTGTGCAAGAGTGAAATGATGAAAAGGCTTTTGGCTAGCCCTTCCAATACTGTTTTAAGACCTAATGACTTTCCTGTTCCTTTGAAGTGACAGAACCTTAATTAATAGGGTGGCATGGCGTAACACAAATGGTTGCATTCCACATTCCTGGACTTCAAGGAACGTGCGATTAATATTTTTTCCGCCACCCGTTTCAGACTTCTGCTATCACTGCTGTTTAACAGAGCTGTCCTTGAAGGCCCAATGGATGTCCTTGTCTCCTAGATGTGGTGCAGGAGACTGGGGTGTTGTGTCCAGGTTGCTTTTGAGAGCCATCCCGCGTTGAGGGGACTTGCATGAAGTTGCACTCAAAACAAGCTTGTGGAGCAAGGAACCACATATCTGTGGCTTAGCTTTGTGGGCCTTTGCTGAACAACGGCCGAGATGGCCTTCCTGGGGCCTCTGGGCTGTATTCTGTTCCCTGCTTTTCTTCCTCTCGTTCGTCTTGCCCTACTTGGACTTGCCGTTGCATTCCTGGGTTGGCAAGGAAAGCGTTTAAGGTATGGTCGGTGAAAGGAGCTGACGGTGCAGGCTTAAACGTGTTTCTAGGCTAGAAACAGGAGATCTTTCCTGCAGCTTCCACCGTGAATTGCGGTTGTTTTAATTAATTGTGTTTAATTTTTTTTATAAATACCATGTTTTAAGACACCTTCAGGGGGCTTTGCCTTCAAAGGCAGTACAGAAATATTTTAAATAAATAACAACTGCGTAGCTCAACCCTCTGCAGACTGCAGGCAGCAGCGATTGGAAGAGATGAGTCTCAGTACAAGAAGCAGTTTATTTCCAGTCGCTCTCTGAAAGATCCCAGATGCTTACCTGTGATTTAAAGAGACAATAATGAAGCAGTGGCCCTGTTCCTTTGACATCTCCCTAACCCTCATCCCTGTTAGGGAAAAAAAAAGCCAGGAAGAAATCCGCAGCCATTAAGCTCAAAGGGGTGGCCTCTCCCTGCTCCAAAATAGAAATATGAGCTGGAGTTGACGGTCTCCAAAGATACATCAGAGTTATCGGATTAAGCAAGAGGAACTGCTTGTTGCTGCATTTCTGTCTTGTAAATGAGCTTGCGATGCAGCCCCTCTCGCTGTGTGAGAGCGTTTTAAAATATTTGTGCTATTAATCTCTGGAGTTCGTTGCTGCTAAACGTTGAGAGGTTGGCTCTTTGTTTGTTTTGGCTAAAAATTTGTGTGGAAAGCAAATTGCCCTCAAGCTATCTTCTGTGGATTTCTTTCTTTTCTTTTAAAAAAAATGTCTTTAAGGTGAATACATTACATGTTAACAGATGTTAAGATAGTTTTCCCAGTTCTCCTCCCGCCTAAAGGAGCATTGAGGTTTATGAGGCCATAGGAGCTTTACCAGCTACCTCCTGTATCGCATGGGTTGGGTCTTCAAGGTCTTGATAGGGTCACCGGTCTACCGTGTCTACTCTGTGCCTATACCTTATGGCTCTGTGGTGGTTTTCTGGGGGGTTTTTGGCCTGGAGGGTGCAGATGGTGGTGGGGCTTCCTTGATCAGAATGGACGTTGAAGCTGTGGTTGCAAAGCAGTTCCTACTGGAGTATTCGTTGCTTAGTTCCAAAAAAGGAGTTCAATTAGGTTGGACCATGTTGATGGCGATGATGGCAAGGAGCTGCAGAGTGGCATGTAGCCATATTCGTTCTCTGTGTCCATGTTGAAGATACTGTAAAAGAAATCGACACTGAGTAGGCTTTATCGGAGTTTACTCCGTTCACCGACCATTTGGTGAAGGACTGGACTGGCTTCCTACTCCAGATGTGCCACACCACTGATTCCTGGGGTTGCCAGCCACCATTCCTCTGTTGCAGGGGTTCCCAACCTTGGGTCCCCAGGTGTCCTTGAACTACAACTCCCAGAAATCCTGCCCAGCATAGCTGGTGGTGAAGGCTTCTTCCTGAGAGTTGCAGTCCAAGAACATTGGTGGACCCGAGGTTGGGAATCACGACTCAGTTGGTGTGTCTGTGGTCAAAAAGAACACTGCTGGCCAAGACGAGGTGGCAAGCTGATTAGCTCAGACTGTTTCGTTTAGAGACAGCTATTCTTGGACTCAGTTTCCTGGATCCCAAGGCCTCAATGTTGGGCAAGGTCAGCAAATAAACAGCTCTTAGCCGGGATTTGTTTGTGCCTTCTCCTTCGTTGAATGTCTCCCATTCCTTTGACCTTCCAGCGTCTGTTGGAGGCACGCAGACTGTCAGCCTGGTTTTTATTCTTAGCCGTCTTCCTTCTCCTCCTCTGCCTTGACAGTCTTTCCCTTGCTGCCGGATGGCTGTGATTTCTCCGGCTCCGTGACATTATTTGCCTAAGCGTTATGAGCAGATTAACTGAGCTCACCTGGTCCAGGTTTTCAGAGGAGCTGCAAATATTCCTGTATTTTTCCTGACGCACCAAATGATGTCAGTTTCTCTTTTTCTTGGTGGATGTTGCAGGTGGGCGGGGCTGCTGCCGTGCAAGCTGCATTAAGCATCTTGTCTGTAAGCATTACTTCAAGCAAGCACTTATTTGCAAAATGGTCTACTGAGCAAATGACAACAAGCTTGAAAAATCCAGTTGGTTAGAAAGCCCTGTGTTAAATGAGCAGGATAGAAAGGTAGCTTATGGGGTGTGGCCCTCGCTCTGCATGGCCTCCGTTGCTTTTACCCGGAGCACTTTGGGGCTGGTGTCCGAGCATCTCCTGGCAGAGGCAGGCATCTGTCCTTTGCCCAATAGTGGGGCAGAAACTCCTGCTGTGTGTAGTTCTGACCGTCATGTCATGCCTTTGTTTATAGTCACTCAGTGCCCAAGGTGGCTACCTTACCAGTGAATATGGCATAGAGGTGAGCGTTTGGTGTCTGTCTCAGGAGCTGACCATTGCATTGACTTTGTTGATACCCATAGTTGCTCTGTTGGGCAAAGAGGCTCGCATGGCAGTTTCTGACGAGGGCCTCAACGGATGGAAGTGAATCTTGCCCAGTGCAGAAGAAAATAAGACGGAAGGGGGCGGCATAGATCCCACCCAGGGACAACGTGGTCTACTTTGATGGTGCTCAAGTGGATGCAAACATGATTGGTGCTAAATTCCAGCGCCAGTGAGTAGAAGCGCATCTTATCTGAGTCCTAGTAGAGGTTGCTTTCTGCAGACTGTATAGTAGGAGCCTAGTGAATGTTTCTGTAGGCTTCTTAACATAACTGCCTCCTATGCTTTAATCTCCTCTGGTAGCCTTCTATTTTCCCTGTTTCTATATCTGCAGTTCTTGGCCATTCTGTGAAACGTAGTTCTCCGTGACGGGAGGAGAAATCTATGCAGTCTGTTGTGCATCCGAAATAGTTTACAAAATCAGCAAATGCTTTGCAGCTTTGCAGAAATTACATAATTTCTGTCCCAGTAAGTGGGCCTTTTGTGTTCCGAATCTGTTTCTTTTCAACTTCGAATTGGGTCCCCTCTCCTGGAATGTTCTTCTGGCGACTGAGATGGAAGTGAGTAAAGTAGACAATGCAAGCTGTTTCGAAGCGAGACGCGCACTGCCTCTCGCTCTTTTCCTCTCTTTTTTTTTACCACACGTCAGCACATCTTTGAAATATTCACTGTTTAAGGCCTCGTTTTCTCCCAGTCTTAATTAAAAGAGAAAAAGAGTTTTTGGAGAGGGGGAGATGTAACAGGGAGGGGTAAGAAAGGAAGAAGTCTTCAAAACAAATTTGTTCTGCCGTTTGGTATTGGTGTACGACACCAGTGTAACTCTGTGTAATTATCACATTTTTGAGAACTGTCTAATTAGGATTCTTGGGGTTAGAAAACTAAGTAGGAAGCGGATTCCGCAGACATCAAAACTGTTACTCTCTGGTGGGTGAAGGCTGGGTTTGACGGCTGCCAGCTTCCTTGGAAGGCCCAGTTGGGTCAGAACAGCTTGTGGGTCCAGCCTCCTTGCTTTGCTCGGGTGGGGCCGGTGCCAGGAGAGCCGCGTGGGGCTGTCGGGGAGGGGGGCAGGAAGTCCTTCTGGATGGCGTTAAGGAATCTAGGTCAACGTAGCAGCCACTCCAGCTCCTGTAGGCAGATTAATTTCCCTTTGTGCCACCCTAGTTTTTAAGTAGACTGCGCTGAGTCCAGGAAAGCGAGGATGCGTGGTTCCTCCGTGCCTCTTAGTCAGCAGGGAGCCAGGAATTAAATTGATGTGTGGGGGAGTTTTGATTTGTGGTTCGGTAGGAAGAGTATAGCTCCCTCCTAATGTGACCCCCTGCTGAGGAGGAAGTTGGCATGGTGGTGTGGTTTTTTTTAGCCATAGCATCCATTAAGGAAGTCTTCTCTCCCCCCCCCCATGCCATTAATGGCCCTTAGAGAGATTTTGAGCATGGGGTGCAGGAAAAGGGGGAGTGACCCTGGGGTGGAGTCTTGCCGTAATGCTGAAAGCAGAAGCCCTGCCCCAGCTTAGCCCTGCTTTTTTGGGGATCATCCGATGGAGATGATGTTGGAGGTGGAAGCTACTGTGGGGCCAGACTCTCTGTTCCCTTGGCGGTCTTCCTCCACCCTTGATTCCAGCTTCGCAATGGTAGTCCACAACTCCTTCACTCACTCATGTTGCTGCTCTCTTGGACCCGCCTGGATGGGATCCATGTGCTGTTCTTTTACCCGGGGCCATCCCTCCTTTTAGGTTGGTGGTATGCCATGGATAGTTCAGATTGCACCGTCTTTAGCCTTGCCCTTGACTTAATGGCAAGGGGAATTTTGGCTAGCCCTGCGCTGCAGGCGCCAGGACTTCATCCGACGCTGCCCCCACCCTGCTCCTTGGAAAACTCTCCTTGGCACTTGGGAGCAAGTGATAGAAGGCGCATCACTCATTTGAAATGGATTGGACTGCTAGGTTAATGGGAGATCTAAGCTGGGCCTCATGCGTTCTGTCCAGAGTAATCACTTTTAGGTTGATTTAGAGTTCTTAAATATCCTGAATGGCTTCTCATAATCTTTTAAAGTAGAATGCACACGTTTAATGTGATAGATATTTTTTAAAACCGCATAACTGCCAGATGGCATATTTTGCAGAATGTCGGGAGCACATGGTGGAATAATGCTCAGAGTACGTGGAAGGAGCTGTGTGTATATCCCGTAAGGTGAGTTTGCTAGAAACCAAGGAGGCGTTTAGTGGATCCCTTTTGGGCCAGCTTTTTTTCCTGACTTGTTGAAGGGTGTGGGGCTGCTTCCCCCCTTCACATCTTTGGCAAAGCATTTATGGTAATGATTAAAGGACTGTGTCATTCCAGGAGAAAACATATTGCTAGGAGTGCCAGATTCCATGAGAGATGAGACCTCTACGCTTGTAATGATTTAGTAAAAATGGACATCTTTAACAGACCTGGTCATCTTTCTCCTCCCCCCCTCCTTTAATCTCAGGCAATGCAGCCCCTTATAACACTCTCCTTTCTACAACAGTGAATCTACCCGGGAGCTTTCTTGCAGAAGCCCTGAAATGCATACATTTTCTCAGATTAGTTGATGACTTAGCCTGAATCCGTCTCACAGCTGTTCCGTAGCTCAAGTCTGCCCCAGAGAGTGTTAAAATAGTCATAGCTACAGGGGCTTAGGAAGGATAAGAAATGTTAGAGACAGCTGCAGTGCAATAGCGCGCGCTGGGCCAGAGAACCGCACAGAACAGGTTAGACGAGGCAAACAAGCTTTGTCATGATTATGGAAGCCTCTGCCAGGGTTTGCATTTCCCTTTCAGCAGCAGAGTTCCCAAACTGGGCTGGCAGCTCGGAACTGGTTTACATGTTGACACCTTTCCTCATTGTGTGTGTTAAGAACAGGTCTCTCCATTGTCACGTGCGGCTTGC
Source organism: Pogona vitticeps (assembly GCF_051106095.1). Taxonomy (NCBI): domain Eukaryota; kingdom Metazoa; phylum Chordata; class Lepidosauria; order Squamata; family Agamidae; genus Pogona; species Pogona vitticeps. Next base: position 28,982,813 of record NC_135790.1, on the reverse strand, counting down.
GTGCCCCTTGTCTGCTGTTTGCACAGTTTATTGGAGAGCAAGGTTTGGTGGATTGTAATTCAACTCCTCACGCGCAGGAAGGATAAATGTAAGAGCTTCAGAGAGGAAGGTGGGTCGGTGTGTAAGTGTCAGTCTCAGTGAACGGGCGTGTAGATGACCGCGTCGGTCTCCAGCCAGTGCTCTCATTGTAGGCTCTTTGTGGGACCGTCTGATCTTCATACAGACAGAATGGGTCTCCTGGACACTAGATTTCCCACCCCCACCCCAGTCTTTGGAGATGGCTTTCCAAGGGCCTGTTGTGCTGCACCAAACGTCTCTGCCGTGATGCTGGACCAAGAAATAGTCGTAGAAGGGAGTTTTGTTTCTAACAGTCTCTCCTTCGTGATAAGTGTAAACTGGAGCCAGCGGCTGACCAAATGGAGTCTGGAAAGCCAGGGGTGTCCTTGAGGTGTTTTCAAGGTCTCTTCAGATAAATAAAGGTAGAAGAAGGGTAGGTTCAGGCGCGTCATTCTTCTGCCGAGGCGCTGTGAGTACTTACTAACATGGCTAGCCTATGATTGCATGATTCTTCAAACATGGGAGGGAGATGATACTCTTGTCTTTCTTTCCTGGACATTGACTTTTTATCTCCACCCAACACCCTCCCCCCCGCTGTGACCACAACAAATATCATCTTGCATAGGACAGAATATCAAATAATTAGGGTAGAACCCGGAGGAAGGTTGCTTTGTTTAAGCAGAGTCCAGTGTGTGTGCCCGGCTTCTCCTGGAGGCGGCCTGGTCTCTGTGCAGACCCCAGGCCCTTCTAGAATTTAAGGAATGGGGCGATGGTCGTTCCCGCACACCCCCAAAAAAGGCTGCTTTAGCCAATTTAGAAGCTAAAGCTGTATCTCTTGATTTCATGTGTTGCTGGAGCATCTGCCATGGCAATGAAATCTTGACACTTTCAGTGCTTTGGAAACAGGCTTGGGAAACAGATGATGCTCTTCTCCCTGGCAACAACTTGGTGCGACTTCTAGACCATCTGACCCTTTGGTGGACATTTACTGGGTTTGATAGGATTTATCTAATCTTGGTATAATTAATTACTCAGGTCCATTTGAGAGGAGGGTGTAGGGAGGGAGAGCAAAGAAGCCTCTCCACCATGGCCTCGTCTTGGTTGGCTTCTCCTGGGGGGGGGTACCTCCCCGGGCACACTTCTTTTGCCTCCCAAAGGAGCCCTTTTTCGGCTGAAGCACACGAGGCAGTGAGATGCTTGGATGCTGTCCTATTGGAAAGTGCTTTCGACAGCTGCCACGAAGAAGAGGCAACACAGGGCTACAACGAGATGAATCGCCATGACTTTGTGCAGTGAGACAAAGTGGATGTTTGAATGTTGCCCCGGCGTTGGGGACGCAGCTGACGAATCCTTGCTGGCAACTCACTTATTGCAACAGAGAAATATGGTTTGAGCCTAATAAAATGGAGGGTTTATTGCTGAACCAATGATGCAGCTTTTAAATCACCCCAGGAGAGTTTTGAACGCTCGATTGCCTAATGAATCTCCTCTCTATGTTCCTCCTCATGTAAATGGAATCTTATTAAGTTTGAAGTCTCTTAATGCAGCAGGAAGTGTGGATGCTGCCAGGAGATTGGAAGTGGGTGCTTGCCCGTTTGGTGCACAGTCTCCTTTAAGAGTGCATGGCCTCCTCGGGTGGTGGCTTGTATTTACCACACACTTTTACCTACTTCAGAGTTCCATTTAAACCATCCTTCTTTTCAGCTTCAAAGATTCTAGGAACTTGCTTAGGTCAGAAAGAAGAAAGGCCAGGCCTGCTTCCTATGTTGAGAGCTGAAAAGTCATAGCACTAAAGGAAAGGGATGCTGAGGGAAGAGGAAAAGTATCGATAATCTTAGGTATAAGATCATGAGCTACACAGTTTTGCAGGTTTAATATAATTAAGATCCAACACGGGAACTCGTGTATCTTCCTTTGTTTATTGTTTATGTTCCCACCTGGATGCTGGTATCCTGATTCTTGGTGCAGCGGAGCATGCCTGAATATTGGTTTTTGTGATTATATAGGAGCATCTAGAAGTATACACTCAATAAAATTATGGACTGAAAGAAAAGTCAAGGAAGGGAGATGTCAAGAAAGAAATCGCCACCCCATTTAAGCTGATATAGTTAGATTTGTCCTTAAATCTCATGTGTTGCTTTGAATAGTAAAGGTGCAATGTCAATTGATTTTTTTTGGCTTTTTGAAACTGATCTGCGTTGGTGGAGGAAGTGTTCTGGTTGGCTGCATGTATCAGAGATGGCTGGCTGGCTGGCTGCAGAATATGAGAAGAGTGTATGGACCAGTAAATACTTCCAGTGTTGGTTCCTCTCCTCTATCAGATGTCAAGCAGTCTGTCTTGATAGACGCTTGTAAGGGCTCTGTCAAGAGGGATGCTAATAAAATGACTAAGGATGTCAGGAGCTAGATGGAGAGAACTGATAAAAAAATTGGGTTGGATAGCAATGCTTATTCCTGGTAAGGGGTAGAAATGATGGGAGTCGGCACAGCCTGGTTCAGGCGTAATGAGAAACTATGGTTGTGCTCCTCTGAAATGTCGGGGTCATAGTGTGGGGTTGCCAGTTGGCAACAGTGACAAGCACACCTTCTTTCCTAACTGTTCAGCATACCAGCTGTGAACTTTCCTGCATCAACCTGATTTGGCAACAGTCACCCACACCTTAGCAATGCTGTGTCTTGACTACTGCAGTGTGCACCTTCCATGGAGCCATCCCTTGAAGAGTGTCCCAGATCTTTCTTTGGTACAGTGTGCTTCAATCAGGCTGCTTGCCTAGTGTGTGGAATTGTATAACCACAATACCAAAAGAACTACCCTGATTGCCACCTGCTTCCAGGCCAAATTCAAGACATAGACTTCAGGCTTTAAAGCTTGAAGCAGCTAAGGAGTTGGCAATTTTGGGCATCTCTTGTCATCTTAGGAAGCGGTCTCCATCATTAGGATTTTCTTTTGGAGAAGGCCTGCTCAACTGGTACGTGGGAGAGAGGTCTTTGCCCCCATGTTGCTCTCAGTGGCTGGTGGGTTGCCTGTTCGATTTGAGAGCAGTTCCTGCTCTCACCGTCTTTGAGCAGGGTGTGAAGGCCTATTCTTTGTGTGTGTGTGTTTAAACTACACAGTGTTTATTGTGATGACTTCAGCCAACTTGTTTAGAATCAGTTTTCATGGGTTTTTATGGGTGGATCTCTTTCTGTTTGCTTGTTTTTGTCCTGTTGTATGATGTTTGTAAGCTGGCTCGAGTGCTACTCTGTCGTGGGAATGTACTCCACAAATATTTACAGTTCTTTTGTCAACTGGATGCGATGAGGAGTCGTCTGTCTTGCCACACATGTTGGTGTGTGATGCTGTGTTAATGGTGCCGATTTCACCCCTTTCTAGAGTTCTGGGTTAATATTTTCCTTTGTACTTTTGTGGGGTTTTTTTTTTGTCTTTTTTTGGTGGCCAAGCAGTGTTTGAAAATTGTCCTCAGTAAAGTCTCTCACAGCTTCTAATATTTCATAGTTGCTGTGTTATTTTTAGAACAGCATGAAATCTCTACATAAATGGGACGAACGAGGCCTCTCGGCTGATCTTCAAAGCTTTATTTAGTAGATTAACTGTCCTGCTAGATTAAAATGTATCCCGGTATCTACAGCAACTTCCATTTCGAGGCAGGAGGTAAAAGACAGAGACAAAAATGTATGCTTGAGACACCCACAAAAAGCAGTAACCATGTCTGTTGGTGCAGACGAAAAATAAACCAAGAGAAACCTGTTTTAAGGTTTCCACTACTGGAAAAATCCATTTCCTTCTCTCTTATACTCATTTTTTTTTATCACCTGTGCTGCAAGAGATCCTGGTATTTGCATATGTGCTAATGACTGGTTTGGTTGTCTACGGTGGAGGATTGGACGCCCCATGTGCTTTAGCGCATAGAGTAAGGGACTTTGGAGAACACCTGTTCGAATCTCCACCTGGCCATGAAAACTCATTGGGGGAGTAAAAACACTCCCTAAATATCTCACTTAACTTTGAAGCCCTGTCAGGATCGCTGGAAGTTGGTTCACACTTGACAACACAGAACACGCAGATGAGATCTTTCCAAAAGGTGGTTTGGTAAGGCGGAAAGGTTCGATTAAACATGAAGGGGAAAACAGTGAAATGGCAACCAAATGGCTGGGAAATGGCGTGCATTTCTTGTGTTACTGGGTTGCAGTTGACTTGCACCATGGTGGTAGCGAATGAATGAGGCCATTTTGACTTTTGTTTCAGATTGCGACAGGCTGGATCCTGTGGAGCAGGGTTTGGCAGGCAACTGTAGTTTTGTAGCCCCTAGGTAAGGTGTTTCCTTCTGTATGAAAACAGAGGCTGAGAGGGACCTTCACCCAAACTGTCAAAACTAAAAACATACTCTGTCTTTCCAGGTTAATACAACCAGGAAAGTTCAGTGCTTTTACTGACCCACACTCTTTTTAATTCCAACTTTTTTAAAAAAGTTTTACTTAGCTTTATAAACTTGTTGGATGCAAAGCACTGTCAGTTGAGAGGGTTGAATCTGGTTGGGTCCTTATGAGATGCTGGACATGGTGGCGCTGCAGGTTAAACCACAGAAGTCTCTGTGCTGCAAAGTCAGAATACCAGCAGTAATAAGATCGAATCCACGCAACGGAGGGAGCTCCCCTTGCCTGTCCCAGCTCCTGCCAACCTGGCAGTTCAACAGCATGCAAATGCAAGTAGATAAATAGGGACACCTCGGTGGGAAGGTAAACAGAGTCGGACATGAGTGGACTAAATGTCAAGGGGAATCTTTACCTTTACCTTTTTTAATGGGATGCTGGGTTCACTGTTGCCCTGTTACCTATTTCTTAATTATGTTTTGCCAGATGTGTCTAAGAAATAGGTTCTGAAAAAAAAATCTGGTTTTTCCTCTTCTGAACTCCCTTGGTACTCCTCTTGGCTAATGGAAAACATGAATTACAACCACATTGCTCAGGTTGAATGAACTCCGTACTGTGTTGAGAATAGGGTAGACTTGCTTTGGTCTTTGACAGCTGATTTCCAAAATGTTTTAACAATCCACAATCAGTTAAATAATCATTGGAAGAGGTGGAGCATCATCCGGTAGGAAGCACACCACCATACAGTACCTTGGAGAATAAACACAAACCTGGATTGATAATCCAGAGGCTAGCTGTTTTTGAAGACTTGAATCGGCTGTCTTGAATTTGAAGAGAGAGTCTGCTGCTCATAATGATCTCATGGTCTTGGAATGATGTCTAAATTCTCTCCAAATCCTTCACTCACAACTGGAAAAAAGAAAAAAAAAAGATAGAAAGGGGGTTTGATTCTTGAGACATATGGGTAAAATGGGCCCTATGAAGTAACATGTCCAGATGGATTACATAAGGAGCTTGACATCTTGTTTAAAAACAAATCATTCATTATGCAGTGATGAATAATCAAGCATTACAGTTTCATCTCTGGAGATCCGTTTTTTTTGGTTGGGATTTTGATAGTTCTGTAATTAAAAGCTGAAAGCTATTACACTGTCTACACGCTGATCAATTGGTAATTAAAAAGTTGATGATAGATATGGCATTTCATGGGACTGCGTGGCTTATGAACAAATTTCCGTACTCTCTTGAAATTTGCCATTTCGGTGTGTGCTCAGTACTGGTGAGCTACTTGATTTGAATCTTACAAATACCATTGAATTATCAAAATTTGCATACTATAATTTGGGATGTTAATAGATCATATTACTTCAGTCCAATCCAATTTCAAAGGTTAGGTTTCTTTCTTTCTTCCGGATATGTAAAATACCATCATTTTGAATAACATTTAATTAAATCGGACTGCCCTATCAGAATTGAGATCTTGTGGCTTGTTTAATTAGTGGGATTTTAATACCATCCCATGGAAAACAGCAAATAAACACCCCTTGCAAAATGGACAAACTGGCAATTGGAATTAAATTTCTCCTCCATAATCCAATGGACTGGCAGAACCTTTAGCAAAGGGGGGGGGGCTAACAGTGTTCTGTTACTTCATGTCGTTCTTTGAAATAATTCCTGCAAATAATAAGCATTTTCCCTTCCGAAATCCATGTGTTGGACGCCTGTGGGTTGCAACAATCTCAGGATTGTTTATTCTGATGAAGAAGCAAGTCACTGTTGTCTTCTTACAAGAGCTGTTCCATGCATTCCCAGGAGGTAAGAAGAGAGAGAACCTGGTAGCAGTCGTGCTGAACATCAGATTTTCCCAAAAGGTCCATCCAAGGAGACTTTCCAGAAGTCATGACCATTTGAACTCCGTCGCCCCAACCGGGTAGATTTGATTTAAATCACATTGATTCAAATCGCCATTTAAATCACGATTTTAAATGAACAGATTTGGGTTTTTGGATGATTTAAATTAAAAAAACCCACAATTTTTTTTAAAATTTCAATCGTGAATCAATTTGCTTTTATTTCTTTTTTTTAAATCTCTGGTTTCTATCCACACTGGACCACAGTTCTGGTGGGAAATGCTGGAGGGAGGGGTTGGGATTCCTGCCTTTGAAAAATATTGTTTAGCTGCCAAGAAAGTCCCCGAAAAGCGAGGAGCAGCAGGGGGAGGAAGGATCCCCGTGCTCTTTCCATTTCGCTTTGGAGCATGGGAATGCCTACTGGAGGATCATTCCTGGGCTTTGCAGTGGACCTTTGGCCCCTGCTTCTGTCACTTCTCTGTTGCCCTGAAGTGCCCCCTCCCCATATTTGCCTACACAGCTGGCCAGTTGTGTGGCCTTGCACCACCACAATCCTGTTTGCCCTGACAGCTTGTCCGCGGTGGAGACCATTCACTGGAAACGGAGGGAGATGATAGATCGGAGCCGGTTTGCCTGGCAGACGCTTCCCAGAAATGGATGTCATGGGACTTCTCTTGCGGGTAGGCCCTTGGGCTGGGGCGTCGTGAAGGCTGGGGCTGTTCAACCAGATCACCTCATCTTGCATCCCATTTCGTGAGGTCCTGCCAAATACCGTGCAGAGGGGTTGAAATTCAGTGTTGTGGCACCAGATCAAGTTCTCTTAGCCAACCTTGACTTCCTGAAATATGATTGCATAGTCAACAGATGTGTGATCTGAAGCAAAGAGTGTATCTACTATGCTTAAAGGAATGCATTCAGAGCTGTTATGAAAAAGGTAATGAATATCTAATCCTCAAGGCTTATTTTCAAAGTCTCTTGGGGGGTTTCTTTCTGCACCGAATTAAATTCTATTCCTCTTTCATATGAATTAAAAGTCTCCGGCAGTTTTGGCCCAGTGCTCTCTAGCTTGTAGTAGAGGCATAGAAAGTTTTGCATTGGTTATGTGATTATAATTCTTTTTTAAACAGAGGGAAGTTTGAAGAGATATCCTCTGGAGTGACTCTGGGTGTATGTGTATCAATTTTTGTGTATGGTGCTATTTAAACTAAGCCTTTGCTTTGTGGCGTGATGAGAAGACTGAAGGAAAAAATTAAAATTAAGAAAAATTAAAATTAAGAAAAATAGAGGTGCATTTGGTGATGGCAGAAGGTTCGGTGATGGTATGGTCCTTGGTCATCTTTTGGGGGGGGGCGTGTGTGTCTTGTCACTCTTTTGTGATGAAGATTGGAAATGTGCAAAAGTGTGGATGATAGATATTAATTGATATTATAGGGAAGCAGAGTCTGGGTACAAAGTTTTACTCGGAAATGGGAGCCATGTTTAGAACTCTGCAGAGCATCGGAGAGGACCATTTTCTCAGAGATGCCTCATTTGTTGGCATGTTAAGCTAATTAGGTGGTGAGGTTCATTACATCTGCCTGCCAGCTGTGCACCCAGCTAGTGTGACTTCAAATAGGGAATTCCCATCATTCCTTTGTGTGTAACCCAACACCGGATGCACATTGAATGGCATGGGCTGCAGTCACCCTAAATCTTACACCTTGTTGTCAGAAGGTGCCCGGTTTTCTAATTGCAAGTGTAACTCTGGAGGTCTGTGAAGAATGCCGGGTAGTTCTAGAAGCCAGATCAAAGACAGGTAGCCAAGGGGTGGGTGGGTTAAAGGCCATTTCTGAGATTGGCCAGCAGCCGGGGAACTGTCCTTCCAAGGCCAAAGTGGAGAGAGCAAATGATTAACTAGCTGATCTTCTTTCGTTTATTTATTTTGAGAAAACCGAGCATGGTATTTCAGCTCTTCAGAGGGATCTTAAAATATGTAAGAGAACCGTAGTTCTGTGGTGTTTTGTCTCTACGCAACTTTTCATGGCGCAGCAAGGAGACGCAGTCCGTGAGAAGGAATTTGCGATTCCTGGAGAGAGACCGTCAAGCAGAACAGAGTGAAGGCCTCCAAAGTCGGTTAAGGAACAAAGCCTATCCTCCTGTAACAAACCACGAAGTCAATGATCAGAACATCCAAGTTAAGAATAACCATCGAAGAGCAGATTTGCTTCAGTGGCCGCTTTGGAAACGTTTCTCATGGAGCCGGTTGGCTGCATGTGGGCAGAAGGACCTGCAAGGTGTCCTGAGCCTCACTGGAGGATGATGGAGCCTAATTTTAGGAATATGTGGAGTCACGTGGTGTGGCTTTCTGTGGGCAAGAGCTTGAGCTACTTCTTGTGGAGTTTTATTTATTACTTAAAATTTAAGCCAAATGTCTAACAGGTACACATAAGGGGGGAAGCCAGCCATGCCAGCTGGGGCAACGTTTTTTTAAAAAATATTTTCTTTTGAAATAAGAGGCATACATTAAAGTTGGTTTTTTTAAAGGGTCTGGGGATTAGTATTGATTATAAGTTGAATGCGCCTTTAAAAGGTTCTATGCAAACAGAGAAGAGTTGGATGACAGCCTGTTTATTGTGTTTCATGTAGCACTAAACAGAGAAAGCAAAAGGGGAAATGCTGTCTGGCTGAAGCTTAATTTGGCAGCCTGTACTGAAGAATTAAACATGCTGCTGCAAGTAGAAAACTTTGAAAATGATAAATGCATGCAATGGGGATGGGTGGGTGGGAACCTTCAAAACAGTCTTTCATAATCAGAAAGTGTTTTTTTTTTAATTCCTGGAATACATTCTGATGGAGTTTATTTATAACCCGTGCATTAAAGTTAAAACAACAACACTGAAAAGGTCTTATGTGACAGACTGCTCTTGAAGTATGGCCTTATTTAAATAGTCAAATAATTCAAAGTGATAGGTTGGGAGGAGAAATAATAATATTTCTTGTTGGCGTACTTAAAAGCGGTGAATGGATAGCATAGAAGTGGAAAATTAGCTCTGGGAGGCCTAGACAAGGTCATTGTTTTGTCAGTATTTTTCTCTCCTGGGTCCCCTTTTTGGTCCTAACTGAGATTGTAAGATGCTGGAACCTGCTGGACCCATGTGTACCTCAAGAAGCAAGCTAGAGGGTGCAGGATTAAGTGCCAGGTTGGTTATGAGTGGGTACATGTATGTTTTAATAAAATGGAGTGAAACCCATAATGCTTCAAGAGATGAGTTCTCTCATCTGTTGGATCCATAAGGTGACTATTTTTTTATTTCAAAAAGTTTGTAACACCAGTTTGGAAAAAAAAAGTGCACTGTGTTTTAGGGCAGTGGATCTCGAACTGGGATTCCCAGATGTTCTTGGGGTTGCAGTTGTCAGAAGCCTTCACTCCTTGCTATGTGCTGGCCAGGATTTCTGGGAGTTGCAGTCTAAGAACATTTGGGGAACAAAGTTTGGGAACCACTGATTTAGGGCATTCTGTACTGCAAACTCCTGAAGGCAAAATGAAATGATTCCAGAACACAGGGAAGTCATGTGCAGAGAGGGTGAAAGACAAACTTTGAAACTTATGGCAACAAATATTTATGTTCTTGATGCTCCTTCTGTCTTGTTCTCAAAGGGCCCCATCCTAAAGGTTGCCTTGATAAGTTCTGGGAGAAGCATGGGGAGGATCTGGTTGACTAAATAAGCAGAATTTAAATTGTGTGGAATCTTAATAAGAATCGGTGCTCTTGTGACAATGTTCTCAAAACTTCAGCTTGAGCAACCCGATACTTAGAATTTACTAGAATTTGTAGGGTGCTGAGGTTGAGCTAATGATTTCAAAATCCTTACAACTGCTCCTTGTTACCGTGTATATCAATAAGGACAAGGTGGCTGGTTTTTTTTGCACCAAGTGAGTGAGCGAATGAATGAGCAGATAAAGCAGCCTGCACTTCAAAATATTAATAAACCCAGCCACCGTCAGTTACTGGAGCATCTTCTGGAGGGGTGGGGGAAAAAGAGGCTTAAATAGCTCCGCACTCTTAGATGTGTTGGTGTGTGACAGCTGGTTCCAGTAATTTGGTTTTATAGGGCAGTTTGTTGTAAACGAATGGCATGTTGAATATTTTACCACGATTTCAGATTATCTGAAGAATATTTTCCGGTTTACTAATTGGTAGCTAATGCTGAGTACATTGATGTTGACATGAGCAAATGGATTTAAAATGATGTTGAAGTGAGCTTCATTAGAAGATGCTCTAATTCAAAGTCAACAGGAAATGTCAGCCATTGTGCGTATTCTCCTCTCGCGGGGACCGGATGGTGACAACGCTGGAATTTTTAGACATCTCGGCGAACTCTGCGGATCACAACATATGTGGCGGCATGTCTCACGCAGAGGTGGCGTGCACCTGAGGTTCCATTCATCAAGCTGAGTGGGACGGAAGCATAGCATCAGGAAGTCGGAGCAAACCCAGGTGGCAGAAATCCCACGTGCGCTCCGAATCTTGGCCTTGCAGGCTCAAAAACCAAGGTGGATCTAGGACACAATGAACTCAAGCCTTCCTTTGAAAAGACTCCAGGGAAAAACAGCACATGATAGTGGAAATTGAGGATGGCCTCACAGGGTGTGTGGCAGTCACCTCAGGTGTTGGCGCGTCTCGCACAGGTACACGTCAAATGGGAGTGACAGCGGACATGTGTAAACACAAACATTTGTTGCAAACGGGAGCCTAATAAATGATAAAACAACCTTATGTGTCGTCATGCTGTAGGCTGCTCTTTGGAGATCACATTTTTAGCAAAATGCTGTTGAGTTTCTGTGGTGGCAGCGAGGCCTCCGCTTTGATTATTAGGCTAATGATTGAGTTCAAGGGCCAAATTGTAATTTAGCAACTAAAAATAGTTCGTTGGTGAATGGATTGGCTAATGAGATCAGAAAGCAAGAATTAACCCCCCTGGTCTTGGGGGCTGTGATTGGCTCACCACTTCCCAGGGTAGGTTAATGCACACTTAACGGGCGGGCCTAGTTGACACGTCGTGTTTCTAAGAGGAAATGCGGTCCGAGGCTGCAGCATGGATCTCAGCACGAAGGGCTTAGCCTCTCCAGGGACCCTCGTTTGGGGAATGGGGTGGACATCTGGAGCTGCCCATCACTCGGGTCTGGGCTCTTGGGTGACATCCTGGCACAAATCGGCAAAAGCTTGGCTGCTGTAAAGATGGCGGCAACTTAATTTGGGCTTGACTTGGTGTGCGGTCAGTACTGAGACCTCAGGAAATAATATATGAGCTTTGCACGTAATTAAAGAGATGTTGTTTGGTTGCCCTGTTTCCTGAAGTCCTCAAAGGAGCGATAGTTGGAAAGGGGGAAAGAGACCTAGGGAGCGGTGGATGGAGGTCAAGGGAAGCGGCGAAAGAATCAGCTCTTGCTGCTTAAGTAGTGTTACTTGTGGGAAGGTGTAAGAGTGTGGAAGAGGGTCCCTCAAAGGCTAATGAGGAATTGGGGGGGGGGAATCACTGTAATGATGATTGACAGGAGGTCACGATGGGAAGAATCATAAGGTGAGGAAGCACAGATTGGTGAATCGAGCCTCACAGAATACGTGAACAGGTCAAAACAAGCTGCGTAGAGGGACTGGGCGCAGTCGGATGGCTGCAAAACCCATTAACGGAAGGCTTTCAGGAGGCGTGCTTGTTGGTGGGGTGCTGTGGCTCGGAGGTGATGCTCTGGTGGCCTCTTTTGCTGCCAGGCTCTCTGGAAGACAACATTCTACAAGGAGTAAAGCAAAGAGATGCTCGGGATGATTGGAAAGCTTAGCAGTTGCTTGCCACGTGGAGGGCCAACCCATCGGATGGGGATTTGGTTTAAGGCCGGGGCTTTGTTCATCTCAGGTGTGTCTCCAAGTTCATGAAGGGGCTCCTGCGGTGTTGCTGTTTGGAGGTCGTGGCTGTGAATCAGCTTTTCCTACCGAGCTCCGTGGGTGAGGGCTCTGTTGGGGTAATGGCAGCTCTTGCATGGCTGATTTGTGCGCCCGGCATGAGGGCGGACGTGGCACTACAGGCTGGACAATAAGGTCAGCTCATTGATTGGGTGCAGCAGCAGTGAGCGGTCACATAGTGGAGAGGCGAAGAGGGGTGGAAAGTGGAAGGGGTGAGCCTGTGTCTCTTCTGTCCTTCCCTCCAGCTCTGTTGAGCGCTGCCTGATGCGACAATGCACAATTTCATTCGGCTGACGAGTACCGCTGCTGTTTTATGTAACAGGTAGTGCATGAAGTGGGTCCCCTGGAAAGCTCTGGCGTCTGCTGTGGAGCAAGAGGAGGGGAGGGTTTTGCTTCCTGCTGCAAAGAAGCGTTGAGGTGTGTGAGGTGCAGAGCTGGAAAGGCCTCCTCTTACTCGGCGGAAGGGGTGTGTTAGTGTCTGCAAAGCACAGAGCCTCCCGCTGTGGAAGGCCTATGGTCTGCAAAGCTAGCTTGGCAAAGGGGAGTCCGTGCTTAAAACCTTCCAACTTTGGGACATAGATTAGAGTCTCTGGGCTGAAGGATGGCGGAGCACCGTGCGGCTTTCCATCAACCCGGTCTCCCTCCAGAGACCACGGAGGATGTTTCTGCAGCTTGTCTTCCCTTGCATGGCCGGCGATGGCTGCTGGCGAGTGAAGCAACCTGTGAGTATTTCAGACTGCCATCTGCAGGACTGGCCGTAATAATTAGCAGGTGGTGGTGGTTGGCAGCCTGCATGTACCTCCCACCCTAAATACTGCCTGCCTGCCTGCCTGCCTGCCTGCCTGCCTGCCTGCCTCCCTCCCTCCCTCCCTCCCTCCCTCCCTACCTACCTACCTACCTACCTACCTATCTCTGCAGGTGTCTTCCCACTGCTGTGCACTCTTCTTCTTTCGTAATACAGGCACTCACTCCTCCTTCCTCCACCAGTTCTCTGTCCTGGCCCTTTTGGGCTATGGCTAGCAGTGGTAACTAGTGGTGTGGGCAGGGCAGCACTTTGGTAATGACGAAGGATGGGCAAGGCACGTCGACACCCCTGTGCTGGCTTCTGCCAGGTTTCAGAGATGGGCTCAATATGCCGTGGAAGGTCATGTTCAGTGGGGCAAAATACAGTCGTGGTTTGGGCTTTATCTGACCCGGCGGGAGTGTGGGCGTGTGATTGCTGTAATCCATGAATCATTCCTTCCACAGGCTTTGCTTTTCAGGCACCTTCTAAAGGCTTTCCTGTTTTAACGTGCTTTCCACGCATGGTTTTAATTTACAAGTCCGTTACGTTTAAGCATCACTCCTGTTTTAAATTCTCTGCTGTTAACGCTAGGTTGGTTTCGTATTTCATTGTTTTCATCTTTTTGTTGTCCTAACACAACTCCGTGGGTCCGGCGTTTTCTTCGCTGAGCAGTGCATGGCCCATTGCTGTCACGGGTGGGTTCCTGTTGCCCTTGACGTCTTTTAGCCTGTGGTGGAGAAAGGCAGGGCAGCAACACACAGGCAAAATGGCGGCCCTGGCAGGGTGGAGGCGTGGCAGGCGGCTGTGGGGCCGACAATGGCACCCTTAACCAAGTCATGGCCGGGAGAACTTGGGGGGGGGGGCCCTGCTTGTGCCCACTGGTGGAGCTGAGTCAAGGGCGGCTGGCCTTTTTGCTTCTCTTCCACTAGTTTTATCTCTTCCTCTTCCACAAAACGGCTCATTTGGGTTCCATTTGTCCGCCCTGTCTTTTCTGCCCTTCTGGTCCATTTCCCGTCTCGCATTTACGCTGCCCAAGAACCAGCCGGGAGAGGCTTTGTGCAGCGGAATAGAACGAATGTGTTAAATATTTAACACTCCTAATTGATTCAGGAGGAAGCGGGGCGGAGGTGGGCAGGTGGGCGGGCGGGCGGGCAGCCAGGGGTTGCCAGGAGCTGTGGTCAGCGGCTGCCAGTCTGCTCGGCCCACTAGGGTGGGGCCGGAGACCAGGAGTTACAGCTCTGGCAGACCCGACGCAGCTTAGCAGCCCATCAGTCAACCAGTCTGTGGCCAGGATGGGAAAAGGGCAGGGGTTCAAAGGCAAGGATACGTCCAGCCAGTCTTCCGTAGGTGGACAGGGATGCAGCTGAGGTCCCTCGGCCATCGCGGGAGTGAAGCGGAGCCTCTTGGCAGGAGGCTCAGAGCTGTAATGCTCTTGTGCTGAGTTGCTCTGTGACAAAGCCTGGTCGTAGCCCCTTCATGGCCCTCCCCTCCCTCCCCATACCAGCTGATTTCGGAAGGCAAGAAAACTGCCACTGGGTATTTTTTTTTTTAAAAAAAGTGTTGCTGCAGTTGCTTTGATTTTATTACAAGATGTGACTTGGTATTGTTGCTGTGGTCGGCTTTGGATGCCACTTACCTGGGGCTGGGGGCTGGGGGCTGGCAAGAGGGGTCCTGTGGCCTGCTTCCAGCCCCTCTCCCCCTGCAGAGCCGGAAGGGACCCCGTGGATCATGGCGTCCAGACTCTGTCCAGGAGGCATGGCGGGGAATCGAACTCCCAACCTCTGGCTTGGCGGCCAGAGACCTCAACCACGGAGCTGCCCAGCGGTCCCTAGGGTTTGTGAAGTTCCACAGAGTGACCCTATTGGGCACTTCCACCGAAAGGAGTCTTGTGGCTTTCAGGGGCCTTGAGTCACAGCTGCATAAGTGGAGTGAAGCGTCTGCTAGCATGGGTTTTATGTACGGCGGTCTGTTTGGAGTAAGCATAGACTGGGATTTCCTATTTTATGTACCGATACTTAGAAGATTTATATTCTACCTTTTCCCCATCATTTATATTATGGGGCATGGCGGAAATGCCCCCCGAAGGACACTTGTCTTCTACTCAGAAGCTTCCACGCTTGTCGGTACTTGCATGTGAACAGAAACCTCCTTAGTGTAACCTATTTTGCAATATCGGTATTGGTGCCGAGGCAGCTTTAGAGTTTTGGATCCCATTTGTTCTTATAGGTGGATGAGTCTCTTTTGATTTGTAGGGACCGTAAATAGGGGTCTGAGGGTATATGAAACAACCAAGGAGTTTCACGGCGTCCATTGAGTTTCCATGGCTGAACTATAATAAGGGATTTGAACCCAGGTCTCCCGCTCCGTTGCCTCTCTTGGAACTGTAATCCAGTTGTTTAAAAATCCTGCCACATTCTCTGTTGGCTTGATAACCAAGAGAAAAAAAAAGGTTCCCACCTCTGTATGTCTCGAGCACAGGGTCCTGCCCTTCCTGATTCTGTCATTTGGCCCCTTCTTCCCTTTGCGGCTGATGTAGGTGATATCGTTTGATGTCGCTGAAATAACCTCTGAAATGCATTTTTTTATTCCCAATCTTTTTAATTCTCATTTGTAGGAAATCAATAGAGGGGTTAATAGAGTCTGGAAACCGTTCAGAAATATTCTGGCCAAACAGTGGAAGGCCCTGGGAACTGAAATGCTGGGGTAACATGCCAGGAGGTAATTTATTTTTTAAAAACTTATTGGACCCAGTGAAGCATAAGGGTAAGGATAAGAGGAAGCGAATGCGCGCGTGGGCGGCAGAATGAAATCCTTTAGATTTTTGGCGATTCCTGTTGCTCCACACGCAACTATCTTGAATTAACTTTGTTACCTTTCCAATTTAATTTCTTCGGGTTGGCCAGTTGTGAAGAAACAGTTGGTCAAAGCTCTGTCTCGGCTGACCGGGAAGGAAATAAAGGCCAAAACGTTGTGGTTGCCAAGGGGAATGTGTCAAGGTAGTTGCAGGAAAAGAAAAGAAAGTTAGCTCAACTCTCCCTTCGGCCTCAGCTGGGACATAAACATACAGATCGCTCTGAAATTGCTTTAATGTTCCGAGTTAATTGAATATATTTTGAACGTTGTAGGTGTGTTGGAAAAAAAACCTCCCCCCAACAGATTATAAATACAGGCACAATTCAAGGATGCTTAGCTTATTTCCCCAACTCAGGTAATGCGATATTTCTTATTACCCTTTCAAAGCAATCTGCTGAAAGATCTGATAACGAAGACGCACAAAAGGTTAGTTTGAAGGAAGATAGGAACTGAAGCATCGCGCTGAATAGAAAAATGGTATTGTGCAAGCAGTAATGCTCTTTGCCATTCATTATTGCAATTATAATTATGCATCTGAAAGTATTTAATTGGCACAGCACATTCTTCACACTGAATAGATCTCATTGTTTTCTCCGGGGAATACACCCATCCTCTTCTGCATCTCCGCGCGGCTCTCCTGTGCTCAAGAGTCTCTTTGTTTACCTGTTCAGTGATTAATGGAATCATGATTCTTGCAGGCTAGTCCTGGCAGTGAAGGTCAAGTGAAGAAAAAGCCTCTTCCAGACCTCAGCTTTCAAAGGGCTTAATTGTTGAAAAATCACGTCTCCTCCTACCTGTGTATCTCTGCAGAAGCACAGGTCTTTTGAGACCGAGAGCCAGCGGAGGGGAGCCTGGCCCTTGGAGCAGCTTCTCCCTGAAAACAGGATCCTGACGTGTCCGCACTTTTCTGGAGGGATTGGAAGATGGCATTGCGGCTGATGGCTATAACCCTTCTGATGCCAAGCTGCTAACAGGGACTTGGAATTCGGTTGCTGTTCCCAGCTGAAGTAGACCCTCTAAATCAGTGGGATTTACAGAAGCGTCAAATCAGCATTCAGCCGTTGAGTGCGTGTGTCTACAGAAGTTGGCCCCAGTCGATTGAATTAGGTCAAAGTCTTTTGGGGTGCCGGGAAGATGGGTGTCCTGTGGAGCCTACTACTTAGAGGGCATGGTGTTCCATCTTGTTTGTCCAGATGATGGGGCAGTGAGGATAGACATAGGACTGCCCTACTGCCCCCACCAGCCCCATGTGTGCTGTTTGCTCCCATCCCAGCTTGTAAATGTGGCACAGGTGTGAGAACCTCTTGGCTTCACCAGGAGACCTGTTTCTAAAGAGCAAGGCTGTTGGATGATGCTTGTGTTAAGAGTGATGGTGGGTGGGCAGAATGGATGTCTAACAGTTTCTCTTCAGGAGTGGACCTTGACGGCCCCTCTCGGTTGGTTCCTTCTTCACAGAGTCACTTGAGATGCATGTAAACCCAGAGCTTTGAAATAACCAGTTACCAATAACACAGGTCCTTCTGTACGGAGGGAGAAGTTGAGTTGCAGGTAGTGACCAAGCTATTGCTTGATATAATGAATAAACTTTTCCCAGTTACTTTCACAGTTATGGGGGGGAAAATCAGGCATTTTAGGTCATTGTGATAGGAAATTCTTTGCCATTCTCTTACCAAGTGATGAATTATTTTTCTGACGCTTGCATTTTTAAGGTGTAGCATCAGAATGGGTTACCAGAGAGTCTTCTCTGCATTTCCTGTTCATTATGAGTCAACTCGTTAATATGGCGCACTGCACTGAAGAGCCTTTGTGAGGGGAGTAGAGTAGTGAATTGTGCAACACATTCCTTTTAAAAATTAAACAATGCTCTGAGCTCTATCTAAACATGAACATACCAGCTTTCCCCCGATGCTTCAACAGCTTTTAAAGAGATATCCAAACCTTGGCTGTTCGTTTAATTGTGGAAAATTTATTTATCTGTCTCTGCTGATAACATTGTGGTGAGTCTTATGCCCCAATTTCCATTTGTTGGGTTAAAAAAAAAAATAGAAGGGATATCTTTCCTCCTGGTTCCTGCTGAACTCACCCAGGTTCTCTCTAAAAGACATTGAGGTGGGGTGTGGAGATGGTCCTTGCCCATGCCGTTGGGTTCTGGAACTATAGAAGCCCCTGGCATTGGGGGGGGGGGAGTCTGTGCTCCAGGGTGGCTGGGAAATGAAATCAGGAAACGAGAGTCAGACGCTCCTGACAACGGCAGGCAGCAAGTTGGAGGTGGGCTGGAAGGCACCTGGCGGATGCGCGAGAGGCATCCGGCCACGGCCAGCCTGCTTTGAATGGGAGGCTTCCAAAAGAGCAGCTTGTTCGCAGGAGGCTATCTCGGGCACCAGACTTTGTCAAGTCACAGTCCACGAGTAAGCCGTGGCCTCAGCTGAGTGCGCCAGAGGTAGCCGGGCTGTTTTGGGATGAAGAAGGGCTCCTGGTTCAATTTCTTGCTGCAGTGAGTTCCTCACAAATGTGGATAATCCTTCGTTTGAGGTTTACTCACCTGGATACCTCACTGTATTCTTCCCTGTCCACACACCAGCCTTTGCAATTTTTTATTTATCCTTGCCGGAACACATTTATTTGTTAGTTTTTTTCTTTTCCTTTTAAATGAGAGATATGGTTGAGTTGACACTTTCATTCAAGGCCCCCGTTTTCCTAGGCGTAGAACTTTCCAAAACAATTGCATTTCAGGCTACATGGCATCTTGCTTCTGTTTGTGCCTGGTTACAGAGTTTGAAGCAAAATATTAAACGCTGAAGGCGAACGCTATGATATTTCTGTGTTCAACCAGCGTGTTGCTCTATCTGGTCCTGAGTGGCTCCTGTGCGATTCCATTTTCATTGCAAATTAATCTGTTTTCTGTTTTATTTGTGTTTAATGATTACCACCACCCGGCAGATCAATGGAGATGGAGTGGGTTAAGATCACTGGGATGCTAAAACAGGAGAAGAACCGAAAATAGCTGCTAAAGCCGTTCTGCATTTCGGATGAGCCTTGATAAAATGGCGCATTGGCCTCTCTGCACTGATCATTAAATTGGACACCAAGTGTTTGACAGATGCCAACACTTGACAAGGACTTATGGCGTAGGTTTAGATTCTAAAGCAAATCTGTATACCCCCGTAGGTGATGGAGCAATATAAAACAAGCATATAAGAAAGTGTTGCACTGTATAGTGAATCCATACAATGGCTTTGAAGATTGGCCAGCAACAGAACATCCTTCCTCAGAATGTCTAGGAGAAAATAATGTCATGCGCGTCTCGCCTGCCCTTTTTGAGAAGGCATTCCACAGGCTTTCCTTGTGGTGCCATGCATTTCCGTGAAGAAGGAGCTGTGGCCCTTTGAGATCCGGGCGAAGTCATTTCGCCTTCGTAGGGTTTGCTTTCTCGCTAAAAGGAAGCCTGGTTTTCGTTGAAGGCTGCAAAAAGGAGGAAGTCAAGCTTTTAAGTCCTAGGTTGGGCTTATGGGCAGGATTAAGAAAACCTTTTCTAACTCAAACATCTCCCTTGACAAGTTAAGCAAGCCAGGTGCCCAGCGTTGTCATCTTAGAACTCCAGAGCTGGAAGGGACCCTATGGACCATCAGAACTGAAAGCAAAATACTAGGGCCATTCAAAAGGGAATCCCTTATCCTTTAGTCTTTCCCATTAAGGCGCCCCTGTCTTCATGGAGTGTGTCCTCTCTCTCTCTCTCTCTCTCATCCTAATACGAAGTAGGAGGTTTGACCCTTAGCATCCTTCCCAAGCCTGTTGCCAAGCTGGTGCTTCGTGCTTGATCATGTCTTTTCACCCTTGTTCCCTTTGGATTCCCATCGGTTGTAAGGAGAAAGTAATGATTGGTTCCTCCAGCCCAGCGCTTTATTCTGTTTTCAGCCGAGGAGAAGAGGTTTCACAGGAAAGGGGGGGGGCAAGAAAGTTAAGTGCTCCTTGTCATGCTGTTCCAAAGTAATATACGTCTAGCTTGTTCTACGAGCTCACAGCAGCTGGTGGAAAGGATCTGGGCTTGATTGCCAGCCGGGCCGAATCATTAGAGGCACCTCGTTCTGGAGAACTGCTTTGTTAAATTGCTTGTTGTCCTTTTGAGTTCCGTGCCCGAAATGACCAACTGCCTTTGGAGCTTAAAGAGGGTCTTTGCGAAAAAGACCATGCCTTTCAACTCCCTTTTGTTTCTTCCCTCAAGAAAAGAGGTTTCTGGATAAAATGGATTGTCTGGATCCGTGTCGATCCAGCTTCAGGCCCAGTCATGGGATGGGAGTCCACCTGAGTCCCCTTGCTGGATGGATCTACATTGGGAACTGGAATATATAATCCTGTTCCTTTCGTTCCTAGTCTTAATAGCGTTTGCTGCAATTCCCATTCTTGTTCTCTTTGTATTGACATCGTGGCTCCATGTATGGGTTTCTGTGTGCTCCCTCTCTCACACATACACATGTTTGGTATATGGCGTGTACCAACTGCTATTTGGACACGGCTCAAAGCCTTTCCTAAGGGAAAATAAAACTCAAAAGGTACTTGGTTTGAAACCTTAAACCTTCTTTTTCTGAAATTTGGCATGCTTCCTCTTTCTTATGCGGGCACGCTGGGCCTGCGCCTGTCCTCTGGTTGCGACAGTATTAAAAAGGCGTGTGTTTTTGGTTCTCCTGTTGCTGTCTGCAGGGAGGGCATTTATGGCTCTAGAAAGCGGTCTCAGCCCGAAGTTCTTCTAGCATCCCCGACAAGTGAGGAAGCCAGTCAGAGCATGTTGCCGTAAAAGTTCTTCCTCTGCACGGTCTAATATTTCCCTAGTTCAACATAATAGATAACTTTGGTTAATTAGAGATTTCCTGGTTGGTTAGCTCACACCATGAAGGGATGAGCAAAGGGGGCTGTAGGAAGAAGCAACAGGTTCATTCATTTCTCTGCTTATTAAGCAGAGAGAGATGATTATCTGAAGGCGGTCCATCTTTCTCTCTTCTGCAGAGTTAAAGTTAAAAAAATCTAACGAGCCCCGAGGCTCGAAGGAAACGTTGCTTCTTGGGACTCTCATCGTTTTCCCCATAGAAGGGAAACTTGAGTTGGATGTGAGAGAGGGATCAGGGAAACGTGGTTCTGTTGGCCAAGAGGTATGGCGCTTGTAACCGTTCCTTTCAAGTGACAATTGTGAGCAAAAACACCAAGGTGTCTTTGCATTTGATCCTTGAACCTCAGGCTATGCAATTGTATTTCTAAAGCTGTTAGAGGAAGTTTGGAACTGCATCCTTGGGGGAAAGAGGAAGAATCCGCCTCCTTTGGTGGACTCGGCAGGGCTGCCTATTCCCTGCATGGTAACTGTGTCATTGGGAGAACATAGAACAGGTGGAGGGGTTGACTGATGGGCCATGCTCCAGAGCAGTGGTCCCCAACCTTGGGCCTCCAGATGTTCTTGGACTACAACTCCCAGAAGCCTCCACCACCACCTCTGCTGGCCAGGATTTCTGGGAGCTGAAGTCCAAGAACATCTGGAGGCCCAAGGATGGAGACCACTGCTCTAGAGCCCTTGCTAACTTACCCTTGTTTATGAATCAGTGGCAGATTTAAGGCTCTTTCTTTGGAAAACGAGTGTGGGTGGGGTTGGCAAAGGGGGCACACAAAGGCGTGCGGAAGGCGGCAGTGTTGCCACTGTGTCTTTGTGGCATGGGCTTAGGCCAGGAGTGAGCGGAGGAGTAATGAGTGGCAGAAGATACAAGAAGCCAAATTTGGGCTGAATATTAGTTTAAAAAAACTTCTTAATTGGTTGAGCAGTCCGGCAGTGGAACCAATTACCTTGGGAGGTGGTGAGTGCTCCAGTGCTGGAGGCATTCAAGAGACACTTAGACAATGATCTAGCAGATAGCCTTTGATTTGTATAACGATGGCCTTCTAGGCTTCTTCCGGCTCCATGATTCTACAATTCTACTATTCTATGATAAGAGTAATTTAGCAGAACATGGAAATGCAGAAGACACTCCTTAGCTTGCTAGAGATTTGGACACTGTTACTTTCTCTTAATCTGTAGCAAATATGGAGTTCTCGTTGTACAGCAGCCCTGATGAGGAAGAGCTGGAGTTGGGGAACAGCTTGCTTTCCTGCTTCTCCCCATCCCCCCACCCCCCAGATTAAAACTACGGTGAAAGCTTCTGGTTACCATCCTCACACATGCTTTGGCTAATACAGTACTCCCAAAGGAAAAGCCTTAAAAGCAGTGAAATTTGACTCGCGATTCATTTGGGATTTGTTGCCAGTTGGAACCAGATGAGTGAAGCCGGGCTCTTTTGCAGCTCACAAAGCTACTTGGTGTTGGGGGTGTTAGAAAGGGGAACAGGGAAGAAGAGTAAACCACATGAAACGCTTGCAAAATTTGCTCCAAATTAGCTGTTCGGTAGAGGGGGGGGGGCTTTTTTTTGTCTTGTTCAATCAGTCCAGGATGGTTAAAAACTGACAAGATGACAGATTCCATGCCTCTCTGTGCAAATGCTCTCTGCCTATTTTGTGAACATAGTTCAGTGGTTAAATTCTTCTTGACCAAAACAAAAGCAAAAACCCTGAGCGATTTCAGATGTTTGGGTTGTTGGGGGTTTTGAGGCCCTGACAGCCATGGTGGTTGTGGCATCCTTCGGAATGTGCATGCAATGTATTCATCATAAAGTGAAAGGCATCCACGATGGGAAGAAAGCATTTCCTGTAGGGTGTAATCAGATACTCTCAATCTCTAGTCAAACCAAGCTTTTTGTGTTTGTGATTGGAAAGGATCTGGGAGGCAAAGTTTTTAGGGGTGGCTGGGTTCAAGAAGGCTCTTCTTCCACTCCTCTCCCCTAAATACCCAAGAAAGCAGACACAGCTTGCTTATATGTCTGTTGGTTCCTCTTGGGGAGGAGAACCTGATTCCCGGATCTCTCGCAGGCACCTAAGGCTTGGCAGCGAAAGTTGGAGTTGGACTGCAAGCTGCCTTTCTAGCGAGGAAGCCCAATTGGTGGCGTTATAGCTTCTCTCTCTTCATCTGTGTTCTGGGGGCTTCGTCTGCCAAGGGAAACATGCTCCCCAGTATCAGTCTGCTGGCTGTCTTAATATCCCTGCTTTTTTTTCTGTGCGTGGTTCTTAATTTCTTTCTTCTCTCTCTCTTTTTTAAGCCAGTAGGTTGTACAATCATAAATCAAACCATAGCAATGGCGTATGAAATGCCCTTCTGCAGCAGCATGGAATTGGATCCATGAACATCTGGCAGGAAAGGAGTGGCCAAGAAGCTCGTTGGCTGGCTTGACCTGAGAGTAGTGGCTCACTGGTGGTTGGAGAAGAAGGCCTTTCCTGGCCCATGAAGTTCTCATGCTTGCCAGGCTTTTCCAAAATAAGAACATCCCTCTCCCCCCCCCCCCCGCCCTGAGAGCGTGGCTTGTCCTAATCATGTCGTGACATGCCAGTTTGGGTTACTGAGTATCTGAAGTGATTGCAGTCCCATTAAATCTTTCATTTCATCTGCTTGTTCTAGAAGGAGAGGATTAAAAAAATCTTTCATGCTAGATTAATACATCACTATCTCAAATATATCTATATTTAGCTCTTATTAAAATACAAATAGAATCCATAATGAAGTATTATAAAATCCTGAAGTGGTTATATGTGCCTCTATCTAGACGTACCAGTATTTAGTAGTAATAATAATAATAATAAGGTAGCTCGGTTAGTCTAGCATTTTGCCAAAAATTTCTGCTTTGTCAGGAGGGAGGAGGCCGGTATGATTGATCCTCGGGCAGATGTCTGAGAGCAGAGCGGGCTGTTGTCTGTGGTGGGGATTTTGGAAAAGGAATAGTTTGGAAAGGGAGGATTCCGGGAGGAGGAAGTGGATGCCTGCTCCATGTGACTTGTGGATCTGGGCTCGAGTGGAATCGGAAAAGGCTCTTACATTTTTTTGCACAACATCATGTTTCAAGTCCTCCAGCCGTTTGAAAACAGCTTCTGTGAAAGAGAAGACATGTTTTGAATATTGTGCAGCATTTCATTGGAATCTCTACTTTCCGTGGTCCAATGGAACAACACCAAACGCCGCTTTCCGTGGCGACTGGGGGGAGGGAAGGAGGAAGGGACGGGCGCCTCGATCCGCCATCACAGGTGCTTGCATCGGATTTGCATTCTTGGCCACCTTCCAACAAATGGCACCTAATAATTAACCTGTCCAGATGTTGACAAGAGGCACGTCTTGCTTGGACAGGGCTGGGGGTTCCAGCTGCTTGATTAAGTGGAGGAAGATGCTGGAATCAATTAGTATGGCTTGGAACCAGGAAAAATGGGAAACCGGCAGCTGTGAGGTAGTTTAGCTCTATGCGTGGAGGCTTCCCTGGCAGCAGCGGGATGGAAGATGACTGCTGATTTGGGGAGGGGGTGCGCACATTTTGTCGGAGATGCATTTTAGTGTCTGTCTGAGTTATTAAATAAACGCGCCTCCTACGCCATCCACCACTGGTGCTACGAAATAGACTGCAGCAATAAAGTCCAATAATACCTTGAACAGAACAGCACCACGTCTTGGTGCAATATGAGTAATAATACTAAATTGATATGGCGCCCAAATGACATGAAAGCAGATGCTGGGCCGGCTTTCTTATAAAGGGTATTCTCAAGTTGAGAGGGATTCTGTGATGTCCCTGCAGGAAAGCCACAGGTGAACTTAGGTTAATGCTTCCAGAACCTTCTTCAGTAATTCCTTAGGGGCCCCCATCCAGTGACTGATGTGTACTTATCCTTTGCTCAGTCCTGCAATCGTAAATGTTGACAAATGCAAATTGCGACTCATGATGATCATCTCTGGTTAGTTAAGGTGCATCATCAAGCTTTTTGGGTTGCAGGTTTATTTAGCTTTGTCCTATTCGTGCTTTCTGCAATTTTCCCTTCTTGGTTTTCTGACTAGCACCATGCTTGCTTTTGCAAGCAGGAAGGCTGCAAATTTATGGAATGGCAGGAGACTTCTGAGGCTGGCTTGTTAGGTGGAGATTGGTCATGAAGGGTGAAAAAAATAGGAGTGTGAACTTCTGGCCTTTTGGGTTTCTTCATAATTCCAAAAGCATGTCAGTCAGAAACTAACTACCATGCTGTATTGAAAGAGAGAGAGAGAGAGAGAGAGAGGAAGAAGAAAAGTTTTGCTTAGGGGGGTGGGTGGGAGCTGGCCTTGAGCATTGGGAAAGAGCTGCTGAAATCCATGTAAGCCAGGGGAAAAAGTGATCTTTAGTGCAAAACAATATCAAGATAAAGAGAAGGAAAAGTGCCGAGGGAGCAGTGTTTACACTGCAGAAGAGATGTTCTGAGGACGGCAGGCAGCTTGTTCATCTTTCTCTGAATAGGGTGACATGGGATCCCACTGGCGTTGGGCTTAAAAGGCATCGATCCATCAGTGTCACCAAGGATTCTGTGGGTTTATTCCATTCCTACAGGACATACAGGAACTGACTGTATGTGTTGAGTCTTTTGAAAAGAGGGTTGCAAAATGGGTGTCTAGCTTTAATGTGAGACGTGTCTGGGGCTTTATGTTTGACCCAGGTTCAGGGATGGAGATTCTCCTGTCATCTGGTTAGCGGTTTTAGGGCATAGTAAAATGTAGACATCTCAGGTCGCCATCTGGCTAAAGCTGTGGGCGCTGTCCTGCCACACTGAAGCGTTTTGGAGGCATCAGTGGAAGTTGCACGGTACCCGGGCTTTGTTGATTGCACGGTGTTAAATTTCATACAAGAAGTGCCATCTGAAAAATCTGGAGATTTCAGCGAAAATCATAGCTGGGGAAAGTACGTTAACATACAGTATGGATTTACCCTTTGGGAGCTCATCTCAAGATTGCCTTGTACATATTAAAATTTTACTTGTATTCAGTCTTCACAGTTTCCAATGACCAGCTGCCATTTGCTCATAACCTTAGCCAATAATTGCATGTGAATAAAAATTTGGGGAGCTGATCCAGCTATTTTGCTGCCGTCGTACTCCACTGTTTGCAAAGTAGTACCGTCACCCTCTGCCCCTCCAATCTGTGCTGCAGTTCTGTTTAAAAAAATGCTCTTGACTGAATACGCTATGTGTATGAAATGCATACCCTTCCCAAGTTTGTGTTCAGATTCACATATTTTTAAGGCTGCTGAAAGAATAATTGAGATTTGGGATATAGCTAGTAATGTTAAGTTATCATGTGACATTAAGATAAAACAAGGACGATTAACTAAGAGTATTTTAAGAGACATGTGGGGAGATTTTATAGAATTCACATTAATAAAAGGGAAAGGACATTTACCTTCGCAAGAAACATTGTGATTTTGGAAGGATGAAAGGGCTTTGGAATAATAATGGGAAAAGTGCGAGTAGCCATATTCTTTCCGGTGAAGGAGTGCACTATGTTTCAATTAAAGCAATCAGAATTACTGTAACTATTATGCCAAACTGTTACTGTGTATTGGTTAATTGTTACATTTTGAGTTAGTTATGCTATGTATTGTCTAGTAGCTAAAACAACAACAACACAAGAATCAGACCCAACCAAACAGTCCTTTTCTGTAAGGAAGAGGGGGAAGGCCGATTTACTCGTAGATTTTGCTCAGATGAAGGGTGTGTATCTGACAAGGTGTCTTGCCTTGAGCCATAAATCCCTCGGTCCCTGGAATGAAGTGTCAAAATAATGAACTGCCAGGCTGTTTACAGTGTTTTAATAACTTAAGGTAATGTTTAGATTTCACTTAAGAGGGAAGAGACTTTTTCCTCTAAAGGGTACATACAAGTTCAGATGAAATATCTCCATCCTATGCACAGGGAAAGGGCCATAGGTTATTTGCAAAAAAATAAAATAAAAAATTGCAGTCAGCATGGAAACCCTTTCCCAGAGCAGAGATGAGGTTTGCCATTCCTCCTCTTCTTTTTTTAGGTTTATTCTTCATATTTATTCACAATCAGTCTGTTCATCCCAGCCACTAATTGTTCAGTGCTTTCAGTCTCTTGTTTATAATCTCGTGTATATTTAATGTGCGGGTATTTGCGGGTTGCAGCATTTGTGTGCTGCCCAGTAATTAAATATGGGATACAAATAAAGGTGCAGGGAGTTACAGTATGAAGGCATAATTGAACAGATTTACACTGGAGCTGAATCAAAAGCCAGGTAAACAGGCCATCACTTAAAACACACACACACACACACACACACACACACACACACACACACACACACACACACACACACACACACACACACACACACACACACACACACACACACACACACACACACACACACACACACACACACACACACGAGCAGCCCTTATTAAAAGGCCCCTCCTGCTGCAGCCAGCCGGTTGCTCAGAGGCCTGCCTGTGTGAACATCTTTTGCACTGATGGCAGAAGGACAGCAAGGCAGGGAGCACAGCTGCCCAGGCCTCCCTTGGAAAAGGCTTTTCAGCATTTGGTGGGAGCCACCACCGAGAAGGCAGGCAGGGAACTTCAAGCCAGGACTCCCACTCTCGACTACTCTAGAAATTTTTCTGTAGAAAATTTTCTGTAGAAAATCAAGCCATGAAATAAAACTGGGTGGAAAACCTTCCTTTCCTTTCCCTTCCCTCTTTGCCTTGATAGGCTTCCTGGTCACACAATAGTTCTTTTTGTGATGGGAACAGGGCCTCCGCTGGGAATAAAATGTTTTTTTGGCTCCCTGTAGGAACCTTTCTGCTCTAAATGGGCTCGGTCTAGCAGAACTCCTGGTGGGAACATAGTTGGCAGAGAAAACAAGAATGGCTTCTAATTTCTGGGAGCATTGTCTGTCTTTAGGTCAATTAAGGAAGCCTCAGAATGAATTTTCGGAGCGGCATGAGGACAAGGGGAACCAACGAACGTGGCTCCTAATAAGGGCTTGGCAGCCGCCAGCTGGCTAGGAATGTTGGAACCGTCCGCAGTGAGCTTCTCCTGCTGTCACGTTGGACCGCTCTTGGGCTCAGCCTTAACTTTTGCTTCGAAATCTGTGTCAGATATACTTGCAGTTTGAGGGACCAGGTGGAAACAGGGGATCCGAACCCCCGTTTCTTTCTGTTGTGCTCTAAATCCCTCTCATTTCAGTAGAGGTGGGCAGGCAACCCTGGCCTCAGTCCACTTACTAGTCCTTAGCGGAGTAGACCTGTTCAATCAGTGAATCTTGTATGTTGATGTACTGAGTCCCCATGGATTTTTGGGTCTGCTTGGATGGGGACTAGCAGTTGGGTTGAAGTTTTTGACACTGGTGCCCTTTGGAAGGGATGGAGGCTTTTTAAAGAAGATGTCTGGGTTCCCATTTGGTTCATGGAGCCCGTGCAAGATACCAGGTTTTCCGTTTTATACTAACAATCCCCTTTCAGTGACGTTGATTAATTCATGCAGTAGCTGCATTTGCCCAGTGTAGACCCAGAATACAAAGAGAGGGATGGGGTGGGGGGGGAGATGAGAGCAGCTCTCTTAAGGAGGCCTCTACGCCCCTGCTGTTTCTTTCCTTTGGCAGTTTAGAAACTTCCTGTACAAGTTTTCAAAACTTGCCCTGTTCTTTGGTAAACCTCTGGACCCCATGCGTTCGCCACAGCTTTATGAAAAATATAAGTGATCAGCTTTCATGCTGACAAATGGAAACTGTCATTTCATTTTTATCCCCAATTATACAGCTCCGGGACCAATTTTTCAGGTGGAATGTTGGAGCCATTAAAAAGAAATAAGTAAACTATACTGTATTCCATCATTTTCCTGGCAGCTGCCCAATGGTCTGTAGCCTTATTACAGGTACATTTTTATATAGATTCTTTTTCTTCTTCTCCTCTTGCTTCCTGTTTTTAACTCTGTGCTGTCTCCTTCTGCTGTGGGAGGTACGAGCTTTCCTTAAATGGAGCAGAGGATGCTTTAAGCATAAAATGTTGGTTGTGCAAGAACTTAGGCCGCTGTCAGCTTCTTTCCCTGTTTTGCAGCCTGTCAGGGTTCCTCGGATACACGAACCTTTGATTTATGCTAAACCTTGAATCTGTGCCTATGTATTAATGTATTAATCAGCAGAAAGTGAGGAGGAATTAAGGAACCTCTAACAATTAATCACCTCCTTGTTGAACCGTGATTTTTTGGCTAGTGTTGGACCGTTTGTTTCCGAATATGCTTGACTTTCCTGGGAAGCGGCTCAGTTTTGAAAACATTGAGCGTTGTTGATTTATTGAGCAAAGATCTTCCAAGAACTTCAAATAAGCCTGGATATTTCATTTTCCATTTGTCAAAGTTTGAAGTATTCCATGGCGTTATCTGAGGGATGATAGAGGTATTTGAACCTGGATACCTGTTTGCTTTTAGCCTTTTGGTTCTGTCCATGGAGCTGTATATTGTCTCCCTGCTTATTCAACTTATATGCAGAATACATCATGCAAAAGGTTGGACTGGAGGAATCCCAAGTCGCAATTAAGATTGCCGGAAGAAATATCAACAACCTCCGATATGCAGATGATACCACTCTGATGGCAGAAAGTGAGAAGGAATTAAAGAACCTCTTAATGAGGGTGAAAGAGGAAAGCGCCAAAAATGGTCTGAAGCTCAACATCAAAAAAACTACGATAATGGCCACTGGTCCCATCACCTCTTGGCAAATAGAAGGGGAAGATAAGGAGGCAGTGACAGATTTTACTTTCTTGGGCTTCATGATCACTGCAAATGGTGACAACAGCCACGAAATTAAAAGACACCTGCTTTTTGGGAGGAAAGCGATGAGAAACCTCGACAGCATCTTAAAAATCAGAGACCTCACCTTGCCAACAAAGGTCCACATAGTCAAAGCTATGGTTTTTCCAGTAGCGATGTATGGAAGTGAGAGCTGGACCATAAAGAAGGCTGACCGCTGAAGAATTGATGCTTTTGAATTGTGGTGCTGGAGGAGGCTCTTGAGAGTCCCCTGGACTGCAAGGAGAACAAACCTATCCATTTTGAAGGAAATCAACCCTGAGTGCTCACTGGAAGGACAGATCCTGGAGCTGAGGCTCCAATCCTTTGGCCATCTCATGAGAAGAGAAGACTCCCTGGAAAAGACTCTGATGTTGGGATAGTGTGAAGGCAAGAGGAAAAGGGGACGACAGAGGACCAGAGGACGAGGTGGTTGGACAGGGTCATTGAAGTGACCAACATGGATTTGAATGCTCTGGCATCAGTAGGTAAAAACCAATTGTAGTATGTTCAAGTGTCCCCCCCCCTTTTTTTTTTTTGGAGAGCTTTCTTTGGCAACCCTGATAAAAATCTCCCCTGGATATTGCGGTTTCATAGCACAAACTGAATTATACTGTGTTTCTGTTGTTGTATTGTGTTCCTCCCAACTTTATTGGCTAGAAATGATAGCATGATGTTGCCAGCTTGACTTACGGGAAAACATACTGCAAGGAAGATTGTCGGTTTCCTGTGTGGTTTCTCTGCATATTGGAAGCCGGCCGGCCAAAGCCTACAGTCAAGTTTCAGTCTAGCAAAGTTTTGGCATGCCTACCTAAAAGTCCCAGCTAAAGATGAGCTCTTTTTTCATTGGAAGCAGCTGCAGACGGATTTGGAGGAAATTTTTGGCTCATAACAGATTAAGGAAGACAAATTTGTCCTGGCAGGAAATGATAAAGAAGAGAAGGAGCAGGGTCTTTTTCAGAGCTTAAAGAAACACAGATGTGCTATCATCGCACAAACACTTCCAACAAAATCAGAATGGTGTAGAAAGCTTTTGAGAAACATTGTCCTTATAAGAGCTTGGGCCCCACTGCTGATGGAAGGAGTGTTTTTTCGGATGGCTTCCACCTGCTGCTTTACCTGCTGATCGCTTACTGAAA
This sequence comes from Pogona vitticeps, assembly GCF_051106095.1. NCBI lineage: Eukaryota > Metazoa > Chordata > Lepidosauria > Squamata > Agamidae > Pogona > Pogona vitticeps. The sequence goes on along the minus strand of NC_135790.1, from coordinate 28,952,113 downwards.
CAGCAGCCAGAAATTGGCCTCTGCTTGGATGCCTTTGCACACAAGGATAAACGAGAACTCGAGAGATTCTGGGATTCCTGCGAAACAGACTTTGAACGACTGCAGTCCAGCTGGGCGGCTTCTCTTTAAAAAAAATGAACTGGCCGGATGTTGGAAGCCCTTCACAAGCTGGGGTTGGGAACCCAGGGGGTGGCTCTTGGTTTATAATTTGAGGCTAATTTGGGAGCCAGCAGCCCTGATTCACAGAGGATGGTAAGCCTTGACTTCCTGGTTAGTCCGGTTGGGAAAAACTAGGCAGAAGTGACCTCAGTGTGAAGTATGCCAATGAATCCACCACCACCACCAACCCGTCAGTGCTCTGTGCCAGGTAGAGATCAGACTTACATGTCGTTACATTAATCATCTCGTATTGCAAACTGATAGGTCGTCATTTGAATGTTTTTGTGGTTGAACTCCCTTATCATTTCAAATTCGAGCCATTTTTTTCCTGCCCACTTTGGTCTTTCATGCCAGACATGGAGAAATGGGATTGGACCTGAAATAAGAATAAATGCACGAAGGTAGGAGCTACTTCATGGTTTGAGTTCCATGTTGGTGGTGAGTGTTTTGTGGAGATAGTAACCGGGTATATTTCTATTTGGTAATTTTTGTGGGGTATTATCAATTCAATCTTCATTGTATGGTCACAGACCCAGTAATGGGTGTTATTTAAAAATGACGCCGACAATGAGTGTAGAGATTATCCTTTTTTTAACCTAGTTGCATTTGCCCAGTAGATGGGCCTGCTGGAACCCTACTCTTTCGTTAGAGAAACCAGTAGTCTTGCAGCATCTTTAAGACTTAAGTAGCTTTTATTCTCCAAAAGCTTTTTGTGTGTCCAAGCGCACTTCTTCAGGTGAAGCTCATTCATTGTTTATGTTGATATAAAAGCTCTCTTTGATTAAGCAATCCTTGTAGAGGTGACTGCTTAATTATAGCGCATTTCCTTTTGTCTCTTAGAAAGAGATGTCTTGCAAAAATACTACACTGGTGGTTCCTGGCATTAAAAACCTGGCTGTAAAATTAGAGGTTTGTTCTCAAAGCTCTGCTGAGTTATGGCACGTCGGTGGTTTTCCACTTACAGGTAGCAGGTCTCGGATGGTGGAAAGTGACTCCTTGTGAAGACCTTCCTTATGGCATTCTTTCTTAGTTTGCAATGGACAGATTTGCTGCTGGGGAAATCCTTCTGTTCTCTGCCTAGTCCCGGTCTACAAGATGGGATCTGTGTCATGATATGTTTGCTTTTCCCTTTTTATTTTTTGTCAAATCCCAAGGCTCCAGGCTTGTTTCCTGAGATTTCTGCTTTTCATTGACCACCTTTTGAGTTACTACTCTTGAGTGTAAAAAAAGAAAAGGAAAGGAAAACTCAGTCCTTGAGATGAAGGCACTCGGCTTTGGTTGACCATTATGGGGCCATCACGCCTTCAGCTCTTCTCTCCAACTGCAAGAGGACATTCTTCTTAGGCTATGGAAATGTCGTTTACCTAGGCCTGCTTGCTTAAACACAACCTGTGGGGCTGACTGTGTAATTGAAACTGAAAGCGATGTTATTTAGCAGGTTACTGGTTTTCTTCGGTGGGTTCTTTCTCTCCCCCCGCCCCAAACTCCCCCAGTATGTTGTGGTTGATTGATTGCACACTAATTGAATTGAGAGGTGGCATATAAATGCCTAATGTGTTTCTAAACTTTTGTCGTTATGTAATAACCGTTCTCTGGAAAATTAGTAATTTTCTCCTCTCTTGCAGACGGCCTTGGTATTTGCCTGGCCTAGATTTGAAACTATACAGATTTGGGTTTTCAAGATGAAAGTAACCTTTTTTCCCCTAGTCCCCTAGTCTAGAACACAATCACTATAAATAACTGATATCTTTGATGTTGTCGTTCTTTGTGGTTTGTCATCTGTCCATTGTTCTTGTCCCAGGCTGCTTCATCTCAAAACACACCCCATTTCTCTTGTTTGCCAAACAGCTGTTCCCAGAATAGGCAAGTAGATTTTTAAGATCTGTGCAACCCAGATGAAATCTTCTCTCCCTTCTGGCTGCTCTCTACCAACCACTGCAAGGCACGTTGAAGGAAAGTCAGGAACGTAAATTATAGTTCCGTTTGGAAATTGCAAGTTGAGAGCTCACCACAGAAGCCAAAATGACTTGCTGAAGAAAAGAGGTGTGGGTATCTTTTGACTTTCCCTTTGATTGACCTTTCGGTAAAGAAGCAAGAGTCGGAAAGATCACGGAGCCAGTCCTTCAATGATGGGCATGATTTGACTAAAGCAGAAAGGAAACCTAAATATCCCCTTCACCCAAACCTCCTGTGATGTGGCCATGGCCAGTGGGTGTTCCCAGAAAAGTATTCAAATTCCAGGCTGGATTTAACCATCTGCATCCATGCAGGCGGACTAGAGCTCTTGATAGGGAGACTATGGAAGATGCCCCATTTTGTCAGGAGGAAAAAGCAAACAAGCTTGCTCTAACACGTGTGAAGTGGTCTTGACTCTAAACTCCAGCCTTCTTCAAGAAGATTATAGCTTTCTTTATATTCTGTGGTAATAACTCCTTTAGATCTGGGGGAAAAAACCCAAAAAACAAGCATCTGTTCCCATATATATATATATATTTAGTACTTCTGATTAAGGCCTTTTTGTGCCAAGGATGTGCTGGAGGCCTCTGGAGCATGCAGAAGTGGCGTGGGCCGTGTCCAGAAGACTTGACGATGGAAATTAGATGGACAGCTAGAGGCAACGAGGGAGACAGGAGGTCACAAGTATAAATCTGTATCTGCGGCTGTGTGAGTTTAGTTAAATATCTTCAAAAGAGCTTTATGGAGCTCCAAAGAGTTTGGTTGCCTGACAGGCAGTGGTAAATTGCAGACTTGAACTGCCCCTTTGAACTTCTAACCATTCCCCCTTTTCCAAACTCTCTAACTGTCATTGCTGGTCACCTTTTTCTGCTGCTCCTGTTGGCCATCAGCCTGTCGATTCTAGCCACCATATTATCAGCAAGCTGGAGTTGCCAGGAAATCTGTAGGTCAAGGCCGGCATGCTGGCAGCTGATGTAAACTGCAGGTGTGCGGGGCAGGTGATAAATCGTTTAAGTAGTAGATGACTCTATTCTGCAGCAGACAGCCAAGGGTGTTAAAGCTTGGGTTTCCTCTACATTCGATAAGATGCCTGTTAAGTATTATTTCATGGCCAATTATTGCCTGCGTAGCAGGAAAGCAGACTGTTGTCTAAGACTTGTGTTTGGGGGGGCAGGATATTCTCTCTCTTCCCTGCTCCCTGAGAGAGGGAGAGAGATACATACATATATAATTGTGAAGCCTCTGTAGGTAGGCTGGCCATCGTTGGCTGTCTTATGTGGACAGACAGCTCTTGCTTTCTTCAAATGAGGTCCTGCTGTTTTATTAGGAGCTCCCTGCCGATCAATAGTAATTCTGTTCTAGGCCAAATGTCAAAGAACAGAAATATGCTTTCCAATCTCTCGGACTTGTGATGACAAATAGGATGTTGAAAGACATTACTTTGGCAGTTGGAGACAATCATGGCGGGCTTTGCTGGTGCCCACCTGGGTAGGGGAAGGTTTTAATTACCCGTTTGGTCACAGGCCAGGATGAACAATCCTTGGATCTGCTTCTCTCTCACCTCCTCTTTCCCCCAGTGTCCCTCTTGTCTTGACGCGAAAGGAAGACTGCATTGCCTCGGTGCCAGAATAAGGGAGACCTTAGGAGAAGGGGCCTCGCTGTTGTGTTGCAATTTTTGTCTCAAAGCTTTTGAAGAAAAGGAGGCAAGTGGCGTTGATGAAGAGCTGAATTCCTCATTTGCCCTTGTGAGGAAGCTTCTGGACTTGCCAAGTCCGGGACCTTTGCATTCCAGGACCTTGAAGTGGAAAGGATTCAGCAGAGGAAGACAGTGGCAGATGGCCAAGCCTTGCATTTTGAGTCTTTCCACGTCCGTCGTAAGGACCCGCTTTTCAGCCCATTGGCACAGTAAGCCACTGTCAGCCGGCTAGCCTAAAACAGATAGGCTGGTTATTTATATATTAAATTTCTGTACCGCACCGTCACGTGGCATGCCAGTATTCTGGATAGTACCCAACGAAGGCGTAGCTTAAAGGCAGAATAGCAGCCACCCCCCCAGCCCTCATGGTGGAGGACAAAAAGGTGGTCAAGTGATCCTTTGTGTTTGCAAGGTTAGGAAGGCGAATGATGGAGTTGGTCAGGATCAGTGAAAAAAAGAGTTGGTCCCACATAGCCTTAAGGGCCATTTAGATTGTTGTGAAGTCATTTATCAATCTTCTGTTCAGCACAGCGAATGGAAGAGAGCCATTTTGTGGGTTTTGAAGACACTGAAAACAACCTGCCTTGTTGTCTTAGCAACTGAAGCATACCTTTCATCACTGCTTATGAAAAAACCCTTAAGTAGGTGTGCATCTGGTCTAATGCACTCCCAGGTAGAGTATGAAAATCAATGCAGCCATCTTGCCTTTGGGGCGTTCTGCTTTGGCAAATTTGCTTTGAAATATGTCCCTTGAATAGAGAAGCCACTGTTTGCCCTGCACATATCATCTGTTGGCTTCGGAGAAGACAGAACTGATTTTAAAAAGGCATCTGAACACATTGAATACTCATTAAAGGAAACATAGTTCTGTGTTTTCCCCTCTCTTGAAAAACGTCTTGATCAAAATCGAAGTAGAAATCCAGCATTTCTTAGACTGTGCCGAGGCATTCGTCTTTGGGAATCTATACATGATAACTGGGAGTCGAACAGATTAAGAGAGGCTTAACTTTGCCACCACCTTCAATTTAGATTAAGCAGCCACCATTTCCAGGCAGGCAGGGAAATAGGTCCACCTATATCAGTGGTTTCCAGTCCTCACATGTTTGTGGACTACAACTCCCATCAGCTGCGCTGGCCAGGATTTCAGGGGGTTGCAATCCAAGATCATCTAGGGAGCCAAGATTGAGAACCACTGATCTGTGCAACAGATCTTCTTTTAACTTTATGTAAGTGATTTTTTGCTTTACTAAGTTGCATTAATTAACTTTCCTATTTTATATTAGGTGTTTGGTCTGTTTCTTTTAACCAAACAGTGGCTTGTAACTTTCTCTAAATCTTATACTTCGGAAGGGCCATATTTTGGACATCCTGGTTTGATGGTCCTGGTGACTTCAGTAGTCCAACTTTTCACTGACTAGCCCTTTCCCTAAATCTCACTTGCCTGGGTGCTGAGCACCCACTAGTAGAGTGGAGAAGATGTGTGCCCACAGAGGCTGCCCCATTTTTACCTTTGTCCATCATTAATTACCAAAATAATTTGTAAGTGAACCCTACGTGTCATGGTGTTGACCCTGATTTATGAAGTTACCCGGGTATCTCTTTGTTTTATCCTGCAATTGTTTTCTGGTGGCTGGATAGCTGCAAACAAATAAATCTATTTGGTTGCATGTTTGCTGGCGTGACGCACAGGACTGATAGCCTGGTGATGGAATCATGATATTGGCTGAAAAGGAGGAACTGAGCCCGTAAATCTTAATTTCCTGCATTTCCCTCTTTGCCCATGGGTACAGTGAGGTATATTACTTCCTTTCTGCATGTTTATTCTCTGAAGGGCTTGGAAAAGTGCTCTCATCCTCTGCTATTTTTTTTCATATCTTCAGTTTGTGAAGACAACTGTGCAGAGAAACTGCGAGAGGTCCAAGTTTTCTTTCTTCCCACTGAGTTCAGTGATGATGTAGGGATTTTTTTTTAAACCTGGGATTGTCCAGTTGCAGTGCAACACTCTATTAAACCCTGCCACACACACATATTGGTTTGCCCTTGTTAGAGGTGATCTCCCTCCCACTAGGATCTGGTCCAGATCAGGCATGTTTTGGAAGACTTGGGCAGGAAATGTCGCTCTGAACCTCCACTCCTACTCCAAAGGTGTAACTAGAGGGTGGACTTCCCTTTAAAAACAAGGGGACTAGAAATTTCCCTTTTCCCTTTTTTCAAAAGTGGGTGGAAGGAAAAGTACAGTCACCAACTTGAGCTGCAAATGAACTGCTCTCGGAAGTTCAGCATCCGGGCTTTCAAATTTGAGCGACAAAGCACTTTATTCTCTTGGATGTTGTGTCCCATCTCCAGAGGGAATGGTACCAGTTGACATCAGGGTGGATTTGATTTACAGTGCCAAGTAGAGTGGATTAAAAAAAAATGATTTTTTAAAAATCAAATTGGTTGAAATCACCATTTAAATAAATAAAATGACAATTTCAATAAAAAAACTGATTTAAAAAATAAATAAATGGTGATTTCAATCAATTTGATTTTTTTTAAAAAATCATTGACTCTTATCCACCTTGGTTGACATTGTGCTGTTTTGGGCTGGATTGGCTGTAAATCTTAAAACTGTGCTTAAATTCCCAATAGTTTGAGGCTGGCTGAGCGCCTCGAGAGTGATGAGTAACGTTATAGTCTTCTAAAAAGGGTGAAGCCAAAGTTTCTGGTAATTTGAAAATACCATGACTAGCACAGCTCTCATAAAATATTTATTTTGTTTTTTGTTTTTAAAGATAGCTTAGGAGGACAAGGAGAGCCATAAAAGCATAACCACATACCTCTTGGATCAATCTTCTTGCTCTAGAACAATCTAAATATAAGTATATATGTGGGATGAAGGTCACCGTTTAGCTCTTTTTGTCTTACTGTATTCTGATTGAATTGTTTATTTTTGTTCGCTGACTGTGCTTTATATGCCTTTCCATAAATAACAGCTAAGAACATCCTAAAAAAACCCCACAATTAAACTATAAGACCAGAAAGAAATGAAAACCAAAACAGTCACAATAGTAATCAATAAACGTCAAGATGGTTGAAGGTCAAATTCAAGGGAAGTGCTTTGCCTCCTTCCCTCAACGGAGCACACATAGCAATCTTGGGGTTGAACATCGCCCATGATCTGGGAGGCAGCCAAGAGACTTAGGTCTCTGCGGGTCACCATATGCTCAATGGGGGGCCTCTCCTGGAGAATTTAATGGTTAGACATCTTCAAGGTTAGACATCACCAGGACTAGAGCCGTTTAGAGCTCTTTCAGTGTGGCTTAAAACCAATGCTTTCGCTTCCCTTCGATTTTGCCAGTCATCCCACCACCTCTTGCTAGAAGAGGCATTCTCTTAAGAACCTCTGTGCATGTGTGCGAGTGTGCGAGTTGAGTTGCTCCCAATTGCTTCCTTCCACGTAAAGATGTTTGCGTTGAAAGGACTTCTTTCAGGGGCCAGCAGGCAAATGAATCCGAGGGACTGTTTTAAGCGCTGTCAGTCTAAAATGTAATCCTATTAAAATAATTGAGTATTTCCAGGGTAGAGAATTCCCTCACCCCCTTGCCCACCACATGGGGGAGGAAGACATGAAAGGCTCGGCTGGCCTGTCCTCTGAGCCACCTTGGACCCGTCTGCGGGCATGCGCGACTTTGCCAGTTTGGTGTCAGATCAGCAGTGCGGCTTTGAAGTGACAAAACACGGTGACAAGGGACTACTACTTCACAAATGACCTTATTTTGATTTTAATTGGATCCCCGCCTCAGTTGTGCCTTCGGTATGTTCAGAGCACAGCAGCAAAGCGATAATCGGCACAGTTTGACATGTTATAATTGACGTGGTGCGTCCTACTTTTGAGGCCGTTTGCCTAGTATTTCTAGACTGCTGGAGAGGAAGGCAGAGGCTCCCTCGGCGTTTGGGTCTGGGAGGTAAGAGCCAGCTTGTTCGCTCTTACCGTGACCGGTAAGGGGTTGATGTTGTACCCATCATGGCGTGACAGCGTCTGGGCCATGATGCAGTTCCTGCCCTTCTCTTGTGGCCCTTCAAGCTATGCTGCAATTCCATGCCACTGCTGGCTTCTCTCTCCTTTCCTCTCCTGCCCTAGCCTTTTGACATAGGGCGAGAGGCGATATTGTCCGAGGGGCCTGCTTTTGTTTCTCTGGATGGCTTGAAGCTAAATGTCCAGGCGCTTGAGCAGTCTGTCTTCACCTTGCATGGTGAAGATTGAACTGCGGGCTGCCATGGTGGGTGGGCACAGAAAGCGCTAGACCCAGCTTTTCATGTCTACGTAGCAAAGTAAGGGGTTTCATAGTTATCATAATCAGAGTTGGATAAAGTTAGTTCTTGGACTACGGTTGCAGGAGATTTTTGGAAGATATTTCTTGATGCCTGACTCCAAACCAACCCTGTGGCCTATCTGAAACACTGCCTTGTTGAAAGGAAGGGTCACCCCTTTTGGGCAATAAGTCCATGCTTTAGGAATTCTCCTAGGAAAACAAGATGGAGATTTACTTAGCTAAATTTAACCTGAATGATTTAGTTCAGTAGATGGCACTATGGAAAGGTTAAGGCTGAAAGAAAGAGCAAGAAAGAGGACATCCCAGAAACCTACCCTGGAGTCAAGACGTAGTCAACAGCATGGCTTTCTTGGGCAATCCTAGAATAGATTTTGCTGGAGGGTGGCCATTGGAGAAGGATGATGGCAGATGCTCTGCAGTAGCATCCGAAGGATGCCAAGTTGACCATTCCTTGATCTCAGAATACCCCATGACTTTTTTCCTTTTCCTTTCCCATGTAATCAGGAAAATTATCCTTTCTTGTCCCAGCACATACGTGGGAAGAAACGAGGAAGTTTTCTCTCATTTCCTTGCTCACGTTCTTCATTGGGTCCTGTTTTCAGAGCCTCCCTACACCCACCCTTCATAAAGAAACTCTTGTCATGTTTAACGTGGTGGAGGTGGAGAAGCGGGCCTCACAATTCAAGAGGGAGCATCGCTGTGGCTTTTAAGCAAAACGACTACGCCGAGGATTTGTGTTGAAAGACAGAGTTAGCAGCACCGAAGGCGACAGGCCTGACCCTTCTCAGGCATCTTATTTTGAACCGCGAGGGCTTTGTGCTGTTCTCGTGTGAGGCATTGTTTGAAACTTGAAATGCCTTATCTTGTTTGTGTGGCATTTATTTGAGCGTCTCTCTTTCTCTGTTTCTCTCTCTCTCTCTCTCTCCCCCCCCCCAATTCGCACCACACTCTTTCAGCTTTTGGATTACCTTGGTTTTACGAGGTGCCATTTTCTGTAAAGCAGCAAAAGTGGCCTCCGTGTAATTCTGAAAGGTTTGCCCCTGGAGTGATTTAGTCATGGCAGATGATAAGCCGAGCAGCCTGATTGAGTTGGAGTTCCCATTGGGACCGCGTCCAGAAAGCGATGCTGTGCAGCGGCGGCGGCTGCACCTGCGAGACCCTCGCTTTGGGCCGAGCGGCGGAGAGAACCGGTGTTGGTTATTGGCGTTATTCCTAATGCATCTTGTGCCGTCGGCGCCACTGGGAGAAATGGCGTGGTTATTGTTGAAATATTGTCTGTGTGGCTGCTGCGGAGATGAAGGAAAGCCACTTTGCAGAGACACGGGCTGAATGGAAAAGGGCAGTAATGGTTTGGTTTTTACCTGGCAAGGTAGCTCGATCGCGCCGTCTTACTATACGCATCTTTAAAAGCATCACACTGGGAAGAGAAAGTGACAAATTGAACTACGTGAGCGGGCCTCTCCCAGCTAGGAATGACGGTTCGAAATGCATCCTCGCTGCTTTGATTCTGCTCCCGAGCTGCTTGCTATGCAAGAGAAGTGGGGGGGGGGGACAAACCCAGCACATCACAGCAAAGGCTCTTTGGAGGACCTGCCTGCATCTTGACAGAAGCCCCCCACTGAGTCGGGAAGAAAAGAGCCGCAGTGGTGGCACCCCGGTGGGCAGGGTGGGGGGCTGCAGGAGAAGGCGGAAAGCTTGACCTGGGCGTGAAGCCTGGCAACCCGGACGTGCAGGATGAGTTTGGGTGGAATCCGTGCGTCGGGCAGGGAGAGGGAAGAAGGGAGGGATTTGAGCTGGTCAGTAGTGGTCACTTTTCAGGTCTTCCCTTCCAGTCAAACGCCTGGACGTTTGCTTCCCTGTTGGTGCTGCAGAAGCCCTGAAGATGATGTCAATAGGTGAAGGAAGCCTATTTTATAAGGGAAGGGAAGGGCTAGTATTGCCCTGTTCCTCAGCCAGGATTTGGAGGAGGGGAGAGAAAGATAGCCGTGCTTTGTGTGACTGAGAGGGAGAGGCAGGTGGTGGAAGGGAGGCAGGAACATGGTAGCCCTGTTCTGTCCTATCTCTTTATCCATCCATCCATCCTGTTTAAAAAAAGAGAAGAAAGCAAACCATCAAAGTACTGGATTTTGAAGGGGAGGAGCTCCAGGGAAGACAGGAAGATCTGGAGTGGATTTCTTTCGGACAGCCGGAAAGACCGTCTACGAGTTTCTCTAATCCTTTTTTGCAAATATATGCTCACTGTACCAGGGACTGCCAAGGAAGTGGGGACAATGTTTAATTTCGATTCTATGATTATTTTTAAAGGCTTGCCATGTACTCTGGGTTAAGAACAAGAAAGCCACCTGTCCTATTAGGACTTCTCCTTAATGTAATGCACATGCGTTCAGAATTACTTTTGCTACCCTCTTGGCTAATAGTAACAGTGATTGGCTACCGAGTTTGCACGCCATTCGTTTACCTCTGCCCGTTTTAGCATCTGATCCTATGCCATGCCTGCCCTTCGCAGCCGTTTAAAACAAGTTGAATTTCGGAGGTTTGGCATCTCCTTGGCAGTCATTTTTTTTTTAAAAAAACAACAACAGTTATTTACTACTTTAGTTGCTAAGCAGGTGGGGTGAAATCACGGTAGGAAACCCAGGAACAGAATCGCAAATCTGTCTTGGCACCTTCCGAGTGCCGTATCTTGTTTACTCAGCTTTTCTCGCTGTTTGTCCCTGCTCGGGAGATGGAGTTTCATCTCTAATCACCATAATTGTGGGCAGAGAAGTTCTGGTGGGCAGATTGGCGGTTAGAAATGCCAAGGAAAAAGAAAAAACCGAAGCGGAGCCAGGAGCCTGCATTAGAGGAGGCAGCCTTGGCTACCAACCATCCTACGGTGTCTTGGTTACCGTTAGAGCGGATTTATGAAATCACACACACACACACATGGACCCAATTCCTTGTATTAAGTCTATCTCTGTAGCATGCAAATACTGCTTTTAATTGTTCCCTCTCTCCTTCCTTTAATGTGTACGCCAAATGCCAGGCTTTTCCTTAAACAAAGTAACATTAATTTGTTTTATCTCGGGAGCATTAAATTAGCTGTCAACCACGCTGCACAGGTGAATGGTGAGTTTTGAATGAAATCACCCAAGTAGCAGCTCCGGAGGCATTTTTCATCTTCTTTCTGAGATGAGGATGGTGGGGCGGGTGGGTGTGTGGGGAACCCTGAAATGTCCAGATAGTGGGAATATAATTCTTTAAAAAGTGGTTCTGCCAAGATTGTGTTTTCCTGTATTAATTGCAGGGATTTGATAACCCTTCTGTTTTCATCTTGGTGTGATGGGCTGCAGAGCTGGCTCAACTATAAATCAAGCTCGGTGGGGTGGAGGCGGCGGGGGGGGGGCGGACAACCACCAGGCATAGAGGCCGTTGCTTTCTGCTTGCTGGCTTTTAATGGGCTCATTTCTGAAGTGACTGAACTTGTATCTATCTTCCGGACTGCCTGGCAATTTATTGTGAGTGCTACGCATCGCCCTACGCATAAATCCCCAACTAAAATCCGTTATCAAATTCGTTTTCAGGCATTATAAGGGTGGAAGACGGACCAGCTGAATTGGATGGTCCATCCTCGTCTCTCTGGGGCATTGCTAAATTGGACATCTGCTAGAAACAGCCTCTCCTGTTTTAGGAATCTAGGGATCTGCTGTGGGTCCATCTAGGTGGGTTTTATCCACATTGGTGGGTCACAACTCTTCAGGATCAACCCTGTTCTTTTCCACCCAAGCCTGGAGATGTTGGGTAGACCCAGAGACCTTCTCTGTGCCTGTACGCAGAGCCTCTGCCCACGGGCCCTTCTGCGTGTGGCCTGTAGCGGTGTCAGGCTCCCTTGGTATCGGCTCTGGTGACCAATCCATTTCTTTGAAGGGAACGGCAGGATAAATTGTTCTTGGCTGGGACAGCTTGGAAGGTGATAGTCTGACTTGGTTCTTCTGCCATCTCCCTGAGAGGTCCTGATAGGACCTGGAAGTTGTCTTCTCCTGAATCAGAACCTTGGCCCATCTCTATCTCTGTTGTCAACTCAACTGGTGCCAAGGGCACTCCAGGGCTGCAGACCTTCCCCCCCCCCCCTTAGCCCATTCAAGCAATGACTCGCACCAACCCTGATGAGCTTCTAGAAGCAACTGAGACCAGGTGTGTGATGCAGGATGTCACAATGGCCAGGTGCTCTTGAACCAGTTCATTGTGGGTCAAGAGCAAGGGGGCAGTTGAATTGATCCCCAAGCCCTCTGAGATGGGGGTGAGATGGTTGGAATGGCAATCATTGATGGAGTCAGGGGTCCTCCTTGGTTTTTTGGGGAGACCCTCTCAGGCGGCTCTTAGATGCATCGCTGCCTCCTGAATCCAAAGTTGGGAACTCAGTAGGTCAGCCAAAATTATTTTCAGTGGCTCTGTGGGTTGAAAATGAGGTGTTATGTTCTCTTTCTCAGATTTTTTATCCGATTCTTTTCCAAGTCTTAGTTGCCTTAGGGCTTGGCTTCTCTAGCATGTTTTGTGTGTGCCCGATGTGAGTGCTGGAAGCTTCAGCCCGCTGTCTTTTTTGTAAAAGCTTTTTTCGTTTCTCATGGACCTGTTTTTGGTTCCCTTTATGCATTTGCACATCTATAGCACAGTGGATTCATTAACTTTTTTTGTAAGTTGCTTTGTGAGAAATATGCCCTAAAAGTAGCTTATGGCTGTCTTGAATCAATAAAAAAATAAAAAAGCATACGTGTGTGTGTATGTGTGTGTGTGTGTGTGTGTGCACACGCGCTTTCTAGATCATTTGTTTTTTAGGCAGAACATGTTACATTTTACACATCGTTTGTGATCCGAGCATGTTTATTTGATTTACGCTGAGTAAACAAAGCTAAAGGGGTATGTTGTGTTAATTTTACATGCTGCATAAATATCTGAGAAGCCAGAAGTAGTTGAAGTGAAATGTTTTATTAGCGAGAAGATTAATACTTTGCACTTAAGGTTGCGTTCAACAGATTCAAAGCTTTACTTGGGAGTTAGTTTAATTGGGATGTATGTAAATATTTTAGAACAAGACAACTCAGTAATATATTTCTCTCTGACATTAGTTTTTATGGGAGGGGGGAAAGAAGCCACTGCAAAATGTTAATATACTCATTTCTACCGTGGCTGGCAGGCTGTTCATCTACAGGTATGCGTTTCCTAAAGACGGCCACTTCAAGAAAGTTAATTATAGCTTTGATTTTAGATTTCGCTGTCACTGTGTTCATTCCAGTTGCCTGATCTGACTTTGTTCATTATGTTACTAATTAATTTTATGAGACACGCTTCTGAAAGGGTGGGGAACAATCTGGCAGTCGGATAATGTCTGTGGGGACAAAAGAAATATCTAACTCCCTTCCACTATTCTTTTTTACCGGGAAGCCAATACAGCACCATTTTCTGTCACATTTTTCTGTTTGGCTAACAATGTTTCTAAGAAATGGATAAAGTAAAATGAAACATATTCACTTTAGATTGGGTCTGTTTTAAATTACCATTCTTTTTTTCTGTTTGCCAAACGGGCAAAAACTAAATTATTTTCTCCGCTGCAGCTTTTAATGCATTGTTTTATGTGTTCATTATTTTAAGGCTGTCGTTCTGCTAGTTGGCCTTTGGAAAGGGCAGGCCAGTGGAAAAAAATTAAATATCTTTGGCTGCATCTCACTACTCTCCTTTAAAAGAAGACATATTTATCACTATTAATTTTGTTCAAAGCAGTTTTATATTCTTAAAATTCACAAATATTCCAGGCAGTATAATTTTATGCCTGGTGTTATTTATAATGTGCATCATTTTATGTTCTTGAGGAAGTAAAAGCAATTCTGATCCGATAAAAATATGCAATGTGGAGATTATTTTTTTTTCCATCCAGGATTTCGTCACATGTGGTTGAGTCCTGCTGCATACAAATGCCGTGGGATGCATGCAGGGTGGTGTGTGTGTGTGTGTGTGTGTGGGGAGAGCCCTTTGAGAAACTGGACTGCCTAGTTCTGCTGCAGGACATCCACCCCTTCCTGCCTTGCCTGGTTGCCAACAGCCCCTTCTTGGGGCTTCTTCCCTCTCGCTCTTCACTAGTAAACACTCTCCCCCCCCCAACCCCGGTTCAGTTCTCACCGACTGGAATGCCAGCATCTGGAGGGCGCACCCGGTAGCTGGGAAGTGGGTCATGTCAGGATTAGAGTTAACAGAACTACAATCATTTTGCTGGACAGAAAGTCGATGCTGGCCCGCTAAATACCCCCAGCGCTAATCTCCGGAAGCTACAAGCAAGGTCTCGGTCTGGAGCAATCACCTCTCAGACTGGAGTGGTCACCTGTGCCCGATCCACCAGAAACACAACAAACCCTGGGCTCTGGGAAATGGTAGGGGGCAAAAGTTGAGGGCACTCAGTGTTGGCCCATCAGTCAACTGCCTGCTGGTGGTTTTCAGTGCTCTGGGAAGCCATCTGACGTCCCCCGTTGGGTTTACCGCTTCCTTGAAGGACTATTGAAGGAGGGTGGCAGGCTCTGCAAGATGGGGGTGTGTGCGCTAGCTCATGGAGTATTTGGCTTATGAAAGTTTTACAGTGGCCCTGCCGTTGTGCCCTGGGTTGAGTGCACACAGATGGAGCGGTGAGAGGGAAACGCCGGAATGGTGCGTGGCGATGGAGCGTTCTGCCGCCGGTAGAGCAAGATTTGAGGCGAAAGATCTGGGTCAGGCGGTGTGGGACTCTCCTCCGCACGTGGCGTGCTGGGGAGCTCCCTGCTGTTTGCCTTTGCTCTGCCTCGGTGGCGGCCATGCCCGGCGGGCCTCTTCTGAACTGTGCCTAATCTGGAGGGAGCATAAATGTTACAAAACACACTACATCGGCGACTTAAGACAACACCATCTTCCTGCTGGGATGCGTGGAAAAGAATGGGTGGGGATGCAGGTGGAGGTCCTCTGCAAAAGGGAGCTTCTTGGGAGAGGCCAGAGGGTTTTTTTTGGGGGGGGTTGTCAGGTGCCCCAGGAAGATGACACAGCATGGCACAGGCCCTTTCCGGGTACCAGCTAGCCCCCCACCCTCACTCTTTCAGTTCCCTGGTTTTCCATCCTCACCATGACAGCTGCAGTCAGCCAGCAGTCTGTTATCGCCAGACTCTTAGTGCTCCTCTCTCTAGGTTTACCTTCTGTTATTTATTTATTTATTTATTTATTTATTTATTTATTTATTTATTTATTTATTTATTTATTTATTTATTTATTTATTTATTTATTTATTTAATACCCCGCCTATCTGGCCCACCGGACCACTCTAGGTTCATTCATTCAATTTATATACTGCCCATCTAGCCGAGGGCCACTCTGGGCCCTTTACAACACAAAAGAACAACCTCCAGAAACTAAATCATAAAGTACAGCTCACTAGATTAAAACAAAACACAAAAAGTACAACAAAATCAAAACCAGGCAATTTAAAATACATTCTAGAAATACCTGAACTTTTAGTCACTTAATTTGGTGGTAGGCAGTGGCAGTCAGTGCTTATTTTTTTTTTTTTTGGCATAACTTCTGTTATGGGGCAACTCTTTGGCTCTCTCCCACCTTTGGCCTCCTCTGGTGTAGAGGCGGTGCTATTTTGGATATGCAAGGATCCTTATTTGGAGAGAGAGAGTTCACCGCGAAGAGAGAACCCACAGGCTGGATCTGACCCCTTTCCTCGGAGGACCCCAAGGATAGCGTAGACTGCATTCCAGGTGGGATGTCTTCCAACTGGAACCTCCAAGAAGACGCCGGACTTTCTTCCAGGGATGGTTTGCATGTGAGAAGTGCTCTGGTTTATGAGAACCCTGATGCCAAGTTTGAGCCATCATTGATTGATTGGGAAATTGAGTAATTGATTCAGTGTGGCTATTGAATCAGAAGATGGTCATGTATGAGGTTTAAAGAAGTCATCAAGGCAAAGTCATGGGCTGGAAGCTGGTAATTCCTCCTTGCCCACTCGCCGCTCACGTGTGCTGGACTATAATATTTTTAGCATGTGCTTTATGCAAACAGGCAGTCTCCACAGCTTTTGGGTCTCTGCAGCAGTAGGTCTGAAATCTTTCTAATTGTGATGGGCAAGTGAATATCTCATGCAAATAAACATTGCACCTAACCCTCTGTATGTTGATTTAGAATGAAGGCTTGCTGGATTTTTGAGCCTTGCTCCCCTGTAAGGGTACATTAGTATAAGAGAGTTGTTTGAGAAAACACAGGACATCTCCTGGAATGCTAGCAAAAAACTAAAGTAGTTTAACAATGCAAATAGCAGACTCTTGGACCCGTGTGTTTTAGCTTGCTGGGGAGCTGAATGAGTTAGGTATGTGGCCATGGAGTTCAATTCCCCACTGGTATCTCAGAAGAACCAATCAACCTGGGTGGCCTTGGGCAAGCTGCACACAGACCCAGAAATGTCCCCAGAAGAAGGGAATGGGAAGCCACTCCCTGAATCTTCTCTACCTGGAAAACCCTGGATAGGGTCCCCATAAGTCAGAATTGATCTGATGTCACTCAGTCATTATATATGTGTGTGCTAATGCTTTTTTTAAAAAAATCCCTATTCATAACTACCATTCACCACTCCCATAATTAAATCACACACATTATTAAGTGAAAAAAAATTCATTTCTGTGAAACATCAAAAGTGACACTATAGCAATTATTAGAAACAAATTTGCAGTGTGCGGTGGTAAACGTCACATTCAATTATTGTATTTTAGTTCAAAGTTTTCTTCCCCACTAGTATTTGCCGAGGGCTATTTCCAAATATACCTATGAGATTTCTTGCGTGTATTGTTTACATATTCAAAGAAACGACTGAGTATAAAAGGTTTGCATCACAAATAAAAAAAAAACCTTTCTTTGCATTTGGTACTTTTCAAAAAGAAGCCTTGAGTGTTTCTTCTTGGTTTCTGTTGCCTTTATGAGCACCTGTGAATTCTGCCGTGAAAGCCACCTAGCGAATGGAAGCACGTCCTCTGGCTGTACCTTTCGAGTGGCGGGATCTTGAGAGTCATGGGCTAGCAGGGAGATTGCCGCTTGGATTTTGTGCCCGGGGAGCTGCAGAGAGTTAGGTTGTTCTTGTGGAGATGACTGGATGGGGGGAGAATTTGGGGGGGGTGATGACCCCCAAAGCATCTGTTGTATTGAGAAGAGCAGGTTGGAGGGATGGTCCTGGTTGAGCCCACCCAAGGTCGGAAGATTCTAAACAAGCATGGCTGCTAAGCCAGTCCAGTTCTTTTGGCCCTCAGTTGGATCTTTAGTAGAATAACCAAGCCCAGTTGCCAAAATAGAAGATATGGTAGCCCTGTGTGAAGAAGGCTGTCAGCAGACTCTGTGTCATGCCGGCCCAAGGCTCCTTGGCTTTGGGCTACAGACCGTGAGCTCTTCTGAGCCCTTGGTTTTCAGATTTTGGGGCTCTGATGGGAGGCTGCTGGGTCACATCCTGCGTGGTAGGTAGCCAAGTCAGCTGTTCCCTTTTCCAAGTTGAATCCTCGAGAGTGACCCTAGACCTCAGTTTCTTCACAATGGGCCTGGGTTGGGTGGAGGTGCATCAAGGAGCATCAGGAAGATGGTACAGTGATGCCTCGCAAGATGAAAATAATTCGTTCCGCGAGTCATTTCATATTGCAAAAATTTTGTCTTGAGAATTTTCCCATAGGAATGCATTGGAAAAAAATTTGTCTTGCAGAGCATGGCCATAGAAAAATTCGTCTTGCGAGTCACCAAAAATATCGTAAAACACTTTTGTATTGCAAGTTTTTCGTTGCACGAGGCATTAGTCTTGCGAGGCATCACTGTACTTCAGCCAGGAAAAAGTGGGTTCCTTGGCACCCCATCTCTTCTGGTATTTTGGTTTTCTGTGGCACACATTTCCTTTTTTTGGGGGGGGGGCTAAACATGTGAATTCATCCTGTGTTTGTCTTCGAATACCTTTTGCTAGGATGACTCCCTCATCAGATCCATTCAGTCGGATCTTTGCCTTGTTGCCGGGGCAATGCAGGGTGCCTTCAGGGTGGATGGCTTTCTCAATCATCCTCCCCTGGGACCAATTAACTCTTGCCTGTCTTGCTATCTCTCTTCACTTCCACCCACTGGCCTTGATTAGGCTGCTTGCCCTGTAAGCTGCTTTTAGACAGCAGTCCCGCTTCTTTGTTTCAAACATTTGTGTACAGCTTTTTGCATAAATCGAAAAGCAAGGTGTGGGAGTTGCTTAAAATGTCAAAAACATTAGTGCCTCAAGTGGCATGACGGGCTGTCAAGGGTTCGTGGGAAAACAGCTCCCCTTTGCTGGAAATGCCAGATTGTGAGTGGCCCTCGGGGGGTGTCATAAACCCCTTTCCTGTCCAGGATGCAAAGCCTGCCCCAAAACCCACCCTTTCTCATGATCTCCTATCAGGTTGAGTTGAGTGCTTCCTTTTTTCACATCTCATGCAGGGAGGACATAGTGTTACCCTCCAGATGGCATAGGACGGCATCTTTCATCGTCCCCTGCCCAGCATAATCCCTGGGGATTGTAGTTCATTTGGATAGCCACAAGGGCCCCCGCCCCTGACCTGGTGATGTCGACTCGTAGATACTTAATTTTTTTAGCACAATGGAAGCCCCATTTTAGCTTCAAAGTAATTTTATAACCCGTGACGAATGCAACACCCTGCTTGTTGCTGTTGAGTACTACAGAACATGTTTAGAATAAGAGCTAATGAGTAATTCATTGCTTTAGTTTGTAAAGATAATTGTCCCAAGAGCTAGTTCTTCCTTGGCTTGTAAGATTGTAGTGTGTGTGTGTGGTGTATGGAGATTTAAAGCTTATTTAAGCAGGTTTTCTGGTCACCATTAGGAAGAATTTTTTTTCCTTGATAACAGCAGCTCTCTCTCTCTCTCTCTCTCCTGTGCCGAAGGCTTGTGTGTGTGTGAAACAATTTGTGACAAAATGGGGTGCGAAACAATCTCCTTTCACTGTGGAGAATAGCCCCAAATCTCCAGGAGCATTGCACCTGTCCGCAAATGGCTTCCGAAAATGATGGCAGCACTTCTGAAAAATGCGAAGGGACCGAAATGATGAGCTGCCGGTGACTTGTAGTATGGAGGGGGGGGGAGGAAATGGAACCCTTTGCTAGCTACCCAGATTCGCTCTGCGTTTTAGGGGAAGAGGTGAAATTGCTGCATAATAGCCTGAACCACCAAAGCCCTATTTGGTTACCTAGCAACAGGTGGAAGCATAATGAGGAGGAGAGGCGCTTGTGGCTCCGTTGAAGGGGGCGCGATCGCTCGCCTGCCTCCCCCTTGCCTGCACCCAAGAGGTCAAGATGAAATCGGAGTTCAGCTTGGCATTGTTTTGTCAGATGCTGAAGACGGGAGGCATCTTCTGGGGAAGGGACGGTTGCATTTTGGCAAAATTGAGAGCCCCACCCTTGCAAACAGAAAGACATTTCTTGTAATATAGCAACAGGTTATGGGAGACCTTGGTAGGAGGCAGAGGCTGGGAAAGGCCACTTCACATTTAATGTTTGGTGCTGTCTGTATTTGTCCTTAAACGTGACCATTGCCAGTGCAGTGAGCAGGCACTCCACTTTGGGCAAGCCCTCCACCCCACCCCATACAACTCAGGAGGTCATACAGCCAGCCTCCTCTTTGAAAGGTCCCATGAATTCCTTCTTTTGAAAGGATTTTCAACTCTCAGAATCCTAATAAATTTGGGTAAGACATTTCTGTAGCCCCAATATGTGATGTTTGCTCAAGGTGTTGGAGCAGAGGCTTTTACCTTCTTTGGAGTGAGAAATGCTGGATGTTCAGGCTGAATTCTGAAACGGAAGAGGCACTTGAGACCGTATTGCAAATATCCACTGGCTAGTTTTTAAATGCTTTTGTGTATGCATTTGTGTATTAGAAACACTGCTTTTTTATCTTTCTGTTTGTAGGTAGGTAGATACCTTGGCAGGTGGCTGGCTGTGAAGGAGCAGCTAATATTGAGAATCAAAGGCAAATGAATTGCTACAAGGCAAATACTGTATACTTTTTAAAAATACATTCTTGTTTGCATGGAAGCTGCTCGTTAGTTTTCACCATTGATCCAACATGTGTCCATTCAGTCTGAAGTAGGGGTTTTTTTTTTGCGTTTGTGTGTGTCTCTTGATCCGTTTCCAGGCCTTCCCCAAATCTGATTTATATTGCATCCTAGTAACGTGTGTTGATTCCAGTGTAGTAAACTTAGTGATTCAGGGCTGTTGGGGTGCAGAACTTCCCAGTGCTGTTGCATTGCAGTTTGGAATATGTTTCTGGTAGCTGTTGAGAGCATCCTGGCTGCGGGAGGCTCAAGAAAGCTATTGTTCGCCACATCCTGATGCGGCTCCTGGGGACCAGGGATGCATTTGTGTAGCAGATGGAGCTGTTCGTTAGCTGTGCTATCTTGAAGAATTGCTTTCCCAGGTAATCAGCCCTGCTCATTTAGGTTGTCGTTTCCCCACCTCGATATGTCAGCTCAGAAAGCGGGAATGATTAATCGCTACAGCCCGGATACCGCACTAGAATAACCACATGCCGAGGGTGGGAGACCGTTCCATGGAGTGCCAGCACCCCAGGGAGTTTGAAGCGCTCTGGTGCAAAGCAAGCAGGATGGAAGGAAGACGACGACGAAGAAGAGAGATCTTGACGGTTGGCCATCAGTGTGTAGAGTTTGTGTGGCAACCGAGAGCTTGCAGGCACCTTGGAGTAGAGGCTAGCCGTGTACCTGCTCTTATTTCTGTGCCTCCCGATGAACGGCCTCCGTCCACATCTGGCAATGTCCCCCCCCCCACTCCCCTGGCAACTCCTTTTTGTCAATTGTCTCCCGTCATG
Organism: Pogona vitticeps; assembly: GCF_051106095.1. Classification (NCBI taxonomy): domain Eukaryota; kingdom Metazoa; phylum Chordata; class Lepidosauria; order Squamata; family Agamidae; genus Pogona; species Pogona vitticeps. The sequence continues at coordinate 28,931,110 of NC_135790.1, read as the reverse complement.
CTTCAAGGGAGGCAGTGTGAAGAAGATTAATACATAGCATGAACCCTGTTAAATATGTATGCCAGGTACATTTTAAATGAGGTGAAACTTCAGAAGTTCTTTTTGGCAGAAATCAATAAAGGTTAATGCTGTTCCTAGCCAGTGATTTTTATCTGAGAAACCTCTGTTTTCCTTGGGCAGCAAAGCAGGAAGTGTGAAGATTGTGTTCAGGGGAACCAGATTTTCAGCATAGTAAATTTAGAGGGGTGAGCGTGGTCCCCCCTGTGCTCTGGCAGTGGCAAGTGGCAGCCCGGCCATTGGCGGAGTTTTTAAATAGATACATGCGGTTGTATTCCTTAACAGGGTTGGGAGTTGCTGCTTCTCCAGTGGCAGGTCTTCGAGTTCTGTCTCAGGCGCAGACTTGGCGTGGCAAGCCCATCCATGCATAATGCAAGAGGGCATCCCGAAATGAGACAGCCGGGGATTACACCCACGGGCAAAGGTAGCAGCTCAAAACCCTGGGGGTCAGATAAATGGAAAATATTGGGTGGAGACACAGAATGCAGGCTTCATTAATCCTTTCCTTTGACATTCTATTCAGATTTATTAGTATGCTGCAAATCATGAATTGCATGCATAAATGAATGTACAGTATAGGTACAAAAACTGCAAGTCAGAAAGGAACTTAATTCCCAAGTTTTAACTGAAGCTCAAAATTAATGCCTTTTTTTGTGCTGGAATTTTATGTATGTATGTATGTATGTATGTATGTATGTATGTATGTATGTTTGTTTATTTATTTATTTATTTATTTATTTATTTATTTACTTATTTACTTATTTGCTTGCTCGCTTGCTTGCTTGCTCGCTTGCTCGTTTGTTTCATTTTAATACTGCCCATCTGGCCAAAGGCCACTCTGGGCAGTTTACAACAAAAAACACAATAAGCATGATTAAAACAAATACAAAATGCAGCAAAGCAAAAGAAAAATAATGAAATAGAAATACATAGTACAATTAAAGCATATTAAAATGCATATTACATAAACAGGCATTTAAAGTGGTTAAATTAGATTGTGCTGAGGCTAAAAAGATTTTAACATAAAAATCATTGACGTGTCAATTCACAAAGATGTTAAAGGCTTGAACATGCGTATGTCTGTCTTTCAAATGCTGAATTCTCCTTTTGGAGTTGATTTATGCCCTCTGCCACTGTCAGCGCTGGAACCAAGGAACCTTGCTGTAAACAAGCACCGGTTTTCGCCCAGCCTCACTGAAACCCTAGTGCTGAGGGTTGCATAGCGCTATAGCCAAGGCTAAACCCTCGTCTCCATCTGGCATCATCTGTTGAAACAAGGAGACCAAAACAAGGCCCCTAAGGTGGGTGACCTTCTGAAAGTCTGAGGGTTACTTTTTGTGTGTGTGAGGAAGGAGCTGTGAATTTTCTGAAGAACCTCTGGCTCACCCGGACCCCTCTCTTATTAGTTGCATCAGCCTGGCATAGACCTCTGGTCTATGGGAGTGGGTAGAGCATAGCTCTTCCCCAGGGCACCAGGAGGGCGGTTTGGGGCTGGTGAAATGTGTAGGCGACCGTTCTTCAGTTGACCCTTCAGTGTGTCTCTACACATTTAGGGTGTTCCCCATTTATCATAAGCCTTTCCTTGAGGCTTAATTATTTTTAAGGATCTACACGAAACGGCGAAGGAAGTTACTTTTGACAGCAGATGTGGGGTGTGTGTTTGTGTATCACCTGGCATGGCAATATTCTTAGACACTTGCAGATGCATCTCCATGGATCTTGTTTCATTTCTTGGTATGGTAGCCCATTGGCAGATCCTCCGTTTGTTGGTCCTGTCAGCAGTGGCTTGCCCACAGTCTCTTCCCCCACAACACACACACACTTCCTGGAATTTGGCTTCTGTCTGTGTCCGTGACACATGTGTGGGAGACCCTCACCCAGCAGAAGGAAGAGAGCCCTGTCTCATGAACTTTAAAAACTTATGGGAGAAGAAGGTAGAGCCAGTCCGTGTCTCAGCATGGCCATTTAAAGGATTGTAGGGGTTCTTATCTTAAGAAATTTTCCTTTGCAGAATGTGGATATAATGCAATACTGTATCACAGGCATGATATAATAAACACACCCTGAATTAAAAACAAGCCAAATGCACCATTGGAAACCTTGAAAATAACCAACAGCGTGGCTATTTCAGAAAATGAACAACAGCGTGTCTCACAGACAAGCAGTGGGAGCATAATTATCGCCATCACCTCCAAGCTAAACTTTAAAAAATAATTAAGCCAATCAGCAGACCCCACACTTAATACATATACAAACCAGCTACAGTAAAGAGAAGTTAAAATATAACAATAAAATCCATCAACTTGAGCTGGATTCTTGGTGCAACAAAACTAGAGTTATCTTAGTTCATTCCCATGCTGAAGGAGTTGTCGGATGGAAGGCCTGATTGGAAGGCCGCATGTGAGATGCTTTGATTTAGGCTTATCAGCCACTTTCTCGTTTATACGTCAACGAGATGTCTCCTCTGTGACCACCTTCCATGTCTTCTCCTCCTAAATGTCCCGTTATGTGGACAGAGGTGGAAGGGGATGCCGTGAAGAATGTCTGCTTGGTTACCCTGACCGTTCTAGAGCCATGGACCCTGAAGGATGTGGCTGAAGGAGAGAGACATCCTGAGGAAAGGGAAAACAGTCCAATCTACCTTGGGAAGTCAGACTCGCCCGTTTTCTAACCTTCTGCCAATGTGTCGCACGCCACTGACTAGATAAGGGATCTTCCTAAGCCTAAATCAGGCCTCTCCCCAAACCCATGTTTGCTCTCGTTTTGGAAGGAAGGAGTGCCTGTAGCAAGATTTTGAAGTTAATTGCCCAGATGTGGATGGCAAGCAAGATGACGCGAGCGTTATACGGAGACAGCTGTAGATGAATGGATTGAGTGAACCACCTCGGGGCATCTGCCTGTGAACAGACATGTACAAATGCATTAATTCTGAACTTCTGACATCAGATATTTTTTGTATAGGAATGTTTAAGTGCCTTTTGATCATTTTGAATCAGAGGACCTTTTTGTGGTTATCGTGGCTCCTGAAACACATCATCCTTTCAAAGATCTCGGAAGCTGTCAAGTGCAGTTTCGGCAAACAATGTTTGATGGAAAGCGGCACCATTTGTTCAGACAATAGCACCAAACTGCCTTACCTCCTCTCCCCACCCCTCGCTCGACAGGAGTGGGATTGCGTTCTTTCAAAATCCCCGCTGTTAACATTTTGATAAATGCTCCTGTGTGCTCAGGATGTCGGCATCAAATGAAATTCCATCATGCATGTTCACCTGTGTAGCTGCATTGCTGCTGCAGAGTCAGAAGTGCTCGCTCAGCGGCGGAGATGAAAGTCTGCTTCGGAAGGCGCGGGCTGTGTTCGTAAACATGCGGGCACCTGGAAAAGCGAGAGGGAATTAACCTCAGCCCCTGCTTGCATTGGTGCAGGTGTTAATGGACAGGCAGCGCGGATCGGCAGTTTTTCACAGCTAATCCAGCCGTCCGCGTTTAAACAAACGCTTGTGAGTGGAGAGTGAGGTTCAGCCTTATTTACATTCCTGGCTGAACAGAAACAATAGGGTGCAGCAATTGGGATTACGAACTAATTTTCTTAAGAATATGGGGAGGTTCATTTGGGCGAGTTGGTTTTTTATGCCTGGTTCATTGTGGGAAAGAGGCCCTGGTATCTTCTTCTTTTAACTGGAGGAACAGAGGTGGTTTAAGTGAATATAGGAGAGGTGCCCGTGCTGGATTGGGACCATTGTTCTCCCTGGCATGGTGTGTAGGCAGCCTTCAGTCTCAAGAGACTATGGTAACGTGCTCTGGATAGAGGTCTTGGAACAGTGTCTAGTGTGGCTGAGAAGGCCAATATGAGAGTGATAATCCCTTCCACACTGAAGACAAATACAGTCTGTCCCCTGTCCAGCTCCCTGATTTGGCTGGGTTCGGGACTGCCTCTTTGCCTCAGCCTGCTGGACAAGGGTCACTTCAAATTGGGAGAGGCCATGATGCACCGCCTGCCTCCAGGCTGAACACTCAGATGTCTCCCATCTGTTGAGGTCCATTCCTAGGGCCTTCAGATCCTGCTTGCAGATGTCCTTGCATCGCAATTGTGGTCTCCCTCTGGGGTGATTTCCCTGCACTAATTCTCCATCCAGGAGATCTTTTGGAATCTGACCATCAGCCATTCTCACAACATGCCCAAGCCAACATAGATGTTGCTGTTTCAGCAATGTGTACATGTTGACAATTCCAGTTTGTTGTAGAACTATATTTAGAACTTTGTCTTGCCAGGTGATAACAAAAATGCATCAGAGACAACGCATATAGAACATGTTCAGCTTCCTCTCCTGCCATGCACAAAGGGTCCAGGACTCACTGCAGTACAGGAGTGTGCTCAGGACACAGAATCTATAGACCTGGCATATAGCTGATTGTTTTAGAAGCTTCCAGAAATAATACTTTCATCATCTGGTTCTTGTCAGCTTATGTGTAGAACTCACCTGGCTTTGCAAAGAGGAACTGCATTTCCAGAGTTTATCATTTTGCAACTGGATCTGGAAGTATCCCGGATTTATGGCTCTCAAGAGGGTGGCTTCGAGGGGTCAGAACTTTCTGGCCCAGTTCCTGGCTCATTTTTATTAGACCTACAGAATAGCCACTCATATCTCGGGAAAGCCTCTAGGGCACTTCTGCCACCTTAATGGCCACAAGTGGCTTATCGTGTCTCGTGGAGCTTTTTGGGTGTGTGTCTGTGTGTGAAAGAGAGACTGACCATTTTTAGGCTTCAGTGTTTTTCAGGGAGAGCACAGAGGTCTTGGGGGCTGCAGGGCTCCTGATGGCCCTACTTCACCCGTTCATAAACCAAAGACTGCAGCTTGTTATAGAGGTCCGGTTGCTTTTCATTCTTCTGCTCTTCCTTTCCACTCTGTTAACCTTTATCCAGGGACATACAAGGGTCTCTGCTGACCATTTTGACGGAAATAAAGCCATTAATTATATGAGTCCTGGATCCCTCGTCCTAACTGTAGCAAAACTATGCCATGAGGGTCAGCAAGTCTGGAAGTTCCACTGACTCGCTGACAAGGAGGAAACACTCGGCTTTTTGCACTTCAGTTTCTGGAATTCAGTGTGTCAAGAAAGGAGCTTTTAAATTCATCATCTGGCCCTAAAGGAGCCATTTTCTTTCTCTTCAGCTTTTGTCATGCTGTTCTCCGTTTCTGGAGTCCTTGCAGAAAGAACATGTTTTTTTTTTTGAGTGGACGCCATTGGTGCATCGTTTTGAGTTGATGGCAGGCGATACCGGTGAATCCTTCTGAATGCCCCACAAGGAGATAGGTGGATGGGCAGGAGGGGGGGGACATCTTGTAGTTGGTCAGCACAAACGAACAGGAAGAGGTGCGGACGGGTGTGCCTCCCTTCACCTGTGTGTCGGTGGCCTGAGCCGTCAGTCTCGGGGGAGCAAAGAGGGACCCTTAGGGTGTCTTACTTGGTGAAAATTAAGCCCATTGAAAGGCTCCTGCATAAAAATCACAAGCAGTGTTTGGGGGGTGGTGGTGTGTGTGTCATTTTGATATGGGTTGAGGGATGTGCCCGTGTCGGATGTGGCCTTTATACAGATCTGTCGGGTAATCACTTTGAGCGGAAAGGAAGAACGGTGTCAATATGGAACTGTGTGGTGGAACAGGTGGGGGGGGGAAATGCCTCGGTGGCGGGTGACTTGCTTCAGCGCTGCTTTCCCTCCCTGCGTTCCTCTGCAGGTCTTGGTCTTTTAGGCAGAAATGCTTGAATGAATAATTCACTTGGATATGCTTCCCGCGGAGTTGGAAAAGGGACAAATGTCATTTTCAAAAAGCATTGAGCACGTGCCACCATCTGATCTCCTTAAAAAAAAAAAAGAAGTCGATAGACAAATGGCTCATGAATTCCGTCGTGTAGAGCAGAGAGTGGACAGATGGGGTTTAGCCTCTTACATAATTATGAAATGCACTTTGAGAGCCCGGATGGACTTCCTTAGGCTTCCACAGCTGTTCCTGAATGTTGGAAGATACCACCGAGGGCTCAGTCGGAGCCTACCTTCAGATGCATTTTTTGTAAAGTTCATATTCCCTAGGTGCCAGGTTTGCCATTCATGTTAGTGTGGATGGAAGACTGGAATTTTATCTATGGAGGTGCCACCAAGACGCCTAGTGTTTATCTTAAAGGAACGGGTTGATTTAGTCTTTCTCTAGCCCTGTAACACCAACCTGTTTTTTTTTTTTTAAAAATTCTGATGACTTCACTAATTATGCCCAGTGTAGCAACATCAATCTCCCCCTCTTCACATCTGTATCTCCGGAAGCTCTGAATCCAGAAGTCCTTTGTAGCCTGGCATTTTTAAGCTCGTGGAGACACTGCATTTAGAGTCTTGCCTTTCAGAAAAATACCACGTTCCAGCAATTCGTGTTTCCGTCTTTGTTCTAGCTAAGCCCTAATCTTCCAGGCTCTATTGTCAGGGTCTCTCTTGGCTTGGATTTAAGGCACGTAATGCTCAATTGGATGCTTAACTCTAGAGTTCCTAATTAATTTTGGGGTAGCTGATAAACTTTGGCATTTGGTCTTTGCAATCTTTTTGACATTAATATGTATAAATCCCAAAATGAATTGGAGATCAACTTGAAACTGGCTCAGTGCATGCAATTTACAACATGGTTTTTATAAAGCAGAGAGAGCATTTCTAGTTAAGAGCTAATCGAGGCTGCTAACGGGAGAAGGCGCAAAATACCACTTTCTCTCCTGCTGCAGAAAGGCCTCTGGGTTTTTTCCTCCCCCTCTTCCACATTTTCCCTCTTTTAGAACTTTTCATTGTTAAAGTTTTCTAAAAATAAATCTGGCAGCAAACGGATCACAAAAAGTAAAAGACTTTGCACATGAGCATTTCTGATAATATAGAATAATGTGAGCTGCTTCAGCCGGCTGTACTCTTCCGTCATGCCTTGGGGCTGTACAAGCAAAGGGAAGTTTCCTTTAAAAGGGGGGTGGGAACCCACGCGCACACACACACACACACATTAAATCTGCAGATTATCAAACTGCAGTGGGGAACAACTGAGCCATTGTTGACTTCGCTTCCCTGGGTTTTAAAAAAACAGCTTTTTCAGTGGGTGAGTGAAATCTTAAAATATATATATATATATATATCTACAGGCAATCAAACTCGCAAGACTTACTGGTGGAAAAATTAATTACTGGTTATTTTCATTCTGAGTGAAAATAAATACTAAGCTACCTGGTGTGCTTTGTTTATTATTATTATTATTATTTGTGCCAAATGATGACAGTAATGACATGAATGGTAAATGTTCATTTTGCCCAAAGCTTAAGGAAGCTCCTGCATTGGATGTATTTTTTTTTGTTTGGCTCTTGCCAGAAATTTGAGTTTCCAGAACCAAGGTCTGGTATGAAGGAAGTCGCTTAAAGAGAAGTCCTCTCCCCTTTTAAAACTGGATCTGAAAGCCACTGAATAAAGCTTGTGCTGGATTAAGACAGCTAGGGGCACCTCCTTTCCTGTGCTGTGCACTCCATGGACAGAGGAGCAAAGAGGGCTTTAACATCAGCTGGGCACCATCATAGAAGCAAAGTTGATCAATGGGTAATAGCCATGACTTTTACACCGCAGTCACTTTTTTCTTCTTCTGTTTCGGTGGTGGACTGAGCGCTCTTGGGAAGTATCCGATCCCCAGAGAAGCTTGGTGTGAAATTGATGCTTAGCTAAATGGATGCGTGGTGGGTGGACTCCAGCAGAGTGCTTTCTTTCTGTTGTGGAAGAGGCAAACATACACCTGGACGTCTTTTGGGGAAGAGTTGCACCTGCTTCCACTTCTTTTGAAGGGCCTCTCCTTTGGGTGCCATATAGAGCCACTTCATAGTAGCGTGAACGGATGTTTTATCTTCTCACAGATTTCCACTCTTGCAAAGACTAAATAAGGAAGCTTTAAAATGGCTTCTGGAAAAGTTAGATAAGATTTCAGGCGAACGGTCCACTGTGAAGTGAAGAACTGGAGTCTTTTGTCTGTGGAGTAGGATTTTTTTGGGGGGTGGAGGACCTTTTTGGTCTAACTCAGGTGAACAGGCAATATTTGAACAAAAGATTTATTTTCTTTCCATGAGGCATAGAGGCTCACTAGTTTTCTTGGTCTGAATATCCAGCGTGCATTGGATTTACTGTTAGGTGTGATAAAACTATCTTTGTAGTCAACCGTGGTGGGAAGGGTGGCGTAGGGAAGCCCCTAGGGTGGCTCCTTGGCTTGCAGCAGTACTGCCGGTTGCATGTTTTGTAGGTTTATTGTCGACTCAAAAAGGATGTAAGGTTTTCCCTTCCAAGCCTGAAGAATGCAACGAAAGGACCATTGTATGATCCATCCTCCAGAGGCCAAAGACGGGCAGTTTTGCCAGGCCTACTGAAGTGAACTCTTTTAGGTCTTTCAGGAGAACCCTATAAATCTCACGCTTTGGGATGTGGAGTGTTCTCTCGATGTGACTCGATGCATGGCGGTTTTCGGCGCTTCTAAGCGGTACAGATTGTGTTAAATGACCTGGAAAAAAAAATCTTCCAGAGAGAAAATGACTTCTTCAGGCAGAAGCGTTTGTCACGCGCGTGTTCCTATCCATATCTTATTAGCAAAATTACACCGGGTTTTATACAGAGATCTTTGCCTTCCTCGATTAGGCTTACATGCGCAATGTGTGACTCATACACATGTGTGAAAAAGAGTCTTTTGATATTAATGAGTGGCAATTAAATGTGTAATTAATAAGTGTAACCAAGACCTTAAAAGCAGGCATTATCATTCTAGTGTTGCTAAACCAGGATTATCAATAGCCCCGTTTTTTCCCTCCCAAGAAGGTGTGATTCTTCTTGGTTTATGTTTAGCACTTTTGCTAGCTTGGAGGTCTTCCATCTCTGTTCCAGCCGTATAGATCTTGGGTGGCAACAGTTAATCAAGAGGAGAGTGTGGTTTGGGGAACATGCAGAATAGATGGTGCTCCTTCCCCCTCCCATTTGTGTTCCTCAGGTGAGGACAGGAGCCAGGTATGTGTGTTGGCGGACTTGACCTGAACGTCCTTCAGGCTTGACCTTCATTGTGAATTAGATTGTTTAACTTCACGTAAAAGAACCCCTTGCAGAGCTTTGCATAACTGCGGTTTTAACTATGATTCCCAAAATTTTTCCCAGAACCCTAGGGGATTCTGTGAATTATGATCCAAAAATTTGCATACACATACACATCTACAACATCCATAGAGTTGTGTATGTCTCAGGAAGCAGGATTAGCAGCACACGCTGCTAATCACCTCTCCTATCTCTCTTGTATGTGGATGTGTATTTTGAAGCAATGGACTCAGCTTGGTCAATGCGGGCAAGAGAAGAAATTTTCATTGCATCGGGTTCAAGAATATGCTATGCTGGTGGTCCTTCTAGTGGTGATGGCTGGCAAGAGGTGGCATTTTTTGTCTGTTGTCCGGGTTAGTGCTTCCCCACCTTAGATTCCCAAATATTCTTGGACTGCGGCTCCCAGAAATCCTGGCCAGCACAAACAGTGGTGAAGGCTTCTGGGAGTTGTAGTCCAGGAGCGCCTGGGAGCTTTAGATAGGAGCCATGGTTCTAGGTGTACAATGTTCCTAGCTCACAGCATTGTCAGCTGGGCAACCGCTATCAACTATGAACCCGACGGAATAGAAGACGCTGAAACCCTGCCGGAGAAGTTGCAGTGTTTACAGCTTCTGTTTTGTGCCCCCTCACGGTGCGCCAGTTCCGAGAGCACAAGAACCGGTCAATGGTGTGGGCATACATCTTCCCAAGTTTGCTGGGAATCTAATGAGGCCCATCCATTACTAAAAATACACCACCTGAGAGAGAACCTGAAAGAATGAGAGTAACACGAACTGTGCCCAGGGACTCCATTAAAGCCTCTTAACGCTGCCTAGTTATTATCTAGAGCTGAAAATTTTCAACCCTGTTACAAGCCTTTGAAATTGGACACACTGCATTTCGCACTAATAGTCCTTCCCTCTTTTTTCCTCCCCCCTTTTAGGTAAGTGAACATAATGTTTGGAGGTGCCAATTGATCTGTCCTGTTTTGCAGTCTTCCGCCGTGTAGCAGAAGGAAGGAATTAATCGGTTGAAAGAGGCTCCATTAGTAAGTTTAAAAGGGATGGCGGGCGTGTGTTGTCTTCCAGATCATCCTCAGCTGGTTTCAGATAATGTATCTGGAAAGAAGCTCATCTGATGTTCACTGCTTAAATTTACATGTTTTCAGGGTAGCATGGCGTAGGTGTGCGCGGCTTTGGAAACTTGTAGGGGCTTTGACAGATTGCCAGCGGTTCTGTTGGCTTTTATGTCTGCTTCAAACCATGCATGTCATTTTGGGGTAGAGCTTCAGGGTGCCCATGTTGGCCTGTTCCCTTGTTTAGATGCCACTCCTAGCCACAGCTTAGTTCATGCTAGAAACAGAAGTAGAAAAAAAGTGAAGCAAGATGCATTAAAAGGGCAATAGAGCATCAAACTAAGCTACAGCAGAGGGGAAGGGAAGAAGGGAAACAGAAGCCAAATCTCATGGGGAAAGGAGTTCCACAGGCTGGTTGCAGCATTTGGGGAAAGTCCTTTGTCAGCTCCCTGAGCTACGCGCCGTCAAGCGGTCTCTGTGACTGCTTGCATTTCTGGCACTTGAAGAGGACATGATCAGCGTGTGTGAAGTAGCCCTGAAATGCCGAAGATGAGAGATGGCTTGTCCTTGGGAATTTGACTGCCCTAGATGGTTTCTTCACAACAGTGTCTCTTTCTGTGTGTTAAGCTAATTTGTATTACTGCCTTGTCCTCTTGTAAGGCTAGAAATCAGGAGGCTGAACAGTCAGAATATTCGCTTTCGGGAGCCTTTTTTTTTCCTGGATAGTCCTGTAACACCAAGACACACAGCTGATTTACTGGCAAGATTTCGCAGGGAGACGTTTCTGGCTGGCATCCGAAGCCGTAGGACTGCAGTGCAAATAGCAGTTCACGGGAGAGATTGCAGAAAGAGTTGGATGCACACACCGGATCAGGCGGGGGGCTTACAAAATGCTTCATTCACGGAAAGTGGCAGAAGCGAGGAGAACGTTGCTATGAAGTGAAATGGCGACAACCAGCAAGTTACTCAGAGGTGGTCTAACGGGTGGACCCAGGGACATGCTCACCTGGGCAACTTTTAGCCGGATTCCGGAGCCCATTTCTGAGTCACCTGCCACGAGGCCTGTGTTGTCGTCGTCGTTATGGCGATCACTCATCTAAGATCAGGCGGACACGGGATTTGTTTGGAGAGAGAGCGGCATCTGTTCATCGTTCTGTTTTCTTATGACTCCAAATATCAGAAATAATTAACTTATTCATAATTTCTTGGTTGCTTTTTGATAGCCTGGCATACAGTGTCTGTGCTCCTGCCATTCCCATGGTAACAGACTAATGTCTGAAGCGTAGGGTTATTGAATAACAAGAGTACATTAAAGGGATGCTAAGATTCATATTTTCAGCCGCTCTCACATTGGGGCAGACCTCAGAGGAATGGCCTTTGGAGCAGATTCCTTTTCCAGGAGTGGTCCGGACACCCGTAACATTTGCAAAAAGAGAGGCATATAGGCATCCCCTTCTCCATCTTCCCCACCCCCTTCCAAGGGATGCTTGGTAGAAAAGGCCTAATGGGGTGTCCTTCAGTCGGCAGTCTGTTGCCATGGAAACTTAATCACGGATGTATCGTGACTTCATCCCAACAAGGAGCCGGGGTGTGTGTGGAGAAAAGAGAAAGGTTCAGTGATCAGATCCTTCGTAAAATGATAGTGTGGGACCAGCCCTCGAAAGTAGGCAGAGGGAGTGGATTTTACGGTGCAGTGGAGGAGAGGAAGGTATGGAAACCATGTGCCTGGCTTCCTCATGAGGAGTCACTGGATTTCCCTCCCCCTCCCCCCCCCCCCCTTAAAGTTTCATGAAGTTGGTGGCTTGTGATGAGCCGCGGCCTTTGAAGCTTCTTCCAGCTGCTGGGTTTGTGAGGTTGAAGTGGAAAGCCACGAAGGAAAAAGCAACAACAACAAAATGGCGGCAATGAGGTTGACTTTTGAGACATCCAGTCTCTCGTTGGCTGTTCCAAAAGCCAGATGGAAAAACATGCACCTTGGTGGAACTCAGAATGGCAAGAACTTTTGGGGCCACCTCTGTAAAGGCCCTGCTTTTGTTGAGGGTGGGTCTTCTTCACCTCACGTGCTGTTGGAGAGGGAAGCTGTGCATGATCCGGAAGCGTCACCCCAGGTGTGTGTGTGTGCATGTTGCGAGAAGCCCCTTCCACCGCCTGAGTTTAGCTTTCCATGGTTTGCCTCCATTCCTTCAACGGCCACCTTCCAGCGCTGCCTGGTTTGAATATTTTGAGCTTACGGATGGGGTGGGGTGTGTACCAAGGGAGATATTTGCTTCCCCTGCTACTCCCCCAAGCAGAGCCATTTTTCTTTGTGCTAATTTATGGGCAAGGCCCCTGCAATGCTATATTTGTGCGATCTGCTGAAAAGTCCATCTTATATCAGTGATGTTGCTTTATGTGAGGAGAAAACTGATTTATAGGGTGAGACGTGGGAGAGGCGGCAATGCTTTTTCTCTTCACTCCCAGTGCAGGTTTCCTCTTAATCTGTTTCTCTTTGAACTGCAGCGTTGTTGGTGTTCTGGGAGGTTAGGATTTCAAATAGTAAATTTAACTCCTATCTCATCCTTAAGGGGAAATAGCCCAAAGGCGTGGGATTGCTGTTAAAATCGCCTCTTTTTTTTTAAAAAAAAAATCCTTGTCTCAGAGAAGATTAACAGAGAGCACACACTAAGCTTTTTACGATGGAAGCCAGAGAAAATGAAATGTGAACATGGAAGCAATGAATATTTTTATGGTGACTTTAACTTTCATTTCATTTCCTCACTTGTTCAGGGGTAGACAGAGACAATGGTTGCTTTAGAAGTACAGCAATATCTTCTTGCCCCTTTCCTTAAAGTAAAATCACAAAATAATTAAGTTCGTGCGTGGCGATTGCTCAAAGGCAGACACTTTTTAAGAGGCCGGCATGAATCACACATGACTCCGTCCAGCGGCTCCGAGCAACCAGCTGCATTTTGAGGGGAAACAGTGGGAGTGCGATCAAGCCAAGAATTTTGAGGTCCCTTAAAGGAGCATGTATTTTGTTGCCATATTTGGAATTAATCCCCATATTAGGAGGGAATTTGTAGGGCCTTCAGGATTCTTATTTGGGATGCCTGCCCACCTGGTGTGCCCTTTTTCCACGGGAGACTATTCCATTCTGCCTATATAATTTTCTCTGCTCAGCATCCCATCTCAACCGAGCAGACTCCGTTTCCATGGGGGCTCTCTCCTCTAAATATTGTTTCTGTGTTCCTGAAAGTCCCGATGCTTTCTGAAGAGGACTGATATCTCCTTGGTTCAGCAGAGGTGACCATTTGGCTACTTGAAGATCCATCTCTGGATAATGGAGTTTGCTTTTCTGCATGTGCCTGTGAGAGTAAAAGGAGAGGGTGAACGATAGATAGCCCTGGTAAATCTGGCAAATCCCGGACATGGTTTTTGACTGATGGCCGGGATCATGCAGCCTTGATAGAAGGAGCTTTTCCCAGGAGCGCCCTAACTGCATTGCGCCCTGTGTCTAAAGGAGTCATCAAAAGAAGGGAGGCAGTGAATAGGTTGTAATAAAAACTGGTCACAAAGAGAGAGTGAGCGGCGGGGTGCGCCGCGCATGGACGACTCTTGCAATTTGCTTTAAAGCAGGACATGAAAAGCAGAGTCGTGCAGAATCTCTTGCCAGCCGATGCTTCGTGAAAGGTGCTGCTAAGGTGGGCTTTGCGGTATTGACCTGCTTCTCCCAGAACCTGTGTCACCCCGTGGCCACACTCGTCCGCGAGTGAAGGCCGTGTTTTCCCTCCGTGGGGCTTATGCTAAGAATCTGTTTAAGAAGAAAGAGAGAGAGAGAGCTTGGTTTGAACATGGCATGGCTTAACTCTGAGGCTGCTTTGTAATCAGCTTGCTGATAAAGATTGGGGGCAGCCAAGAAACGGGTGAAGAACCAGCCTGCAATTAAAACACACACGCACACACACTAAAAAACAACAACCACCCTCTCTCTCTTGAAAAGAAACACGATTACAACGGCAAAGTTCTTTATTTTTGTTCATCCATGTTGATGAATTGTCTAAATTGTAGATCTAATTGTGCTCAATTATTACAGTCCGTTGCAGATAGGTTAATAGTTTCTGGGCAGTGCTGTACATAGATTTCTTTTTCTCAGGCTTCGAAACAATTGTCGATTCATTGGGTTCAACTTCGGGCGAATGTCAATTGCAGCCCGTCCACATAATGGTGGTGTGTTCCCGCTTGGAAGGCAGGCCAGGTGGACACCTGGTGAACGCAACCAGTGCGAAGTCTCAAGGCTGGCTATACCATTCTTTCGGGGGGGGGCACACCTCACCTGAATGATCTCAGAACGCTAGGGATGGCGTTGGCTGCCGAGACGTTTAACGGTTGCAAAGAATGGGAAGAAGCTGGGAGGTGGTGGCTTCATTTTGTTATAAAGAGATCTAGGCCACGTTTTGTTACGTGAGCAGTTTTGTGTGTGTGTGTGTGTTTGTCAGCTTTGGCTTCCTAAGGGACAGGCGTCAAGAGGAGAAGAAAGCATGACAGAAGCAACGCCTGCCTTTTGTTTTCAGATCTGTCTGCCTCAAGAGCTAGGCCTTGGGCAAAAGTTGCTCGTTAGGTATCTGCTCCCCTTTAGTGCTTTTGATTAAACTGAACAGTTGCCTGGATTAATATTTAACCCTCATGAAAAACTCCAGCCTTGTCTGCTTTTAGGAGTGTATCTGCAGGGCTTTTCTTATGATGAAGTCTCTTTAGAATGGATCCAATCCTCTTTGGGGCAGGAAGGTACACTACGTTTGCTCATGACACACGTAACTCTGGGGGGAGATGTCCATGTTGCTTCCCGAAAGGGAAGAGTGGCCGAGGTTTGGGAATGACATCGATTCAGCTGGAGCACCGTGCCAGGCAATTCTGTGGTGCATAGCACAGGGGCAAGGAGGGCGAAGGCTGTTTCTGGTGTCAAAGTCATGACCCAGGCCCCTTCTTTCTCCTAGAAGATTTTTATGCATGTTGCATGTGTTGTTTTCATTTGTGCATGTGTTTGTTTTTTGTTTGCTAAACTTAGATAGATAGATTGGTTCCGCACGGAGACCGCCTGGCAAAAAAAGTTGTCTCGATTAGGAGCCCTTGCAGCTGTAGATAAACCAGAGAGTTGATTTCAAAGCAAGCAATCAAATCAACCAACACGATCAAAAAGCAAAGTTGTGTAATACCTTCCTTGGATGCCAATGTATTTTTTTAAAAAAGAAGGAGAAAAAATAATTCTTCTGGTTTGGAACTCTTCCCTTCGTCTGGGCTTTGAAAAATCTGGAAAAGTGAGGTGGGGCCAGAGATCCCTCCTGACCTCATGCTGCAGCCAGGGGGGGTGGATGGGTGTGCTTTCAGCTCCAAACCAGAGGGCAAGGCTGTGGTTAAGTGCCTCCTAGTTGAAACCTTGAGGCATATGGAACCCATTGTCTGCTTCCATTTCTGTTGGTGAAGACCATTTCTAGGGACGGACTCTTTCGCCCTGGGGTGGGGACAGGAGCTGGTGGTCTCCATGGTGACTGTTTGATGTAGGGATGCTCGGAGACTGCCTACTCCAGCAGCTTGTCTTGAACAAAAAACAGCCCCTCTCACAGCATCCATTACAGTGACTAAGGAGGCACCAGATCTCTCCTAGTTATCAGCCGTGAGGAGAGCAAGGCCCGCCTGCCTTATCTGAACACCTGAAAGGGGACTGAAAGAGTGGGTCAGCTAGATTTAGCGGGCATCTGCAGAGGGTGAATCATCTCTCCACGAGGAGATCTGCTCGGAGGTCCTATCCGATAAACGCTGACCAGTTTTGGGAAGCGACTTCCTTTTTACTCCTGGATCAACACATTCTGTGTGGATCGATCCCTGATCTACCCTTGTAAGTCAGAAAGGGATGGGTTTGTTTCAGAATACCCATTCTTGCCTAGATCTCTTCCCGACCGTAGCCTTGTAATGCTGTTGTGATCCGCTAGCCATTTCGCCCACCTTCGCTTCTCTAGATCCTGCTTCATTGCAAAGGTTTTTGAAAAGACAGGTGGGGTGCAAATAATGCTTCTATTATTATGCAGCAAGGCAGTGATAAATCCTGCAGCATAAAATACTGAGCAATGTTTGATTACGAAAGTAAATTGTTGGCTGTTGTCTGAGCAGCAGCAGGAAAAAAAAATGGATCATGAGTTCTTTCTCCAGAGCAGTGCCTGTTCAGATGAATACGGGCACTTTGTAAATCTTTATCTGGCACAGAAAATTGAAGATTTCCAAGCTTGGGATTGATCCAGACAAGCTTACTTGGCTAATCCTGATGTTTTCAGCTTGGAAGGGATTTTATTTACTACTTGGTTGCTTAGAATATCCAGGTTAGTGCATTCCTCTGCCTCACATATGAAAACAAAACAAAAATCCAGAATCCCACACAGAAACAGTTTACCTCTGCTAGGCATCAGCTGAAATATCCGGTCGTAATAAAATTATTGCCTATTGCTGGATTTTGGAACAAGACAGGGATCTGTGTTTCTTGATTGGTGTAAGGGTGGCTCTGGGACGCCTCCAGCCTCTGAGATGACCGGATGCTTCCCTTTTCTCAGAGGCTCACCAACTGTGACATTTCACACAATAATGATAATTTCTCCTGGCATTTTTCCGTAAAAATAAGGAATGGATTCCTCTCCTCGTTGTTTTGTCCCAACGTATCCCGTGTGGTTCGTGATCCCAGGATTTAGACCTTCGGTTCTTCCTCTCCCCATTTTCTGGGGATGACTGTGCTCCATGGTGACTCTCAGGGTGGGAAAACGGTCTCTAGACCTCCAGAAGTGCCCTTCCCCATTCTTGGTTAAAGGTTAGGGTTTGGGATCCGTTGTCCCACTCCTCGTCAACACCGGCCCTTAGAAATAACTCCTAGAATTATCCCAGCCAGTCTCAGGTGCAAAGCTTTCCTTCAAGATGGGAAGCAGAGTTCTATATCTTAGCAGACCTTTCTGGTTCCTCTGAGGGGCCAAAGAGCGCTAACCGTGCCGCTGTCCTTGGTGCTGCTGCTAAAGGGCAGACTTGCATCTGGTGGCAGATGCAACTCAGAAGAGAAGCCGGTGGCGAGAGGTGCAGCAGGAGAGAGGACCCTCTTCCCTTTGGGTGGAAGCCAAGGGGCAGCCATATTGTTCCCTTGGCCTCTAGCAATGGCAGTCAGGACGTAGGGGGGAACAGAGCTTTCTGTTGGCGTTATGGAGTAGAACAGGTGGGCCCTCTTGAGTGTCATGATTCCTCCAGTTTTGAGATGTAGCGGAACGCTCATGACACGTCTGTACCCATCTTCCCATCAAGACCCATCTCCAGTCTTCTTGGTACAGGTTGTGCAGCCCTTTTCACTCTACACGGTCAACCTTCTCCCTGGGTCCTTGGTAGCTGCAGCTGGCAATATCGGCTGTGCAGACAGAAGCTCCTTTCCCCCCTTTTTTTCCTTGACTGGATTGATGGCTTGGATTAAATTTGCAGAGGTGTTGCACCTCGCTCTTTGCAAAAATCTTTGAATCTCTTAACATTTACAAGGCTCAGGAGTAGAGTTGTTATTATACTGAAATGTTCCATCTTACACGCTTGCTTGTCTGAGAAATAAGACTTTCCTGTTCCTGCAGGCTTGGCAAGAGACGGGAAATGCTGCCACTTGGCTGTGGATCTGTATGCAAGTATGTTCACCCATCTTTGCCCCCAGGCTTGATTAATTCTCTCCCCCTCCCCCTCCATTGTGAAGCTCTCAATTTGTTTTAGTTGCCCTCTATGGCAGTAGATGTATATGGCAGCAAGGACTTCAATGCTGGAGACATTCAGGAGAAAACAGGACCACCCTCGGTCAGATCTGCTTTGACTGGGATCCCTGCCTTGAGCAGGGGGTTGGACTCCATGGCCTTAGAAGCCCCTTCCAACTCCATTATCCTATGATTCTACAATTTCGTGACTATATGAAAGGCTAAAATAAGGATGAACACAGTTTTTTTTCTCCGTAGGGGCTTCTGAGACACATAATAGATTATATTTAAGCCATACTGTGGCAAGAAGGGGGAGCTATCCATCACACATACATTTCTGAGCGTGTGTCTTCTGTTTAGATTAGGGCATGTAAAGAAAGATGGATGGTAAGTGTCTTTCTGCTGCTTTGTCCCTCAAATACAAAATGAAATCTAAAGACTCTCAGAGAAAGCTTCAATTAGGGTAGCAAATAGCTTGATCAAGAACTTGGATAAAGCACCGTTGTCTGGGGCAATGCGATATATGTAGCTGAATTATATAGTTTAAAAAAGGAGCCATTATTTCCATTAACGCCCCTTCTTCCCCACCTGGCCAACGGAGCAAGTTACTGTTTTGGGGGGCTGGGGCTGAGTCGCTATTTGTGGTTGCCTCCACCGCCCTCTGGTCTTGGGGTGCACATAAGCCGCCTCCCTTTTGTCCTTTTGATCCCGCCAGCAGCTCTGGAGTACAGCTGGCATGTTAAGCTTTCCTATCAGTCTTTTTTTCCCCCTCTCTCTTTTCAATGAACAACAGGTATTAATCTATCTCCCCATGACCATGCTCACCATCTCACCTGCCTGAGGTGGGATCCACACTTTAGCAGACGCTCCTGGGATAAACAGACCCGTACAGGATAAACACCATCTCTTCTAAAACAGAGGGAGGCATGTTTCTGAGAAATGAGGGGGGGCATGGGGGGTCTCTGCTGGGAAGCGGCAATTGGCCCCTGTGGTCCGCAGTGGTAGCTCCAGAAAATTGATCCGACGGAGCAAAACAGGTGTCAAAAACCAATTACTCTGGGAACAAGGATTTAATCCGTACTACTTAGGGTATGAATGCCTTGTGGCTGAAAGCTGGAGGAGCGAATGATTCGTAGCAGGAGAGGGTTTTGGTGGGGGACACCCGTCCGTTCCTTTTGCCCCTGGAAGTCACACCTGCTGCATGCTTCCTCCTTAATGCTGCAGAAGCGTGGAGCGCCTGCTGCCCCAAGTGTGAATTGACCCAGAGTCTCTTCCTCCATGGCAACGGGGACGGAGCTGCTGATTCAGTTCGAAATGCCCCTTGAAACACACGGATGTGGCAGTCTGTCGGTTGTGGCCCATGGCGTCCTTGGCCATTGGAGCAAGCTCTGTATGAGGAGGGAGGGGAGAAGACATTGCATCTCGCCCAGGTCATTGCAAAGGCTGTTTTAGTCTAGTAGACAAATAAGGGGAAGATGCAAGAGTTGTGTTCTTCTCTTTCCCCACCCTCTGGCCAAAGCAAGCACCGCTTGGCTCAAGGGATGACCGGTTGCCCTTGCGCAGGTCGACTGAAGGGGAAACCTTCTCGCCCCATCCGTTGGCCAAAGAGATGAAAAGGGGCTGAATGGTTCCCGGATATTTGGGAATGGGTCGTGTATTGCCTTCATTTTCTCTATTCTGCTTCTGATGTAATTATTCTTCAGTATTTGTAGTCGGTTTGTGTTTCAGCTGTGTTTTGACATTTTTTTACTGTGAGGCACCTTTGTTTATATATGTGGTGGTCTTACTCTTCAAGGTGCTGCACGATTCTATTGCTTTTCCTGAACTAGGTTGATTCATCTACCCATCCCGGATGCTTTTGGGTAAATAAATAAGAGGTATCAGCCTCAAACGTTACCTCCTGGCTTGATGAAGACACCAGGAATTGGAGTACAGTGTTTTGAGGGGGTATGCCTGGCAAAAAGCTAATTGTTACTTCCGCTCTCTGGGTCCATTGGTTCTGGAGTCCAGAGAAAGCCAACAGGAAGCTTGGGCAGCGAAGGAAGGAAGCCCTCATCTCTGGCAGCCGCTTTCTGCCTGCATCCAGAGCTTCTCGTGGGTTTGAAAAACAGGGTCTCTCCTCAGAAGGCCTCCCTGAACTTGAACGGCATAATTTAGCTTATTACACCTTTGTTCTGTACAGGAAAGTAGTAATTGTTCGAGGAAGAAAGAATCGCGCCTTATTTAGAACCTTGCTCTTTGTTTCATTACCAAATGTGCATGTTAATTAGCCACTAATGCAGGCGCTGGTTACGTGTGCTTTGAAACAGGAAGCCGGGGCTGTTTGTTCGCAGGGCTTCTTAAAAAAAATCAATGATGTACCAACAGCCAGAATTAATGTCAATATGACAGTGTTTCAATAATGCTCTGAAGCTTTCTCCTTTTTGCCTGTTAGCTAATGCAGGAGCCTAATTAGCCATTAAGAGGCTTTTCACCTTGCACACTCCTAACTGCCAAAGCCTTCCGCCTTGTGTTCTGGAGAACGTTGTTGCGTGTTCCCTTTGCACTCCTTTTGATGTGGGTTGTTCTTGTGTCCCACCCCCCACCCCCAGTGGCATGTGCTCCTTTTTTCTGAAATCAAGCTGTTGTGCTAAAGTTTGTCTTATCATAAATCCCGTCTTCGGTGGTCTGCAGTGCGCTTTCCGCACCATCAGGTTCATTCCTTTTCTTTACCTGTTTTGATATGCCGAGAGAAATGCAGACAGTTATTTCAAGTTAAACTGCAGGTTAGAATAACCGTTCTGTACCGTTCTTTAATCTTTTCCTTGGGAGTTGGAGGGTCTTTCAAGGAAGCACTGTCAGGATTATACAACATGGTGTATTTTTTAAATTAGTGTCTGTGTTGTTGTTGTTGTTCCTCCAAGGATTTGCCAACTGTGACCCCTTCTGGCCGTTTGTCCAGAGACTTGGTTTGAGAACCAGGCCTGATGAGATGATGGCCCGTCTCATTCCTGACAGTGGCACTCAGTTTGCCAACAACCAGCAAAGGAAAGCCCTCACTCTTGGCCCAAAGTGAGCCAACGTGGAAATTCTGTCAAGTGAAGACTTTGGGCTTATCCCTGCTATCTTGCACTCATTGCCTCCAAATTTACACCCATTCTAAGTTTTTTTATACCCTGTTTGAAAAGATCAAAGTCTGGGCTCAAAAGTTCTGGCATGTTCTTCTCCACACCAGCTGTTTGAATGCAACATGGATCTTGACCCCATCATGGGTTAGCGTTTTTTTCTTAGCTGTAGTTGAGTTGCCCATTCCTTTAAAGCGTAGAGGTGGACACAGGTTTGGTGTGAGTTTGATCAGAGTGATTGAATGGACATTTACTGGTTCTCTAGCAAAGAAGGATGGAAGCTGTTTTATTCCCGCTCTGTAAAAGTAATTGGTACACAACATTAAAAGCATTCGTGATACTCTGCCACCCCTGCGACCATGCTTCCTGCACGGGTAATATTTAGCATAAATACACTCCGCCCCTTTTTCATAAATGAAAGGCTCCTCGGCTGTTCTTCCATTGGGTTTTTGCTTCCTTGTGCTTGTGAATTGCCCTCATTCACGTATCCAGACAGGAACATTTTGGAAATGGATCTGCGATGGTGCCCTGAAATCAGGTCCAGCTGGACGCATCACACCCCAGGCATGAATAACTCTTCATTTCAAACTCTCTTTAGTATTCAGCTAGCTTGTTGACGTTGGTGCAGTCAATATAGAATGGCTTGGGTTGCACAGCTCTTCTCACTGGGCAGAAAACAAAGGATAAAGGTGGGCACAGGGCCTTAGATGGTGGAATCGTTGCAGTCTATTATGGGCTTGGGCTACCTCTTTGATAACCAGAGAGCTGGGTGTAGGCAGTGGCTAAGAATCCCTGGCTCAACATTTGAAGCCAGTGCTGTCCTTTGAAAAAGTTTGCATCCCTAGAATGAAACCTGGGAGGCCACAGAAGAACCGTGACCAGATGGTCTGACTCTGTCTCTCAAGTAGTTCCACAACTAGAGTCGGGCCGGTGAATCATTTTGGATTTTATGAACCAGCTCCTCCAAAGGTTCCACTAATAGGTCTACTCTAGTTGTGGCTTACTACACTTTTTGTACCTTAAGACGTGGTCTAAGTAGCCTGTGCCACATCCACTGGTGGGTGGGCGGGCAAGGATGCCACTGAGGGGTCTCCCCCTCCCTCCCTCCCTCCCCTTTCTCCCCTGGAAAGCCTGGGGTTTTTGTGTCCGCTCTCATCTGCTGCAACAGCCCATTTGATAACGGGCACTGCCTTATCTTTACCTTGTTCTCAGGCGTCGGCGCAGCAACAAGCCTGTGCATTACCTGAGCTACGCGATCCATTTCTAAAGAACAATCTGTTCTTTTGAGTGTCTCTGAACTGAATGGAAGCTAATCTTGGCTTGAGTGAAGATGAATATACAATATTGCACTTCTATCAGAAAGATAATATTTTAATTATGCTTTGCATTCTGCTCTTTGCAAAATGTGTTGCATTCTGGCTTCTCTTGAAAAGCTGCTCTTTGTCTGGCTTTGCTTTTCCTTATCTGCCAGCTGTGTGTCGTTTCCACAAAGCTCGATGTCTGTGTTTGTTTCTTCTCCAACGGGGTGACGGGCAGCCCGTGGGTTTCTTGCACTCCTGTTGCATTCATTCAGGTCCAGTGGTGTGTCTTTGGGGGCACAAGGAGCAACGCTTGCTCAGAACTTGAGGGGACCCTCCCTTTTGGTCCACATTTTGCTCTGCCAGCCGAACTGCTGGTTAGCTCTGTGGCTTAGGTATTTGGCTGCAAAGCCCGAGGTTGGGCGTTCAATTCCCCCACGGGGGCTCCTTGACAGAGTCTGGACTCCATGGATCCGGACGGTCCCTTCCAGCTCTGCAGTTCTAAGATTAGCCTTACTGTTAGTAAATGCCGTGTGGCCTGGTGACTTCTATTGGATGAGCTGAATGCCTGTTAACCCATCTGCTGGCCAGCTCCTGCGGACGAAAAAGGACAAATTCAGGCAGCCCTCCTACATGCAGGCTGAGCTGTGAGGTATGGACCCATTGGGCGTCTCACTTGCTCTCTTGACCCTTGGATTTTGTCTTGGGCTTCTGCAAGAAGATGGCATTGGGGTGGGTGGGAAGGAAGTGGCTAATCAAGTGGGGGTAGTGAGGGTGTTCTCACTCATCCTGTCTTTCAAGGCGAGTGCAGTCATAACCGTCTACCCAACCACTCTCTTAGGTTGCTGTTTCATCCACTTGACACATTTGTTTTGAAAAGCATGGTGTGACTTCTCGTTTTCAACCTTTAACAACAACAAGAGTAGACTATGTCTAGATGGGCGGCATATAAATGCAATAAATAAATAAAATAAATAAATAAACAACTGTTCTTGCTTTCCCTCTGTCCAGATAGTTCTTCTGAACCTCGGTGTCTGCCTGTAATGACCTCTTTTAGAGGTGTCCTCGCTGTTCCCCGCCATCTTTATCTGATCTGCTGGCTTAATGTGAGCAAAAGGGGAACTGTAGGTTATTTCCAATTAGAGTGATTTGGGTAATCAGCTGCTTGTTGGATTTGAATTATCCAGGTGCTGGCTGTGCAGCTGAGATGATTTACCTGATCCTTGGGCTTCAATATAAATGCTGCCCATGAGCTTAATGGGCCCTGCGTGTTCCTTATCAAGATGCCCATCCGTAGTCATGCTCTTAAGCTGAGACGACAGAGCAGAGGGAGGTGGTCTGGTGCCATCCAGAAGATTTTGACTAGAGCCTCCGTTGGCTCCAGTCTCCATGGCCAACGGTCTGGGATAAGAGACGTTCTAGTTGGAACCATCTGGAGCTCCTGAGAGCACATGCTTCCTGATCACACAGCAATGGTTCCAAAGTTGGAAGAACTGTCAGAATGCATGTTCCATCTTGTTCCTTATTTGTATCTTTGGTTGTATTCCGGAATATTAAGAACTGAGGATTAAACTCCCAACTTCAATGAATGGCCAATGAATGTTTTGACAGTATTTGGTCGGTGCCTGGAGGCCCCTTGTATGGGACCGTCTGCTTCTTGAAAATAAAAAGTAATTGCATGCTGTCTGGATTTTTCAGGTAGTGAATACTCAGAATGGGTTTCCCATTGCCTTCTTTTGGGGGCATCCTCGGACTGTGCAGCTTTTGTCCAAGGCCTCTCCCAGGAGGTGCAGTGGAGAATCAAACTCCCAACTTTTGAGGCTCTGTAGCCAGATACCTAATTCAGAGTTCTCCACCCCATACCCTGAAAAGAATAGTGGGGCTTTAATATAATAAAGAACAATAACACTTTGTGGGACAAGAAATTTTGCCAACATTTAGGTGTCTGGGCATCCTTGCCTTTCAGAATTTCGACAAACTGTCTTCCTGTTAAAGCCTCAGGTGTGTGTGTGTGTGTGTGTGTGTGTGTGTCGCATTGAAAGGATGGTGAGGTTTCAGCTGTCAGACTGGTGGCTGTCTCAACCCATCACTGAACATCACAGCGGGGCTAGGAAATGAGTCAGTGATGTCTTGCACCCTGGAGCCCCCTCTTTTTTTGGATGTTTAGCATGCAGTTTTTTTGCCCTTAAAGTGTGGGTCTGTCTCCTGACCTTGCTTGGCCGCTTCTTGTCCAGATTAATGCAAAGTGCTGGACAGATCTCCATCATCTGCTCTCGTGTGCGGTGAGGAGGGGTTCCGTTCAGCTCCGTGCTTAGAAATGGCTTATTAATAGTGGACGAGAATAAGTGGGTTGAGCCTTTGCATTAATTCATAAGGGAGTGAACTGGAGGCCGTCGCTTGAAAGTTCAACTTGCCAATAAATCCCCTAACACTTTGTCATCTGACATTATGAATTGTCTTCCCTTATAAATATGAAATTACTCACTTAAGCTGTTCGATTTGACTACCAGCCTTTCTTGCAGAATGGGCTTCCTTGTAGGCCTCCCCCTTCTCTCTCTCTCTCTCTCTCACACACATATACAGTATTGCCTTTTGTGGCAGGCCATGGAATCCAGCCTGTTATTCCTCTGCAAATCCCAAAGGGGCCGTGGATCTACAAATAACCACCGTCTTGTGTCAGAGAAATGCAGCATAACTTCATCCAAAGGCTTTTGATTAAGGCTACCATGATCTTCTTGTTGACCAGCTGGCAAAATGTGAGGCAGACTATCCTACTGTTAGTTTATAGCTGAATTTTTTTTCTGTTGGAAGGATCTGATGCTATCCTGGAGAGACATCAGAAGTTGGGTGCTGTAGGGTTCCTGTCCTGGGCTCGGCGCTGTGTGGTATTGTTTGATTTGGAAGCAGGAGTGGACTGGAGGCACCTTTTGAAATTTCCAGATGACACCAAACGAGGAGGTGTAGGTGATACCTCCGAAGACAGAGCCAGGATTGAGGATGATAACAGACTGGAGAACCTGAGAGTTTCAGCATGGGTAGACGAAGGGTTCTGTTTTTAGGCGGGAAAAAGCAGATGCAGAAATAGAGGAAGGAAGGTCTCCATCTTGAAAGCAGTACCTGCGAAAAGGTTCTCCATGTCTTTCTAGACTGCAGACTAAATCTGATCCAACCACCTGGCTTGGTGGCAGGAAAAATAAAAGAGGTCCATGCGGTTCTAGCCTATACCACCAGTAGATGTAGTGTTTTCAGACCAAGAGAAGTAACGATACTACTCTGTTTGGCTGGAATGTGGCTGGAGAAGAGGAGCGTTTAAGATCTGGGAACCAAGCCTTGTGAGGAACGTTTGAGAACCTTGGAGGGTTGAGCCAGGAGAAGTTTTGGAGAAAAGACCCTTGACAGCTGGGATGATTACTCATTTTCCAGCACTTCAAGGATTGGATGAAGCAGACTTGTTTCTGCTGCTCCACAGGGGAAGACCCTAAGCAAGAAGTCCATGTTCCGAGAGAGGAACATGGACTCAACCTTAGCAAGAAAATCTCCTGCACTGCCATTTTTGCACAGCGGCTGGAATGGAGTGCTTTAGAATGGCTTTTCCTGCGTTGGCAGGTGGCCGGGTGACATGACCCCCCCCCCCCCATGGGATGCTGTGTGGATTGCCAGGGGTGGCTTCTATATTAAGAGAAGCTGTTTGGCCAGAAACCCAAGAGCAGAGCTGGTTATGGACAGGACTCGCCTCCCCACCCAGGCGCTCCTGTTTCTGCCCCTCTACAAGATGCTTTGCAAAACTGTGCTCTCCTCGGCATTTCTTCTGATGTGTGGGGAAAGAGGGAGATTAAAAGAGCCGACGGCTCAGTGTGCAGAAAGGTGCGAAATTAATGCTCCAAGATGTGCTTGTTGCCATATCCCCGTGTCACCACAGAAACCAACCCTCGTGCAGAAATGTAAATATGCGTCACCTCCTGGCCTCCTCCCTCCCCCCCCCCCGGCTCCTCCATCAGCCCTTTCCTGCAGGGGGTTCCCTTTTCTTCCCACCCTCAAAGGGGTGGAGGAGGGAGGGGGGGTGAAGCCCCTCTACCGGTGGTTGCCACGTAACCGCCGTTGCCATGACACCCCTCTGTGCGGCCCACCTTCCCCGCTGGTCCTTTGTGCTCCTACACAAAGTTCTGTAGGTCAGCTGGCATTATGCTGGCGGAAAAGAAAGGAATTAAAATTGACTTTAAAGGACAACTCTGACACGGTCAATTAATAATTAAAACAGTTTTTTAATGAGCTATGCAATTACCTGTGTGTCCCCGGAGATGATAGTTTATGGGACTGTAGCGGCGTGCCCTTTCTTTCGTCATGGCGTGTGACATCTGTAATTTAGAGCTGGGTAGGAATCCGAGTGACAGAACTTTCATTAACCTTGTCTGAAGTTTGCAAGTGACAAATGCCTCTCAAAAGCGCTATTGTCCAAACACAGCAGAGTTAAACTGGAGGAGGGAGGCAACCCTACAAGACGGGAGCCTTCCGCTTTCCCCCTGACGAATGGGCCTGGATAGCTTTCATGAGCAGTGAGTAATACCTGTCTTGGCTTAGATCTTCTTGGTGCCTCTTCCCACTTGGGTCTCGGAGGAGGTGAATGAGCAAGCCGGGGTAGATGCCTCCCCTTCCATGCTGTCGGCTTCCTCGTGGTCCATGGTTCTGTTGAGGTTGATGCCCACAGAAGCCTCCTCGCCAGGGCAGGGACCTCCGACCTGCGTGCATCTTGGTTTAGAGAGGTTATCTCCCACTTCCCTCAGAGTATTACAGAGATGAAGTGCAAGAAGCATGAGCACCCTGGGGTGTGTGGGGGGGCACAGAGGCGGCTCTTTAGGCAGATGCCGTGTAGCCTCAGAAGGAAAGGTGGGAATTCTCATTATTATCCTCCTTGCTCAGTTGAAAAGCGAATCCGCTCGGGTGCAGGAGGTCCTCTCAGTCATCCACCTCGACCAGGTGGGATCAGAGGTATGGGATCCTGCAGAAGGAAACTTCTCTTCCCAAAAATGGGGGCGGCGTGTCCACTTTGCATGTGCCTGATCTTGACTGGGCACAGGACATCCCATGGAATGAAACCCTTGTCTAAGCTTAGATGGCCGAGTCTTGGGTTTCACGTTAAGGAGATCCTCCTGCTAGAGTAGGATGGTACACGTGATTTAGCTGTTCCACTTCCCTTCCTCCCTGCTCTTTCCTCCGGGTTTAGTGCCTCCCTGCTGAGCATCCTCAGCTGGACTTTTTTGGATGTTCCCCCATGGGGCTTTTTCTGGAGATTGCTTCTACTTTTAGAAATGTTTGTGTTCTTCAAGGCCACGGGCACCTCTGTCTTGTGCGGCACTTTCCCCTTGAATGGTACTGTTTTATACTAGACACTTTCGGAAACAAACAGGTTTTGGGTGTACGCTCTCTGTTTAGGGTCATGTTAGGAGCTTGTGCATTGTGTTGTGTTCTCTCCAAACCAACTGAGATTTGTTTACTGCCCATGGTCATGTTCTGAAAACTTGATGCAACTTAAACCTTCCCTTCCTCGGTTACGCCTGCAATTGGAGGCAGAGAGAACTTAATTTATTTTCCACTGGAGCCCGGATTAGTGAGTAAAAATGATCTGTGGAAGTGTGACCTGGGTGGGAGGGATCAGGAGCAGCCAGGCCTGCTGGGGGAATTTTCTTTTGCAAGGGAACTGTGTGGAAAAAGATCTGTCTCATCGGAATATCTTAAAATGGGATATTGGTCAGCTGGGAAAGTAAATGCTTTAAAAATAAAAAGCAAATCCCAGTTTCCCTGTCAGCTGGAATCCTAAACTGGAGGGTTTTAGTGTGTGCCCCATTAAAAATTTGGCAAAAGTCACATCCATTTCATTTTGGGGTGAGGGAAGCAAGAACCTGAATACCAGCAGGAGAACAGTGGCCTCTGTTAGGGAAGCGAAGCAAATGTGACTTTTATTTCAGTCACATCACATTTAGAAATACAGGGAATTGTCTATTCAGGAAACAAGGCTTTTCAAATACGGCAGTTATATATGTTGATGTGAATGGGAGTGAATTTCTTCTCGTTTAGTTGAGTGAGACAGTCCTTCCGCCCTTTAAAACGTTTGGTGAATAAATGTGGATGTCTAAGCAGATGAAAACACTCTGGTCTCTTCTGTAGGCCTTGTCTTGAGCAGGCTTTTAGGAACTTGCCTTTTTTTCCCTCTCGCTTGAAAATGAACACTAATCCTATCCTTGGGGCAACTCAGCATTCCTCATGGAGTCGGGCATGGCTTTAATATAAGTAAACCAACTCTTCCTTTTAATATTCCCCTGTTTTTTGTGTGAGGACCTGAGCTGTAGACAGTTCATCAAAAGGGGCCCATGGATTGATAGGGGTCATCCTCTTGTTGACTGCAGCTTTCCAGCAAGATGGCGCTATTGGCAGCAACCCTACTCTTCTTACATGGGCTACTCTGTGGAATGGCTTTGCAGATTTTTCTGCAATTCTCCCTTGGAAGTGGGAGTGCTATTAATGCACCACTTAGAATTGAGCCCCGTTGAGTTTGCAGGTGGAAGCTTTTGCCTTGCAACTTACCTTAGGAGGCCAAGAGACTCTTCTTTCCTGACAAGACTGCCTTATAAGAGGTTCCTCCATCTCTGATTTCTCAGCCTCCAGGCCAGACTTTGGGGTACTCATGAGCCAAACATTCTGATGCCAAGTTGACTGTTGCAACATTTTATGAACTCTTCCGTTTTTTGGCTCTGCTCCACGAACATCACATCCCTTCCTCCTTTAATGACAAAAAGGAGGCAGGGCCACAAATGGGGAGCCACCACTCAAAAGACCCTGTCCCTCGTGAGCTTCTTCCTGGCTACTTGGACTGGATTCCTGACCCAACTTTCACCGTAGAGCCAGCCTTAATGTCAGTTTGCTGATGTGATTCCTTCCAAAGGTCCTGCAGGGTCTCTCACTTGACCTGGTGGCAGTCTGCACCTACTGAAGCCTACCTTGATCACCTCAGCTGTGTTGGTGAAAGAGAAGAAGGAACCAAGGCATGCTAAGTCAACATTTGGAACACCCTTTTGTGAGCCCTGCAGCGTCCCTTCCTCACCCCTGGCTTCTCTTGGCAGCTTCTTGATTCCAGGAAGAGGGAGCAGATCACCCATCACTCAGATAACAAGGCCTATCTCCCCCTTGCCCCTAGTCCCTTTTGGGGGGGGGTCTTCCAGGCAGGATGGGTGTCCACCCATTGTCCTTCTGTGTATGTCATTTCCTGCTGACTGCACAAGCTACCTCATAATCCCACCCACGTTCTACTGCAACTGGAGCTCCAAAAATGGAGCTGAGCACTGGTGAAATCTTGCTGGCGTTGCTCTAACTGGGAAAAAGGAAATCTGCAAGAAACAGGCTTCTCTAACTAGTTAGTTGTCTGGCCAGTGCAAAGACATTGCAGCCGGGCTCCTGCCTTTTAAAAATGAGGGCAGTAGAAACACTCCGTTTGCATTATGGTACCTATATAAATGGTGCTGTAACATAGCTTTCAGTACACCATCCCAGAAGAGGCTGGCTGAAAAAAGGCACAGAAGCAGCAACTTAAGCAAGGCTGCAAAAAAAAGGAGGAGAGCCGCGGAGGTGGCTTTCCTGCAGATTTTTGCATGGCTGAATGTCTGAGTCTCAAGTGTCTTGAAGGAGGTCCGTAGTTCCGTGCAACCGGACCGAGATGAGCCACAGGCTAGCGATGGACTTTCATGACCCCTCACCTTTCAGGGCAAGTCGTCTTCCAGATCCGAACCCCTTCATCATTCCGTGACCTTCATTTGGAGGTGTGCCATACTTAAAGATATCAATGAGACGAAATGAATGTGTTTATAAAGTCCGCCTTCTTTCCGCCCGTGGACACAGGGTGGCCCCCGTCCTCCTAGAGCTGCTTAGTTCGGAAAGTTTGAGGTGTCTCCCCAAGGATATTGCTTTCCCGCTCAATAAAATGCCAGCAGTGGTAGCGTCGGCTGCTCTAGCTTTATTATTTTCTGTATCACACCGAGCTTCTAAACATAAAACTTATACAATCCATAAAACTACAGTGGGAAAAGAAAACACACGAACCCGTTCCAATAAAATGCCTAAGCAGTTAGCACTCTCAGACGAAAACAAATCTACTGTATTGCTTCCCTCCTACCCCCCCGATTAGCACTCCAGCCTCTAAAATGCCCCTTGCCGTGTGCCCTGGAAAAAACAAACAAACATCAGGATGTTTTTATTAACCGCCTCCCATGTATATACAGTATCTCTTCCAGCTGACAGTAAACATTCCCTGTGGGCTGTTGTCCTCAACCAAGGAGCACAGTTCGCTGGGGGGGTAATGTTCCTAAAAGCCCCTTGGGAGCCCGTCAAAAACCTAACCACCACAGCCTTTAATCATGATTAAATGGGTCACACTGGACTTGCACCCAGTGCCCATTCGAGAGGCAGAGAGAGAGAGGGGGGGGCTGGGCTGGTTTGGAGTTTGAAGGCACCGTTTCTGTGGCTGGTTCTTGATGCCTAGAGGACTGATAGGAGAACTTGGGATTTAAGGGGCTTCATCTCCGTGGAGCTCAATGATCACTCAACGATCCACTCTGCCGTCCTCGTTGCTTGGCATCCCTATGGAGCCTCTCAGTGGGGCCTGGAGTAGCTATTCCAGCTGGAGGGTCACCAGTATGTTTACTGGACCCAGCTATGCCCATTTCCCCCCGCTGAGACAGGTGAGGGCACTCATGGACTGGAGGAGGATTGGGAGTTAGAAGACTGGACCACAACAAAGAGGAAACGGTCCCTCAGCTCTAGAAGGGGTGGATGACGTGCTCCCGGGAGGAAGGGCTGGTCTTTGAAGCTCTACTGTACCGCTTAAGGTCCAGGTCATTGTTGCACTGCTTTATCCCACCCCGTTCCGGGAGATCTCCATCTGAAATCGCTGAGAAAGAGAGAGAGACTGGGTTATTTTAGTAGACACCCCTGTGAACGGTTTCCGCCCCCCCCCCCCCACCGGATGGGACTGTCTCAAGCCCTCATGGCTTTCACATGGGCATTATGGTAAAAAAAATGCCTCTGTTGTTTTCCTAGGCTTTTAAGAAATGCGACCATGATCATCTTTAAAAATAGAAAGTCAAGGAATTTGATTTCATTGGATATTACCTTATAAACAATAAAACCAAATATCTGCCTTTTAAGTTATTCAGCTGGTAGGTTTTTTTCCTTTTGTTTCTTCGTTTGTTTGTCCTATTAGACGATGATCTGTTTGGAAGATGCTACACCAACCAAAATGCATTTTGAAGGTGTGGGATATGGATTGGGTAAGTAATGTGTGCCTTGAAAGCTACAAAGCAGACATAATCTATACTGGCCAGGCCCCTTCTTCCTGTATTCAAGATCCGTGCGTCTCTGTGTGTTGTGACTTTATTTATTTATTAATTTATCTATTTGATTTATACCCCACCCATATGGTCTGGTCGACCACTCTGGACTGTCTCTAATGGTCTGCTGTGTCTTCCTCTTGTCTCTCATTGCTGTCACACAAAACACACACACACACACACACACACACACACACACACACACACACACACACACACCCTTTTCTGTGTAGGTGGAAGTGTGGACTCCGTGTGATAC
Source organism: Pogona vitticeps (assembly GCF_051106095.1). Lineage (NCBI taxonomy): Eukaryota > Metazoa > Chordata > Lepidosauria > Squamata > Agamidae > Pogona > Pogona vitticeps. The sequence goes on along the minus strand of NC_135790.1, from coordinate 28,899,107 downwards.
AGATAAGGAGGATGCAAGTCTAAGGATAGGTGCTTGTGGAGTTGAAGGGTCAGCCAGCAGGGTGTTGTCATTGTGCACTGGATGTCGGAATGTGTTCTTTGGGGTCCCTCCTTCTGTGTTGCCCATCCTCGCTGCCTCAAATGCAAAAAAAAAATCTAATATAATAATAATATTAATAAATAACAATAACCTTTGAACTGCAGAGCTGGAAGGGACCTTATGGATTATCAAGTCCACCCCTTCTCAAGGAGGCACACTTGGGAATCGAACTCCCAACTTCTGGGTCTCTGGCCAGAGATCCAAGCCACTGAGCTGTCCAGCATACTCATCTAACCTTTACAATTGTAATTTTATTTTGTGGTGCTTCTGATACAAACAAAGAAGATGGATGGGTAGCAGAATATGATGGTGTTGATGCTTGTGTATGCAAACACACACACACACACACACACACACATACACACACACACAGTTGAGTCTGTCTTCTGCACAGCTCTTTGTATCAAGAAGTGTGTGTGTGTACATGTATGTATGTCAAAGATCTCTTAATAATTGGGGGTTCTCGTACAGCAGTCCTTGCAGTGTATGCAAAGAGAAGCTATTGTTGTGGCTTTAAAACTTTGCCACCGATTTGAAAATGCGAGGAGTGTCTTTGATAATGCCAGTGTATCATTAATAATGGAGAATTATGCTGTAGTGTAACAAACACCCACTCAGAAAGACAGTTGTGCTGATGTTAGTGTATATGCAATATAGATCAAGCAGGAGCCGTTTTCAGAGCTAATGAACAGCTCTGCCGAATGGCGTGCCTTTGAAGCCACTCAGTGCCACTGGGCATCACTTGCAGAAAATAGAGGCTAGAGGCTTCTATCCTCACAAATATTTGTTTGGTGTGTGTGTGTGTGTGTGTGCATTTTTTCTTTCCTTTTTAGTGCATGTGAGGGGGTTGGATTAGCAAGTGGAGTTTATGTATCTGCAGTAAATATGTGTTTGCTGAGGGGCTTAGTGGCCACACACACACACACACACACACACACACACACACACACACACACACACACACACACACACACACACACACACACACACACACACACTTTTGTGTGTTGCTGAGCAGCCCAGATTGCTTTGCAGTGCCGTGTTGGGAAACCATACACTTTCCATTCAGACATTTCATAGCTGGCGTTTTAAAGGGATGATTGCGGCCCCCATACCACAGTGGAGGTAGAGCCGTCCTCGCTGGCCTCTGGCTGAGCAACATTGCAGATCTTACTCAGCTGTGACTGCTGCCTCTCTCTGTGTCTTTCTCCTTCTGAGGCTCTCCGTGGCCAGCGATGCACCAGCAGGTCCGGCTGAGAGCCTTGGAGCAGCTTTACATGGTCACGGTCTGAAGGGTCTCAGCTGGTCTCACCCCCCAGATATCCAGGGCTGATATTTTGCTGGGCGGTGCTTGCCCGACCATTTTTGGCCATTCCCCACCGGGTGGAAGATTCTGCCCCAGCCTGCGGTGCCTTGTTCTCGGTGCCAGTTTTATAATCTCCAGGATGGCTGAAGAGAATGAAAAAGCTAGAAAAATAATTCTGTATCATTCCACACTTCCTTTTTTACTTGCACTTCTTTTTCATTGCAATAAAAGGGAAGCGCAATGAATATCCTTTAAAGAAAGCTGTTGATCAGAGAGGGAATATTTCATGTGACTATTGTCATTCAGGTGGAACTCCCAACATGTTGTCCTTTTTTTGGCTTTCACTTCCCAGAAATCTTGCTTGGCGTTCTAGCCCCAAACCACAAATCTGTACATCTTGGCAATCCCGCCTAAACCTCAATATGTAGCTATTGTAATGCCTAGATGTCTCTTGTTAATCTATTCAAGACAAATGTTTGACCATAATAAAGAGAAATCTGTTGGGGGGTATACAGGAGTTGGACCTAAGTCTTCCATTGCCCCTCCCAAATTGAGCCTAAATCTGGTTTGTACAAGACTGGGTGGAATAAATGAGTGTTGCTAGTGAACCTTTTGAGTATGAAATGCTTGGCAGCTGGTTTTCACAAGATGGTCACACTTGGATGCTGTTCATCTTGAGGAGATCAACTTACATATTAATTCATTAGTGAATTATGAGCCATTGTGTTCCTTCCTTCCTTCCTTCTTTCCTTCTTTCCTTCTTTCCTTCTTTCCTTCTTTCCTTCTTTCCTTCCTTCCTTCCTTCCTTCCTTCCTTCCTTCCTTCCTTCCTTCCTTCCTTCCTTCCTTCCACCCGCCCATATGGCTTTTGGCAGTCAGTAAACTGCCCATCTGGTTTTTGACTTATGGCAACCCTTTCCAGGTTTATCTGGTAGTACAGAGTACCCAAAAGTAACTGGTCATTCCTGTCTTCCGGGGGTGCGCAGCAGCTATGCAGTTTGCTACAGAGCCCAAGAGGCATGTGGGGAGATGACCTCTCAACCTCCAGCTTGACCTCCACATACCTAACTTGCTGAGCTATGCAACCAACTCCACTTGCCTCTATAGGGGAAATAGAATAGGTAATAATTGACTTTGAAAGACAGGTAACTCATACTCTAATTCCTGATTATGGCAGCAGCTCGAGCTTTTTCATAACTGCAAAAATGTTAAATGCGGCACTTCCAAGAGTTACTGGGGAAAATAGCAGGAGAAACAAGGTTAAATAGAATCTCACACCTTTCAGTACGCATCTCATTATTCATTGCTAATAGAAGCCTGAACCATCTGTCTGTGCAGGGAGGATTTACATGCAATGGGTGTAGTAGATATTGGGGGGAAAAATCCTTCTCGTCAGTCAAATGTTTATTTATGGTGTGCTCTGCTGTCGCTGTCCTGGAGCCTCCTTGGCATTGGTGTGAGGGCCAATTCCACGCCTTCCAGGAGCTGTGAATGAGCAGTTGGGGGCCTCCCAGCACTTGATCTGAGGCTGGTTGAGACCCTGCCTTCCCCAGTCAGTTCAGGAGGTTGGGTTGGGTTTGTTCGTTTTTGGTTCATCCGTGTGTGCGTCCTCCTTGCAGGTCTTCCTTTCCCCAGTTGGCCCTGCATTTTTGTGCTTTACTGCTTCTGTCTCCAAACGGTGGCCCAAAAATCTAAAGAGCAGTTAGCTTAGGATATATGGCGTTCTGGATAAATGCGATATATGTATTTCCAAGTGCTAGTTTGATACTTGACGCTTTCGTCTTCACTGTCATAATGCAGCTTGTCCGGTGAAATGTTAAACAAATCTGTAATCTTTGCTCTCTGGGAAGCCTTTGGCAGTTTCTCTGTTAGCCAGCATGTCCACTGTAAGCAGACCAGGGGAGTTTAATAAACTTGCATCTAGAATGTTTATCCCACCATTCTGGATTTCATAAAAAAAAGTGAATGGGTTTTGTGTACCTACCTCGGCATGCACTGAATCCTTGAAATTTTTATAATTAATTGTGTGCTGTTAAGTCCATTCTGACTTATGGTGACCCTTTCCAGGGTTTTCTAGGTAGAGAATACTCAGAAGAGGTTTCCTGTTCTTTTCATCTGGAGAGACCCCGGGGCTGTGCAGTTTTCCCAGCGTCTCACAGGCTGGCTCTTCTCTCACTAGCCACAATGGGAAATCAAGCTCCCAGCCTCTGGCTCTGCAGCCAGAAACCGAACCCACAGAGCTGTGAGACAAGAACTGTATGGACCCACCTTCCGCCATGCCAAGAAACTGACACACAAAAGACTTCTGGAAAGAATGTGGGGAAAGACAGCTCAGAGAGCGGGGTGGTCTGATAGAGGGGGGAAGGCTGTACCAAGAACGGGTATTTTGGAAGAGTGTGAACGTGAAACAGGTCTGCTTGGGTGGAGGGTGGCCGGGCCTCCCTGTGGAATTCCCCCTCCTCTCCTTCCCTTTGAAGGCATTTTGGAAGGGAAGCCTTCCTCGAAGGGATTGAGGCCATTCCTCCTCACTTTTTTCCAGACCTGGCAGATGGCTTCCCAGACACTCCATTTGATCTTACAAAAGAGCTGGCATTCAGTCTAGGGGTTCTGCTGACCACAGAACCCACCCGAGCACCGGTCAGTTTGTGAGCATCAGCAGAAGGAGAGATTGAGTGGCCTGCCGTGCGTGCCATTGGCGATTTCATCAGGGAAAGTGAGAAATCTGCAACAAGAGGTAGGAGAGGCTTCGAAGGATTCTCCTCCTTTGCAGCCTTTTAACCTCACCGCTTTTCTGGGGCCGGCCTCTGCTCCCATAATTTTATAGAGGGGGTAAGTGGCCGGTTGCTTTTCAGATTTCTTTGGCACTCAGAAAAGAGAGCTCCAATTTTATTTCTGCAGGTGATGCTTCGTGACCAAAGGTCTCTTTTGATACTTGTACCTTTGTACAATATGTGACACTAGTGGGTCATGCTCCATCCATTCACCCCTGCCTCCCCATCCCTACTTTGCCCATGGTCTCTTCTGCCAGTGCACAGTCTGTAGACTTAAGGAAAGGAATCTGGCAATCTAGCAAGAAGCCATGGTGAACTTGGGAGGAAGAAGAAGAGCACGTACCACTAAGACTCATGAAGGAGAGTGCAGTTGTTGACTGGGTGGATGGCGCTTTGGCCAGGAAGAGATGGGAGGGTCTTGACAGCAGTCCTCAGAAAACAAGAAGAGCATCTCCATCAGCAGGTGGCGTCCGTTGTTCTCTGTGTCCACCACAGGCAGTCTGAGAATGAATACTGTATGACTAGACAGACGACATTGTAGATTTTGGCAAGGAAGCCCTCTAAGAGGTTGCACTGAACAGACTTCTTTTTAATAGATGCCTCTGGCCAGTCAGATTTCCTGAACTGTTTCTATTGGAAAGTGAGGGGTAGGGTTGCAAGGAAACGCCCAGCTGTCTTGTCCAAGGCTGCCATCCTGTGCCCACTTTCCCAGGAGTAAGTCCCGCTGACTTCAGCGGGATATCCATCAGAGTAGATCAGTACAGGGTTTGCATTGTCCCTTCTGTTCCATTGCAGTTTGGCCTGGATCCCCCAGCTTTTCAAACGGCTCCCAAACCAGATGGACTGGGTTGTATCTCGGCTGCAACTTGTACCACGTTGGCCTCTCTTTGTAGACGGAATTTGTAAATGAACCTGGCAGGCGATGTTGGTTGTGTGTGAGCAAACCTGGAGAGGGTTTTTGTGTCAAAGGCACAACGACCCAGCAAGTCAACTTCTCACCCGACAAATGTGATTAATAGTTAGGCTCTGAGGGAAGCCACATCTGTTTGGGAGGAGAAGCTACATCTGCTTAACAGGGGTATTAAAAATGGATTATTAGAGCAGACGAGAAACGAGAATGGGTTTTTTCCCCTTTGCTGGATACGAAATGCCAGAATGGTTTCCCTTCACAGCATTCATTTACAAAATATTATGGTGGCAAAGAGAAGTTTTAATAGGACAAGAAAGGAACTGCTAACCTTGCCATCTGCATCCAATCTCCGTTGGCAATACCTGCCTTTGAGCTGTATATTCGACCGCTCAGCTGGAAAATTGTCATCCTGACGTGGAAATTATATTTTACTTTGGAGGAACATCTGTAGAACACGACTGTTTTCAAAGTTCTGTCATCGTTTGACGTGTCGGGCAGATGCGACTCTTATTTTTGCAATATGTACGAAAACGTTGAGCGACCATAAAAAAAACACGCAAAACAAACAAAAAGGAAGGAAAAGAGAGGAAAAGATGACGATAGTCACCGAGGGGGAAAAAAAGCAATAACTTAGTGGTCGCTTCCAGGAGAGCTTCTCTTAGTCTTTGTTCCCTCAACTGTGCTGTGTGGGTCACCTTGGCAGAAGGTGATCACAAGCTTAATGCAGCAGGTGAAGGAGATAACATAAAACATGGTGGAATTTTATCCATGGCGGTATTCGTATGTGTGAAACGGAACAATCAAAAGGAATGAGATTTTTGGACTACCAGTCCCATAATTCTGGGAGTTCTTGACTCGCCTGGGAGAAGAGGCCTAAACAGGAGGGCTGCCAGCTTCCTGTCCCTGTCCCAGGGCTAGCTTCCCTTTTGAACAGGAAGAAGCTAGGAGGAGCTAGGCCTAGCTAAGCCTCAGAGGCTTCCGCGTTAGGCTTTTTTTCTTACAGGGAAGTCACATCTGGGTGTCTGTAAAGTGGTTGGTCTCCCAGAATGCAGATTTAGAGGATTGGTAGTCCAGGAAAGGAAAAGGTCCCGTCGCTAGCAATCAGCCTCATCCTCTTCTGGTCAAGAAGCTCTTTTGCAGCTCTTGAACCAAGCGGAACCAAGCAGACCTGGTTTTATCTCCTGGAAGAATTGGGTCCAACTCCTGCAAAATGTAGACCTTCTGCCTAAAGTGTGTGTGTGTGTGTGTGTGTGTGTGTGTGTGTGTGTGTGTGTGTGTGTGTGTGTGTGTGTGTGTGTGTGTGTGTGTGTGTGTGTGTGTGTGTGTGTGTGTGTGTGTGTGTTTAAGAGAGAGAGAGAGAGAGAGAGAGAAAGAGAAGCAAACGACTATTATAGTCTTCCTTGCACAGCAGGTCTCTCGCATTTCATCCAAACAGCAACACTGCATTTTCAGAACAGCTTTGCATGTAAGCCAGTGGTTGGATAGACTCCCTTTCCCCCGTCATTCAAGGGCCTAAAAGTAAATGTAATTATGTGTGTGTGTGTGTGTATGTGTGTTTGAGAAATAGAGAATTGCCAAAGCAGGATTGGCACTGCTGATGTAAAACTGTGAAGAATAATTTTTGTGCCATGTTGTGTTGACATGCCTTCCCCAAAGCAAAGGCATGAAATGGCTTCTGTGCTGCCGAGGCCCAGCGCTGCTTGTGTGGGTGTTGACTTGGTTGCCAAGGTGAGGTTCAGGTGAGGTGCTGTGAAGTCCAGCAAAGCCTTGGTATGATCTCTTGATTTCTTGCTGCTTTAGATGAAAAAGAAGAAAAGGATATATATTGGAATACTTAGGCTTGTTTAAATAGCTTTGACTGTAATTTGCCATTGTGTTAATATGCTAATGTTACATTAAGGATTTCTCAGGAGTTGGCTGTAGTACTTCATTACATCTCTCAGCGAAGTCGTTAAAGCGCAGCGCTGTGTTCTGGGAAAGTGCCACTCGGAGCCCTATCCAGACTTAAAAGTGAGACCATCTTTCCAGGTACAAATAGTTGCACTTACTGTGTTTTGGAAATCTGTACCTCCTCTCCCAAAGAGCAGCTTACAGATTCAACAGGAAGGCCTGTGGTTACAGGTCACCAACCCTTTGCACAGGTTGGTTCAGCTCCAGGTTGTTGTTTTTTCTCATTTGTGACCTTTGGTTACAGAAAAGCACAGTAGGATGTGTTACTTAGAGGGCAGCCGAACTCGCTAATCCAAATCCATATTCGGTTTGTTGACTGCACGCTGCGTTGGGTCCTCAGTAGGACTCTGAACAGTTAGACCATGAGATTTTTCCCCCTCTTCTTTTTGTGTAGAGTTGGGCATCTGAGCTTTGGACGTAGCTGGGTTTAGGCAGGAGCTGGGCCCTTGGGTGCCCCTTTTTTTGCTTGCAGGATTGGTGCCCTTGAATAAAGCTAGTCTGTTTTTATTTGTGAGACATATCCCAGTTTCTCCGCTCAAAAAAACTCAAAACATGTCACAATAAAATACATTCAAAATAAAAAAACCAAACCATGAAACAACTGTCAGAAAACAGCTATGTCAAAAATCCAAATCAGAGAGCAGTACAGAATATCCGCGAAAAGAAAAAGATGCCAGCAAGGGAAAACAACTGTAATATGTTCAAAATATGGCATCTAAGAGGCTTCAGCTGAAGGGCTTCCCGAACAACCAGGTTGTGTATAAATACCTAATACCATAAAGAGGGATGACTTGGTGAACCTTGCATAGGAGGGCATGATACAGTGTGGGTGGCCGTGTGGGTGGCCACCACTCAAAAGATCTTGTGCTCCCAGGACTTAATCAACCCAACTCAGGCATGGTTGAGAATGACAGTCAAAATTTTATTCCATACAATGATGGGTCATAAATGTAGAAAAGAGAATTACAGTGGTGCCTCGCAAGACGAACGCCTCGCGGGACGAAAAACCCGCAAGACGAATGGTTTTTGCAATTGCTGTGGTGCCTCACAAGATGGCTTCTTCTATGGCCATGCTTCGCAAGACAAATGTTTTTTGCGAGACTGATGCCTCGCAAGACGAATGAATTATTTTTGTCTTGCGAGGTTCCCATAGGAATGCATTGCAATGCATTCCTATGGGAAACTGCTTTTCGCAAGACGAAAATTTTGCATGACAGCGCTACTTGTGGAACAAATTACATTCGTCTTGCGAGGCACCTACCGTATTTTTAAAGAAGTGTGGTCTGTCAGTTGAGGGAACCACCAGAATCAATGATTTCTGTTCAGTTTCGACTGACAAGACTGAACATTACTAATCTTGATATTTCAACGAGTTTTAATCTCACCTATATATTTCATGGGGTCAAGAAGAGTCGGACACACGACTTAATGACTAAACAACCAATATTTCTCATGCACTCTTACTTTTAAATTATGTAATGTTGTGATAGGAAGAAAGAAGAGAAAGACCCACCCACCCATCTCCCTTCTGGGAGCGTGTAGACATTTTCTAGTTCTTTTTCCTTTCGTGTGGATAAGCCTTCCGCTCTTTCTGGTTTAAGTATGACACCAGCTATCCGAGGAGCAGTTCAGATGGAGTACCCAGTTGCCCACCATTTATTAAACAGTGGAAAATTTAAAAATCACTGCTTCCTTATTTATTTGTTCGTTCCTTTGCTTGAATCCATGTCTATCTCCCAACCTTTGTGAAATGTCACGAGGTAATTATTTTAACAGGCAGTGTGGGTTCCTTTATTTGGGAGATATTAACCTTTGTAAACAAAAGGAGCATTAATATCCACTGGAGACACAACTAATGGGATTTCGCTTTTCTTGTTAGACGAGAGACATGAATTCTTTTTAAAATTATTGTAAAAGAATGCAGCAAGAGAAATAATTGCCTTAAGCTAATCCATGATAGCAATTTTAAATGTGAATATCCAGATCGTTTTTGTATAGGGAATGGAAGAATAATGTGATTTTCTTGTTTGTGTTTGCTTTGGTTAAGCACAGTTGAAAGATGATATAAATGCACTCTGTTCAGAACAAAGGCAAGGCTAATTAATGCACTGTTGGTGTGTGTGTGTGTGTGTGTGTGTGTTTCTCTGCTTGTTTCTGTGTGCATTTCTTGTGCTGTATATCCTAGGATTTTTTTTTTAATTGGTAAGAAAGGCAGTGGCCTGTTTTTAAGTTTCAGCCCTGATGCATCTCTGGATGCTTGCCAAAGGCTTTCCTTTATGCACTTAGTTCCAAGAAAACCCCTCTTTTTCTCCTTTCTCTCTCTTTTTTAAAACCCCTGCTCCATATTTCATCGATGTTTGTTTGCAATGTCAATTTGTTGTTCTGAAGAAAGGGTGAGAGGCTGGGCCCCTTTCCTCCTAAAGCTTTCCTTAGAGCTTTTTTGTATTGATTCTCTGTGGCTTGCGGAAACAGCAGTTCTGCTTTTCTGGCGGCAGCAAGTGCCCACGTGTTCGGGATGGCTTATTTCTGGCCCTCCGGTAGGGAGGGCGGCGGATAAACACCCAACCAAGCCCTTGGTTTGCTTAAGCCTAGTTTTTTTGAGGGCCAGAGTTTTTCCTTCTCCTGCAATAGACCTTTCTGCTCTGCCGAGAGGCCCGCATTTGTTGATAGGGTCAATACAGATGCTTCCAGATGTGAGGCTGCATTTTGCCCATAAACGTTTTCAGGTCGTCGGTGGGATGCAAGATGTTCCCTTTTATCCTCTAAACAGACGTTTGACTTTGGAGACGAGTGGAAGGCACCCCATCGTTGGACCCGATGGCCCTTCCAGTTATTATTCTCCTCCCGGGTGGATTCTGCAGGGATGCTGAGCACGAACAGATTTGCTTCTTAAGGGGAAACTTCACTACAGTCTTAGAACCAGAAGCATGGGCGGATGCTTTTGTTCCCCAAAAACTGGGTCTGGAGCTCAAAGCAGGAGCTCTCCTTTCCTCCAGGGTCCACCTGGCTTGCAAGACCCTGTTCTTTTGGTACTGCCCTATTTACAAGTTGGTGGGATCTGGCGTGGAGGCAGGCGTCTTTTAAGGCCTTGCCCTTCAGCGATAACCCCTGTCAGTTCTCCTCTACAATATTTGCTTCTCTTCTCTCTGCTTGTGTGTATGCAATCCTGGTGAGTCCGGTTGGACTGGTCTCACCGCTCTGTCCGTGGGGTCCCGAAAGCAGGAAAACTCTTATACTGCAGAGACAGGCTTTCCTGACTACGATCAGCCCTTGGTGTAGAGAAGAGGATGAGTTGAAATCTGGGTTGACTGCATGCCTGTGACAGTATTTGCCATTGATTTATGCCCTAATTTTAGTACAGAGCTTCCTTTTGTACTGGCAAAATGTCACATTTGCATCTCTCTTTTTAATAGCGTAAAGTTCCAGAGAAAACAAATACTTACGTTGAGTCCGTAGCTCAAACCTACCTAATCGATCATCCTTTGACTTTTCCTTCCCATTATGCGGAAGATCTCCCAAACCGGCCCTCCCTCATCCCGTTTCTTTTAACCTTGCCTACATTCAACTTGGAGAGTACCAGTATCAGACAACTGACTTGGTTTTGCTCTTTCTTTCCCTGTCTCTTTCCCTTTCCCTTTGTGTCTGTATGAACTCGTCTGTAAAGAGCAGCATGTAATGGGGAGGATATAAATCATAGGGCTACCTAATTAATCTGCTTTGATACACCACCCATATTTCAACCCACTTCCCATTGATCTGAATTCTGGCCATGCCTTTGCTCCCTCCCTCCCCACCTCCCGTCAGCGAGTTTCATGTCTTGCTGGGTTTCAAATGCAGGGGGTGAGGCTGTAGGTGTTGTGGACCAGAAGAATGCTCATGAGGTCCAGGCTTGCCTTTTCCTTGTCTGTCCTCTAGGGCAGTGGTCCCCAACCTTGGGCCTCCAGATGTTCTTGGACCACAACTCCCAGAAGCCTTCACCACCACCTCTGCTGGCCAGGATTTCTGGGAGTTGAAGTCCAAGAACATCTGGAGGCCCAAGGTTGGGGACCACTGCTCTAGGGCACGGCACAAAACACGCCAGATCAGGATTGTATAGGTCGCATAAGAAACCTCCTAAGGTGGTGTGTGAAGAATGGTTTCCAGTCGGTGCCCCCTTGGAATGCGCCAAGGGACATCCATTGAGAACGGCCCCTCTAGGGAATAATGGTTGGAACTAGGATGAAAGGAATACGCCTGCAGACACAACACAGCAAGCCCAGTAGAAGCGGTTGATCCGGAAGGTCAATTATTTTAAAACAAGATAGTAGTCATCTGAGCTCAGAACAACATGTGGAATTTGTACAATTACCTGCATTTGCATGGTTTTACATGAAAATGGGTGTGCAACACACATACACTCAATGGACAGTTTTGCATCAAGCTTTATACTTCTCTGGCCTGTGGAGGGTGCCCAGATGTTCTTCACCCTTGAAGAGGAGAATGCTGATACTATGTGTGTACCATTCATTTAAAATAGCAATTCCACTGCTCTTCTTCATTCCTCGTGGATTTCAGAGTTGCTGTACATGAAGTGTTAATTTTGAGTCGTGATTCTTTGATTTATTTTGTAGTACACAGTAGCTCAGACATATTTAAGGAGTGTGTGTGTGTGTGTGTGTGTGTGTGTGTGTGTGTGTGTGTGTGTGTGTGTGTGTGTGTGTGTGTGTGTGTGTGTTCACTCACAATTAAACATTAGCATGAGTGGGTTTGTCGAAGCCTGTCACCCCTGATTTTCAATCCCTCCTCTGGCAGAAAGTTCAGCTCTGGCTTCTGCCATGCCAAAGTCTTCCTAATTGAAAACTTCACCGATCTAATCTTTTGTAGAATTGGAAGCTCAGAACTAATTATGATTTACAGAAATTGATAATTTGTCTTGTGCAGTAAGAAAAATAAGAATTACATTTGATTAGCAGATGACAGGTTTCAGCTCAGTAATTTACAACCTCTATTAACTAAGTTGAAAAATGTATCAATAACGTTGGAGGGCTCTTCATTTGTTCAGCATTATTGAATGGTTATTTTTTTTCCCCTGCAAAGTGGAGTGAGAGACATTTCTCCTGCCCTTTCCAAATTTTGCAGCCTTTCTGTTTGGAAAACAGGTCTTGATTTAAAAAGTTCACTTGCCTTCTTAACTCTACTTCAGATTTGACTCTAATTATGTTTGACAAAATTCTGAGGCAAGCTTCCTTCCTTCCTTCCTTCCTTCCTTCCTTCCTTCCTTCCTTCCTTCCTTCCTTCCTTCCTTCCTTCCTTCCTTCCTTCCTTCCTTCCTTCCTTCCTTCCTTCCTTCCTTGTGTCTCTTTAGATATAAGCAATATATGTTACTTTGTGCAGTAGTAACTGAGTATAGCTTTGAGAAAAGATTGAAGAGGGGAGAGAGGATAGCACTTTTCAAATACAGTAGTACCTCGCAAGATGATGACCCCACTAAGCGATGACTCTGCATAACGAGTCATTCCAATGGGGGATTTTCGCTGGTCGTCGATTAGGTCCATGCTTCGTGAACCGTTTGTTCGCAAGACGACAATTTTTTCCGCTCATCGTCGGCTCCGCAAAATGGCTGCCCTGTGTTTTCCGGACCCATGCTTCATAGGGCAGACATTTTTACAGCTGATCGGCGCTTGCAAAATGGCTTCCCTATGGGCAGTCTTCGCTGGACGATGAGGTATTTTCCCCATTGGAACGTATTAAACCGGGTTTCAATGCATTCCAATGGGGAAAGGGTTTTTGCATGACGACGATTTCGCTAAACAGTGATTTCAATGGGATGGATTATCGTCGTCATGTGGGGCACCACTGTCCTTGAAAGATAGTCCTACAGAGGAGGGGCATAGTCTCTTCTTGATCATCCCTGGGTTCAGGACACATAATAATGGGCTCAACTTACAGGAAGCCAGATTCCAGTTCAATATCAGGAAAAACGTCTTAACCGTTAGGGCCGCACAACAATGGAACCAGTGGCCTCAGGGTGAGGAGGGTGGGCACTCCAATGTTGGAGGCATTCAGGAGAAAGCTGGACAACCATCTTTCAGATCTGCTTTGACTTGGATTCCTGCCTTGAGCAGGAGGTTGGACTCTATGATTCTATGAATTAAACTTTATTTTTTGGAACACACATTACCTGTTCCTGTTTTTGTGCCAGAAATATACTTGCTTTCTCACCAGAACTCTGGAGTAATGAGTGCAAGAACTTTCCTTCTATTGAGTCAGATCACTGGTCTGTGGGACAGATTGCCCAGTGGTGAATCTTTTGAGTTTTTGACACACAGGTCCTCATCCTCTGAGCAAATGGTCTTGGAAATGTGTGTGTGCCCAGAGCGGTGGCTGTTTAGTAGGTATTCTTGTTACTCTGGGGTTTGGGGATGTGTGGCCCTCCTCTCGTGTAAGAGTGTCAGAACTGACTGACCAGCATTTACATGGCAGTAAGGTACAGATGTAGTGGAGTCGGTGCCCTAAAGGAATCCGTACACGAGAGATTTCATTTTGGAGTTCTCAAATGTTTAGGTTGCATGCCAGTCCTTATGCTGTGGAGTGGTTTTCACTTGGTAGCAAAAATGCTTCTGGCATTTAGTACAATTTTGCTAGAATTTAAAAAAAAAAAGAGGAGATTCCCCCCCCCCAACCGCCTGCTTTCTTCCGCTGCTTCTTGAGGAGGGAGCAAACAACAAAGTTAGTGCGATAGATCTGCCGTCCACTGCAGTCCCCCGTGTCTCTTTTCTTGGGGACGGTAAGGTACATGGAGTGCTTCCACGCTCTGGGCCATGGCTCTGCTTGTGGCATTTGCCTGCATACTCCCATGCATGTTGACAGATGCATTGGAGACTTGAACGTCAGCTAAAAGATCCATCTGTCCAGCTTGTACGGGCCTTCTTCAAAGGTGTATTATGAATCCTCCCACTCGTGTTTATTTCTAGCTCCACAATGGCCCCTTGTGTTCTGGCCCACGCTGGGAACTTGTAGCGCATAACATCTTTCCCCTTTTGGCTCTGCCAGTGTGCCCTGATTGTGGCTTCATTGACAAGGGTTTCCTTTCATGGCGTCTTTTGCCTTCCAGAGCCAGACAGCTTGAGCCTCTAATAAGCAAGGGAATGAATTAATTGAGAATGGAAGGTTTCTCCTTTTGTAAGGGATTGGAATTGCTGGTGATGCTCCAGAAGAGCACACAAGACCCCCAGAACATGTGGGACATGGTGGTCCTTTGCGTTCTTTTGTCCTGCTCAATTATTTCGGTGTGAAGTTGCAGAATTTCATCTGTTGTGTTTCCACCAGAAGCTCAGTTTTCTCATCTCCCCAGCCCATTCTCTGTGGTTATTTAAATTTAGAAATGAAGAATTAAATATGGAGATTGGGTCTTTGGCCACCATCCTCCCCTTTTAGATCCTCTGCCTTGGCGCGGGTAGGAGGAAGGCCTTCAGCCCCACTGCCCGTCTTGGCTTTAAATAAATGGACACCAGTGACTTAGGGAAATTCTCCATTGTCTTTTTTGTGCAGCACAGGGCTCTTGTGTTGACTGTGAGCAAGAACCCTCGGAAACCCTAGGTGGCATGCTAGGCCATGTGTAATGGTTAGTTAAGTCATCACCAGCAAGGACGACGACAGTGACAGAGCGTGGAATCTGCTGTAATGGGGAAGGTAACAGAGTTGGGATTGTCAAGGCTATCCCTGGCTTGTCTTCACGCTGCCGATGAAACAGACAAGGTCTGCATTACTGTATTGATTTTGTTAGTAAAACCAAGTTGGCCTTCAAAAGCTTTTCTTTGCTAATAATCTCCATTAAGATGCTTTGGCAGCAGGCCTGTCCAGTTCCCATCCTCCTTTGTTTTCTTATTGTGAATTTTCTTCAAAGATGGGGTCTCTTGGGTTTGGCTTTCTTCCCCAAGTCTTGTGTGTCAGTTTCTCTTTACCCATAAGCCGACTCGATCTTTACCTGCTTTAGCTTCTCGGGCTCTTAAGTATGTCCTCCTTTGGGCTGTTCTACTGCCATGATAACACCGCCTTTGATCACCTTGTCACGCTTAGACCCATTCAGGGAGGAATACAGATACAGCGCTTCTTTTAGAGAAATGGAGGACTGTTTCCAGGTTGTTTAATAACTTTGCTTCTAAGGGATCGGATTAAAGTAATCTCTTACTGTAGTGTGATAGAAGAAGCGCACAGAGATATTTTACTGTCACCATAGTTCTTAAGGTAAGTTAAAGTTATTTCGATTGTTACTTATCTCAGGAATGACAAACATGACAAATGGCTGGCATAATTCCTTTGTGTTAGCAGATCGGGGTATAAAAATGAAGCTCTTTCTGGAATTCATCAAATTTTAGTTTGAGGAACATTGAATTAGATACTGGAGCATTTAACTTGACAAGCCAGTAGTAAATTGCATTCAGATCTAGTTTGTTATAATAATGCAAAATTCAATTTTTGAAATGGCATGTTGGTAACTTTTCATTGCCATATTAGTTAAGTTGCATGGAAGTCATGACAGCTATTTGATATCTAGTTGTGACATAAACTCCCAGGGAATGAATATTGCAGGATTTTATCTTAAACACAACAGTGTTTTTCTGTTCAAAGGCAAATCAATCCAGGCAGCTTTCAAGAGACCAGACGACTGGCTTACAGTTGGCATAAATCAACACAATGAGTGGTCTCCACCATTAGCTGGATGAGCTGTTATTAAGCAGAAGGAGGGGCAGCACAGTGAGCTAGCTGGCACTTCCATTGTCACCTTGCCTTCTTGAGCAGGATCAATTGTGATTTTATGGTTTAGGGCAATGGCTGGATCCCCATGTGTTCTTGGACTACAGCTCCCAGAAATCCTGGCCGGCACAGCTGGTGGTGAAGGCTTCTGGGAGTTGTAGTCCAAGAACATCTGGGGAACCAAGGTTGGGAACCACTGACTTAGAGCTTCATTCAATGTCAAGGAAGCTGTGCCAGCTCCCAGATAAATTCCAGGCTGGGTGGAGCTCTGCAGAACTTCTGCTTATTAATGTTCTTCCCTACCATCCTTACCCTCTTCTTCATCTGCCTGGGAACCAGATGATGGGTGAAAAGTTTCAGGGATATGGAATGCTCTTCTAGGATCACCCCCACGGCATAGAGAGGAGAGAACACATGTGAGGAGGTGTAATAGGAACTCTAAGCACTATGTAGAGGAGAAGACTAATCTCTCTATATATTATGAGTTACTTCCATTGGTCTTATGTGTGTCGCATATGCCTGAAGGTTTGGCTGTAGTTTCCAGGGTGCACTTGGAAGAGTGTATCCTGGAAAGGACCCTGATGTTGGGAAAGTGTGAAGACAAGACGAGAAGGGGACGACAGAGCATGAGAGGGTTGGACAGGGTCATGGAAGTGACCAACATGAATTTGACCCAACTCTGGGAGGCAGTGGAAGACAGGAGGGCCTGGCGTGCTCTGGTCCATGGGGTCACGAAGAGTCGGACACGACTTAACGTCTAAACAACAACAAGAATGTACAGTGAGCGGCTACATGGGCAGTGCATGCGATAGGAGACAGAAATGAACTGCAGTGAACGGTGGTTGTTTGATAACAGCTTCCCAACATTCCAAGGTTCCCCAGTTTTTCTGTCCACATGTCTGTGTCCGCCTCTCCATGCAAAAATTAGATGCTCTTACGTGGCAAGAGGTGGCGGTGGTAGTTCTGTAGCCTCAAGTCACTCAAGGCTTAGTGGCTTCCAAGTGGCATTGGGTACCCCAGTGATGAACAGCATCGCAATATAAATAAGGCAGTGGAGAGCTAAGGGCAGAGAATAGCAAGAAGAGGCATGGCAATTGACGGTCAGGAGGAGCTCAAGCAATATTTATTCAAGTGCTTGCCTCTAAACCTCTCATTGGTGTGTGTTTGTGTGTGTTGCCCAGTTTGCCCCCAGTGGGGCACAAAATCCAGTTTTGAGGAGGGTGGAAAAAAAAGGTTGACAGTTCATGGAGAAGTTGCCCACCAAAACCTTGAATGCAATATTGTTGCTGTCGCTTCATTAACAAAAGTTTCAACATCCTTTGGAGGTGGGGGAAGGGAGGCAAGCTGTGTGCTTAATTAATCTCCGGCGAGGCTAAAAAACCAAAAAACAAAAACACCTTGCAGAGTCTGGGGAAGTGAGAGAGCTGGCCTAGGTAGTCCTGCTAGGAGGATTATTAAAGCTGTGTGGCAAAGCAGTCTTCCCAGAATCTCAGGGATTTGGTCTCGAGAACATTAATCAAGAAATGGCTTTTATTGGCATGGCCACCGACTCACCAAGGAACAACAGACTTTTAATCAGTAAGCTTGCTGGCTGTTACTTCAAGGGAGAACTTCAGAGGTCCTTGCGTCCTCTGGAGGCTTTTCATAACACCGTGTGGTGATGGCTGAGCTAAGGATTCAGCATGCAAGCATCAGCTGCAGCGCCCCAGTTGCGTCAGTAAGCAGTGCCGATGAGTGTACTTGTGTAAATGTGTTGGGGGGCATGTTTGCGTGCTGTTGCTCCTGGCCATTCCAGTTTTTCTGGGCATGTGTTTCTCTGGTTTCTCCACTTTACTGCTGGGCTGCATTCCCGGGCACAAACAGCGCAGTCGATATTTGACTTCCAAACGTTGGCAGTTCTGCCTCATGAATCTCCGAGTGGTAAGTGGGCTGGAATCCCAGCAGCCAGAAGTTGATTCTTTTGGAGGGCCCCCAAATGGTGGATGTTGGCCTTGGTGTGCGTTGCGCTTCGGAAGAGGCCTGCCGCGCCTGAGCACCTGAAGCAGAGTAGAAGACAATGGGATGAAATTAAATTCGTCACCTTCTGCTCTATGGGATTCCTATGCTTGGAGAAGGCAGTCAAGGCTGTTCATGAAACATCTGCTGTCTTCTCCCCTACCCCATTTGCAAAGCACATAGGTCAACGGGGGAGCCCATACCTGATGTGTTCAGTGTCTATGGGCTGATCCCCCGGCCTCTCAAGCTGAAAGTCCCAACTAGAGTAGACCCATGGAGTAGGACTTGCTGGTCAACACTAGTGATGAATCCCATGATTTTCATTGGGTCTGCTGTGGTCTGGCTTCCAAGTCACTTGTAGAAGGAACAGCCTCTGCTTGACTATTGAGATGGTCCCAGTTGGACTGGGTTGATGGCCTAGCAGGATAAGGCATCACCAGCCATTGATAACATCTACTGGGAAAGGAGGTGAAAAGTCCCGCACTCTTTGGATCCAAGCATCTTGTGTGGGCTGCAGCCAACGGTCAGAAACATGAGACCAGAGAGGGGGAATCCATGCCTAGTGTGTATCCGGCTGGTGGGGCTACAGCAGCAACAAGGGGCCTGTGGGGAGAGTAGCACGCCCCAGCATTTCCACCAAGGATCCCCAAAAGCCAGTGGGTGCTGATAACATCTGCTGAACAAGGGTTGTGGGTCAGAAGGGTGAGTGCAGAGGTTCTGTTGATAATCAGTGCTTTATGTTATCAAGTAAACTGTTTCGAGCACCTTTTCGGAGCTGGGATGCAATGCACAAAAATTCTCAATACATTCCTTGTGCCTACGGATGCCAAAGGCTGGCTAGTCATGAGGTGCCTCTGCAGAATCAGTGAGCCCCCACTTCAGTTTCCGGTGTGTCTTTTGTACTCCCCCCCCTTCAGTATTTTGCTTGTCCCTGATCTGCTGCTTGGTTGGGGGCTGGAGCCCTACTTGATCATATGCATATCCCCCCCAAAAAAAACAGGTTTTGCTCTAGCTGTGATAGATGTGCCGAAGACTTCGCCTTTTAAATTACAGAGAGTGGGTGGTGGCAGATAAGATAGAATCTACATTTTGTTGAGTTTGGGCTTGAAAGATTATCCTTAAAAACTAGACAGAGGCAGACAAACAAGCTCACATAAATACTAATCAATCTCTTTTCCTTGGTTACTGGATTTTAATATTAATTTCCAACTTCAACAGATCTTGCATCTTGGTGTAAAGACTTGGGAGGCCTGGCTCAGTGTGTCTCAGATTCTGTGGTCACAGATATCGCATGTTTGGCATCCAGAGCTGTTAAAATTCATCATTTTAAAGGGCTGCTGGGTGACAGGCAGGAAGAAGCAGGGGGGACTGTGTGCGAGCGCAGGGCAAAACGGAGTAGGGAGGCCCGCTCTACTCATTCATATGCTAGAGGCATGCCTTAAATTAGGTGGATATATATATATATATATTTGAAATGGGCTTTTAAATGCCAAGCGCATAGGAGATAGGTCTGTTATTAATATTGATGAGGCTTAAAAAGATATTTAGTGAAATATTTGTGTAATTCAATTTTGTTCATAATCAAATCCGGAACTTGTGCAGAGAAGGACTGTGGAGTCTGGATGTCGAAGAGAAGGGCCAATCTCCGTGCCCGACTCTTGCATGTATGATGAGTTGCCTGCCTGAATGAATCAAGTCATCCCGAGTTCTTTGCTAAACACAGTATATAGATTTGCATTTCTGGGACCTTTATCTGCCCTCTTTTGAATGCAGGCCATTTTCCCGTGGGGCGTTCGGAGTGGATCACGGCACCGCTTCCGATTTCGTTGGTCATTCACCTTCCGAGCGCCGTATTTTTATCTCCTACTCGGAAGTACTCTGCTAATGCATTTGGGGAGAAATCAATAGAAAGCTGACCATGTCCCGTGATGCGTTCAATTGCGCTCTTTCACCATGAGCTCCCAGAACAGACTTGTGTCATCTTGAAAACGCTGTTGCACCAGGCACGGGGGAAGGCTTGTGAGACAACCTCACCATGGGATTTGACGCCAAGTGAGACAGCGTACAAATCAAGGGCTCCTTCGTGGCCAATTTCCGATTAGTTGACTCTAGAAGACCAAGCATTAATTTTAAGAAAACAGAAGAGGACATTGTGCCCTGGGAAATCTCCCAGTCGGGGTGGGGGGTCTAGTGCAGACTGGGAATGGATTCACCCTCTTCTGAAGAGCCCGTTTCTGGGGCAAGACATGCTCTCCCCCTCTGGCCCCACATATCAGAGGAATCGTTATGAATGCCTTTAATACAGGTCTACTTGCTGTTTCATTGGCACAAATGCCCCCCCCCCCATTTAGCAGCTGTGATGACCTGCTTATGGATGGGCTTTGAGCTTTCAGCGTGAAGGTATTTGCTTGGCAAGCCCATGACGCAAATCTTCCCTACGTTGGTTTGTCATGATAAGCTGCAGTGTGCACCGAAAGCCTAGCGTCCAGTTTATGTGGCCACCAGAAGGACGGCCTCCTTGCGCCACTCGATTCTGGAGGTGGGCTGTTGGCGTGAGAGGGATCCTCCAGTTTGGCCGTGCCTCCTTTTGCTGCAGGGAGGAACCCGTGCGGCCGCTGCTCCTTCTGCGTCTGTTCAGTGCTCGGGGCCAGAACAATTCTCGGCCGCCTTGTTGGCAACGTGTCCTGGCCTCGGCACGGCGTTTGCTTCCACCTACAGGAAGCAGGAGGCACAGCCAAGCCGTTTCCCTGCCAGCCGAAGAGAAGAAGCCTAGTCTCCATGAAAGACCAGTGCAGATGCTTGCGGGCCAAGTCCTTGCTGGCTGAGCTGGGTGGGAGGTTTCATTGGTATGGGTTGATGCTCTAACAACGGCCGGCTCTTTCCAGTCCTTCTCTGTCAAACGTTCGTTTGTGCCTCATGTACAAGGTGGCAGACAAACCCATCATTTGCCCATTATTTACAAGAATAAAGGGGGGGGGGAATAAAACTTCTGTTTCTCTTGCTTTAACGAAAGCCTGCTTCTCTTGCGGAGTGTGGGGGCAAAGTGTTGTTCAGAAGAAGTTCAGGGACAATTTTGCAGGTAGAGTGCGGGCAACATTAGTGGTCAGCACAGTCTGAAAATCCTATAGCTACAAATGGTCACAAGGAGATTTTAAACAGGAAGACTATATACTCGGTGATAGATCATGCTGTATAGTGAGCAATAATAATTGCATGCCATCAAATTTGATTATGGTGACCCTTTCCAGGGTTTTGCAGGTAGAGAGTACTCAGATAGGGTTAACCCTTCTGTTCTTCC
This sequence comes from Pogona vitticeps, assembly GCF_051106095.1. Taxonomy (NCBI): domain Eukaryota; kingdom Metazoa; phylum Chordata; class Lepidosauria; order Squamata; family Agamidae; genus Pogona; species Pogona vitticeps. The sequence goes on along the minus strand of NC_135790.1, from coordinate 28,878,043 downwards.
GGGGTGCCCTGGGACGTGCAGCTGCGCAGGAGGCCCCTCCAGCTGGCTCTTTTCCGAGGAGGCAAAGGAGGTGTGGGATCAAATATCTTTTAATGTGTGGTGTTGGGGCTTATGCTTATTCATTAATATATTTAGTTTTAATGTTTTAGCATGAATAATCTCCCCCTCAGTCTTACTCTTTACAATGGAAAAGTGGGGAAGAAATTTAATTAAAACCTGCTTGGAATTACACCCTCTTATGAAGGTGTGTCATGCATTCATGCAGTGTTTGGCCTTTAAGTGATACAATTTCAACACGTCTTTGCAAATTTACCTGCATTTTAAACCTGTTCTTGAAGTTTATGGAGAGATCGCATAAAGCATAAACGCTAGGTTAGCACTAGCGTAAACGTCTTGTTACGAGTCATTGGCTGAAATTTCATAATAAGTTGCAACTAGAGTAGGAACTTGCAGTGGGATTGGATCACCAACTCCCTCCTGATTCAGCAGATCTACTCTATTAAGTGACTGACTGGGGAATTTCAGCCCAGAAATCCCACCACTTCGACAAATGGAGTTCTGGATTTAGGCCATTGCGTTCTGCAGAAATGTAAGTGTCTGCAGAAGGGATAGTTAAGAAGATGATGGCAGATACAGTGGTGCCTCGCTTAACAATGATAATCCGTTCCAGGAAAATTGCCGTTGAGCAAAAACATCGTAAAGCGAAAAAAACCCAGATTGAAACGCATTGAAACCCGTTCAATGCATTCCAACGGGGTAAAAACTCACTGTCCAGCGAAGATCCTCCATAGGGCGGCCATTTTCGCTGCCTGTACAGTGAGGAATCCGTCCATAAACACAGCGGGGAGCCATTTTGATCACCCAGTGGCCATTTTGAAACCGCTGATCAGCTGTTCAAAAAACATCGTTTTGCGAAGAATCGGTTCCTGAAGCAGGGAACCGATCATTGCAAAGCAAAATTTCCCCATTCAGACCATTGTTTTGCAATCGCAATTGCGATCGCAAAAAGATCGTCGTTAAGCGGTTTTGTCGTAATGTAGGGCAATCGTAAAGTGAGGCATCACTGTAAAGGCCACCAGTAATATAATGCCTTTACACTAATCTGTAAGGTGACCCCCTATATGTTAAAATAATCATACCACCCTGAACACATCAAGGTTTGCCTGATTTCAGAGGGTCAACAGAGTTGGGTCTGGCTAGCGCATAGATGGGAGACCACAAGGGGTCTTTAGGAAAGGACTCGGCGAAAATCCTGGTGGAATCCCTGGAGAGCCATGGCTGCCGTCCAGGGGTCAACAGGACTGGGCTTAGGTGGGCTGAGGGTCTCACCCAGCAGAAGGCAGATTCCTTCATTGCATGGACCATCCATTCCCATGTTTGGTGGCCCTAACAATAAATGCTTATTGTTAGGGCCACCCTAAGTCAAAAGGGACCAGGTAGCACATAACTGCCATCACCACAAGCACTGCCGTTGCCACCACATCTGCTAGAGATTGCTGGTCTTGTTGGCTACACGACGCCCCCCAGTTTAAGAGGCAGCTTGCCTCCCAAATGCAGAAGGTTGGGAAGATAGCAGGGGATGAACCAGTCCTAGGCAGGACCGCGGGACACCGGCCGTGATCGGCCTTTCATTCCATCTGCCGCGAGAGAAATGGGAGTTTCCCATTCACAGGATGGAGAGGAACGTAACCAATTGGCCTTCAGACTCTCTCAAACACAATGTTCATAACCCTTTATCTCTCACCTGCACGAGTTCCCTCGATTGTGATTGCTGTCAAAAGCCTTTCTTCCCTTTTCCCTCCCCCCCTTTTTTCCATTTTTGCAGCCATAGCTGGATATTAAATATGCTTTAGAATACGATGTGCATGTTTTAAGAGCCGAACAGCCAGTAAAGCATAAACGACACTTTTATGGTAGCCTGTCTTACGATGTTTGCTCTCTCCAACTGTGGGAAGCCCAGGAGTTTTCACAATATACATTTTTTTTCCAAAGAATGCCACGCTTACAGTGAACATATTTGCTCTGGGAAATGCTTTTTTTTTTAAAAAACAAAAACACGCACAGTGGCACAGAAATTACACAGGATTAATCAAGCCAGCCTCGCCACTGGGCCTTCTCCCAAGGCAGAAAATCGGTTGCTGAGCACCTTGTCTCTTCTGTAGATGTGTTCAGTCAAACTGGGTTGCTTTTGTGCTGTTTTTTGAAGGAGGGGATTCAAAGTACATAGAACATTTTCCCAGCATGTTGGATTATTGATGGATCTGCCTCAATTATTCTCATTAATATAGCATTCTAAATCATCAGAATGAAATACATCCTCATTCTGGCTCCAGTGTTGATCTATGAAGAGTTTTTAATCTGGCTGTACTTCCTTTGCATAAAAGCACCTCATTTGTCTTGGTGCTTCCTTGCACGACAGCCGAGTTCTGGGGAGATCCGTATTCAACGTAGATGGAAAAGTTCTTCTGCTTTCATTTTTGGAAGAGCCCCTGGCCCCTGAGCTGTCTTTTCCTGGAATGAGGAGAAAAACAGCTCATTGCTTGTTGCAGTTCTTACTGAAAATATAACCCTAATGTTTGTTTGGCTGAAGACACCCTTGAAGGTTTAGACTCTTAATCCGATATACAGGAGGTGGACTTGGAGGCATGGGTAATGCCTTAAAGTTTACTAGTTCTTCCTCAAAACGAAACAAACAAAAACTTGACACAACTACGACACAATTTTTGCAAAGTCTGCTCAAGATTAATTTGTTGTTGTTGTTTTAAATGCATTTTTAAAACTCTGAAACTTGACACAGTGTGTAATATGGTCTATGGGCTACAAAACCTAAATAAACTTGTAATCCTACCTCCTTAGACTGTTCTCAGAACCGCAACTGTCAAAAGCGCAGATTTTGTGTTGGGGAGATTAGGAAAATAATCTACAAGTAAGCCTGTAGCTGCTGGTCTTTCCTTCTTTTTCCTGCAAATCCAGCATGCCTGGAACGTCGCATAATGTACAGGCCAGGCGGTTGTGCCAGGGTCGGAAAAAGCTGCCAAGACCGGTCAGGGTATAGGATTAGGCCCTCTGTGAGGGTGTGGGACGTTGCTGTTGTATCTGCTGCTGGGGCTGCTTTCAATTTAGAAATGCGAACTGTGGAGAGCAGCATATAAAATTACACCTGGTATGCAGAAACAGATGAAAACCAGTGCTAAACCTTTGCATCTTTTCAATGAATCTGAACGGTCAACTATTCAGGACAGGTAAAAAGGAAGTACTTTATATAACACATGCTTAATTCTGTGAAATGTGATGTCCTACAGGATGGCCACCAACTTGGACAAGTTTAAAAAGGGATCAGGCAGATCCTTGGTGGATGAGGCTGTTCGTGGCAACTCGTCCTGGTGACTCTCGAGCACCTTCAGTTTTAGGAGATGGTTTGCCTCCAGGTGTAGCCATCCCTGGGAAAGTTGCTTTTGTGCCCCCTGGCTGCTCATGGGCTCCTCTTTGGGACACTTATATAATAAGAAATAATGACCTTAGAACTGCAGAGCTAGGAGGGGCTTCGTAGATCATCAGGTCCAGCGCCTGTCGAGGCCGAATGGGGAATTGAACTCCCAACCTCTGGCCTTGCTAGAAGGCTGTGCTAGGAAAGAGTCTTTGCACCTAAGACTCTTTCTGTGTTCTTACGACTTTTCTAAGGGGCATCCTTCAATGCTGGAGTTACTACCCTAAAACGTAGCTACCCTTAGAAGACTGAGACTCTGAGTTGAGGAGGCCGTTGGAAACAGCAGGAAATGAAATTGACTGGACCCGAAGTGCATAGCAATTGTTGTGTAGTTCAGCAGTGCGGTTTGTGTGTCTGATTTTTGTTGTTTCGGGTGGACCACCCCACTGAAAGCCATAAATGAGTTGGCTCAATGCCCCTTATGTAGGCAGCCATCTCCTACTTCAAATAGCTTGGATCAGTCTAAGGGAAAAAAAAAATAATTGCTACTATGAAATAATTTTGCAATTAGTTCTGTAATTAAGGGCAGTTTGTTAATGAAAGTGCTCGGTGGATATTGACTGCAGGGCCCTCCACCTCGCTGTTCCGAACGGCACAGTTGGCGTGCGTGCGCGGTGGAGGTGGTTGGGGAGTTAGTGACCCAGCTGTCATGGAAACGGGGGATGGATGCAAACACCGAGGGCTGTTGATGATGGAGAGCCGTCATTAGCTTCCTACCCTATGGGAAATACTCAGATAAGCAGAAATAAACTTAACATATGACAGCGGGAGTGGTTGCTTATGTCTCTTTAATGCAAATGTTTAACAAGTCTGTACAAACAAACCCTGGCCCCTGGACAGGATTTTTTTTTTTTTAAAGAGAGAGGTCCATGCGAAGCACCGGGTTATGCTTGAGATGATTCAGAAACTCGTCGTTACTGTTCGTCATTAGGCCATGCTAATAAATTCTTTCCGAAAGTGGTGTGTTCAAAATTATAGGTAACGGATGGGAATGTGAAGGTAGTTCTTTAACAATGTGGGCATCAAAATGGAGCAGATGTATGTGTGTGTATATATATATGTGTGTGTGCACATATATGCACAAGATAGGGAGAAGAAAGCCATGCATGAATTAGCCAAAAAATGTCAGCTCAGGAAAGCTGAAAAACAAGCAGATTTGCATTAAGGGAAGGATCTGGAGGAGCAGGAGCAGAATGGTTGAAGAGCATGCAGGAAATGAGTCATGGTCTCACCAGTGTCCATAAGAAAGAAATATGAAGTAGGTGTCCGGTTTTAAACGTCTCTGGTTCTCTATCCTTGCAAAAGGGTCTTGTTTCTGGTGCTGCCTTCTCTCTCTTCACAGTGTCTGCATGTTTTTGCATAACAGCCTCCATGTTCTTCTATAGGAACAGCATCCTGACTCGCCTCTCTTTCTCTCTCTTTCTCTCTCTTGCAGGTAAGATACACGGACGCTTAATGTACTCTCGATTTGGCTCTCAAGCTTGTTTGCCTCTTGGATGATGACGTTCAGTGCCAACTGCCCTCCAAGGACCCTGGAGCACTCTTGACAAGTTGCCATTAAGATGGGCTACCCTGAGCTTTAGGTTTAAAACGAACCTAAAAGGGTTGGTGACGCCAAGCCTTGTACCATTTCCTCCCGGCAGGGAGACCGTTTTGCAAAGTTTATTGAAAACCTTTGCTGTTATTCTCTGTAAATGACGTTAATGTTAGAACGAAGGAGTGTGTCTGGGTGAGAGAGAGTGACAGCATGTGTGTTTCTCGGGTCATGTTTATGCTTTGTTCAGGGCCACAGCATAGACCCTTATTTCAAATGATCTCCATATCCAATCTTGAATCCCTTTGACCCTATGGGAATAGGAAGCTAGTAACAAATTTTTCACTTTGCTGCATGATGCTCTTTCATCCTTTCATCTGGCCTGGGGGCACAACGGAGGTGCGGGTTGTGGGGGGGGGGGGAGAGGAGACAATGCAGTTCTCAGCACTGAACTCCAAACTTTGTCCCAGCCCTGCCTTGGGCTAAACGTAAATATTTCCAGCCATCCGAGGATCATGTTTGGAAACCCACGCATGCAATGGCGCGCCTGGGGTTTCTTTCCAACAGTGGTAGATAAATATTTATGTCGCTTAGCTCTTCGCTCAATAAATAAAATCTAGCATGTGCTTTTGTGTCCTCCTTGTGAGGCCCCATGCCTCAAAACTAACACTGGGGTGGAAGAATAGCCTCCCCGCAAAACGTCTCCCCGCCCGTGATATGGAAGTGCCGTGCGCTTGTTGGATGGGTGGGCAGCAAGGGGATGATATTCTGACCCCATAGTTTACTTCCCGTCTGGCTTGGGCCGTTGGTTGGTTTGGGGAAATGGCAGAGGGTCACAAATGCTGCTGTCAATAAAATGGGAGGTGAAACCCAGGCAGCTTCTCTTAAAGCCCCCTAGGATTTCATTCCCTGTGTCCGGGTATCTCCTCTCTGCGTGCTCTTCTGCCATCACCATTGTTTTGGCCCCCCTTGGTCTCAGGTGAGGCAGAGACGGCTGTTATAGACCTTTTTCTGCCACGCCATGTACATCATCCTCAGAATTTTTTATCCAGCCAGAGAACGCCTGGTGCAGACTTTCCTTTTGTCTCTGCTTGAGATTTTCTTTGGACTAAAATATATTTATTGAAGGGTTTTAATGCTGTCAGATGAAGTCTTCATTGGTTTTGTCCAGCGCTCAGATTTTCTCACCTGCTTTCTCAACTCTGTGGGGCATCCGTGTGATGGATGGTTGTTCTAACTGTTGCATGAGGACAGTTTTCTGTGGTTGGGCTGAAAGGTGGGGTCAAGAGGTGTGTCCACTATTTGATTCATTTAAGGCAGTGGTTTTTAACCTTTTTGAAAGAAACGCCCCCTTGAGCCATTGAGGAAGTTATCATCGCCCCCCTCCCCGCGGTGATGATATCCTATTTATTTATTTATTTATTTATTTACTTATTTACTTATTTACTTATTTACTTATTTATTTATTTAAGACACTTAAATCCAATGACCCCTGAAAACAAAATTCAATTCCAAGAAAATGAAAAGCCCCCCAAAAGTAACATTTAATGATTTAGTTGCAAGCAAATTTTAAGACGCAAAAAGAAATATAAAAAGGGCATAAAAAACCCCCGCAATGCAGGAACTAAAAATTTCAAGATGAAAACTCTGAAACTAAATTAAGATTGGAGGAAAATATATATTCATGCACATTGTAAAAAGGCTGCAGCCATCTTCACAGGTTTGGCTTGCTCCAGCGCCCCCTACTCCCCCCTTCTGCTCTACCGCCCCCATGCCACCCCTTTTCGTTCTACCACCCCCCTGAAAAATGAAATCGCCCCCTGGGGGGCATTATTGCCCACGTTAAGAACCACTGATTTAAGGGATGCTCTGCCACACTCCTGGAAAGATACGGAAGGGAACTAGCCAACGGCGTAATATTTGTGTCTGGACACATCTTGGCCTTTTTACACAGTAATAGGTTCTCCCGTATGCAAAGAAGGCAGACCCGGTCGGGTTTGGGAAAAGGAAGAGAGAATTTTCCACGTTGTTCATTGGGTTGGTTAAGTCATACTGGCAGCCCAGGATCAAAGAGGGGAGCAGTTTTATCCTTTTGCCTTTATCAAGTGATTTTTTTCCTTCTCTTTAAAACTTTTTTATTTTCATTCCTTGCCAAATATATTAAACAGTCATGATTGATCACGGTTCTGCGAATAAGTACAATATGTTTGGAACTTTAGATCCTAGTTGGAAAGCCGCTAGTCCTCAGGGTACTTTAGGGTTGGCTGGGAAACAGAATCCTTCTAGCTGGTGATGTTTTCTATCTTTGGAGGGCAGATCTCTGATCCAGTAGAACTACTGGGACCTTTGAATAAAGGACATGGATCCCTTCCATAGGGCTTTTCCAAGAGGGTGGGTGTTGTTTGGTGGCATCACGGGTGATAGATGAAGGCTTGCCTCGGTGCTCGTTATTCTGTCTAGCCGGGACTAATGAAACTCATCTTTTTTGCAGCTTCGTATTTCGAGAGGTAAAGGGGGAGGTGGTGGGGAAGGTGATCCCTCTTCCGTTGTTGTCAGAGGCGAGAACTCCTGAATCCATTTCCTCTTTTGACACTGGGGGAGATCAGGTGTTCCTAGAGAGCTAGCAGGTTGATTGGGGTGTTGCAAAGCACGTCTCCTGCAAATGGGTGCGATGGGATGATCTGAGGCATCTGGCCTCCGTCCGACCCTCCGATGAGCTCCGTCTCCATGTTGGGTTCCCTGTCAAGAGCTGGAGGAGGACCTGGTTTCCAGGCCAGCTCTTCGGCTGCTTCCTTTTGTCCTTTCAAACATACACGTTGGACAACAGTTGCATGCAGTTTCCTTAATGGACTGAGTCAAGGCCTCTCCCTTAGCAACCACTCCTGGGCATTCGGGTCACGTGTTCGTCAAAACAGGCTTGGTTTTACAGTGTCTTTGTGAAACGAACCCACTCTTCGTCCCTGCTCCCCGCCTTGTGCACCCACCTCTCCCCCCCCGACCCTGTTGGCACAGCGCCTGGCGTTCTGTAGACCCAAGACTTAATCCCGCTCTAAATGAAGTTTGCAAGAGCAAGAGAGAAACGAGCGGAATGCAGATGCTGCCCGTTCGCGGCCGTTCCCTCATTCCGCATTGCCGCCCGCCTGCCCCCCTGTTGCGGCGTCCTCGCATAAAGCTTTGCCTGGATAACGGCAGCGTCTTGTTGATTCCCTCTGTAAGGGCTTGGCTAGGAATGATGGAACCTGTCACGGGGAGAGAAGGATTGCCTTTTTGAGATTGCACGGCCTTCGGAGGAGAGGGAAGTGTCCATTTGCAACTAAGCATTTCGGTGACGGTGGATGGTTTTAGCAGGCCGGTGCCCCGTGTCCTGCCCGTCGAAGCTGGTCCCTAATTTTGCTGTGCCACATTCTTCCTCCTCCTTCTGCACCTGCTGTCTGTGCAAGCAGGGCTTTGCGTGTGGGATCTCCAGTGGTCCTCTGACCTTCTGAAGGTCCTGGCATTTGAGGTGGCTGGTCATGGTTTAGAAGGAGCTGTGTTTCTTCCCTCCCTTTACAAACCATTTCACGACCTGGAAGGGGCACCAGGTTGGGTGAAAAGGTCCAACACCTGATAGGAGCAGAGGTCTGGCTGGGGATTCCCTGCTCACGATGGGGTGGGGGCGTTGAGATGTGGGGGGAGGAGGAGGAAACAGATCCAATGTGGTCGAAGTATCCTTCGCCTGAGGCTTGCGCCATTGCCTGTGGGCTTCAAGGCAGAATCCTTTGTACTTTTTCCAGGGTAGCCATAATTTTAAAGTGTGGGAACGCCATGTTGAGAGGGAGACACCGATTTCTTGATTTGTTCATTTCAGAATTTATAGGGCTGCTTCCCCCCCCCCCTTTAAAGGGCGCCTGAAACAAAACCAAAAACAGAACAAGAAAGAAATGAAAAGGAATAAAATGCTCTGCTTCAGACCACTTGCTAGACTCCATTAGAAATGGCCGAGTGGATCAGTGGGATTTCAGTAAGAGTTCCTTCGATTGCTGGCCATTTGCTTCAGGGGCCTTTCTCTCCTTGAGATGGAGCAGTTGGAATCAGGCCAGTGGGACTGACTTGGCCAACGCGACCAGAAAAGAGGAAACAATCGTGGGTGTCATAAAAACGGGGGCAGAAGCAATGGGTTGGGGGGGGTAAGTGATTCGGAGGGCAGCAGGGAGGAGTTGTGATGAGTTGTTGTCATTGCTCTGTAGGAATAAGCAGGATCCTTTTTTATGTCTTCCTGTTCAAGCGCCTGAGGCGAAGTCAGCCGGACGTCTACAAGCATAGCAGGAGTACCCTAAAAAACCACACATTCTCTACGCACCGCTTCCATCCTGAGGCACTGCGTCCAGGCACCCCCTGCCAGTCCATGTCAAACAGGAAGCAATGCTGTGTTTCCTTAATTCGGAAACTTGGCCTGTCCTTTGTGCGTTTTGAGCAATACAGGAAAGTCATTGTCGCTCAGCTTGGCTCTGGAGGCCGCCAGGCTTTTCCTCCTTCCCTAGGGGGGCATGAAGGAGACTCTCCATCCTTCCACCCCTCCTGGTGCACTTGCTACCTTGTGAGGGCAAAGTGCAGGTTGTCATTTAGTTAATTCACTGTGGGGGAGACCCAGTGTGTTGACTGAAGGCGATTCGTTTAGGGCAGGAAATAATGAAGGAAAAATACACAGGCAGTAACAACATGCATCCAAATAAGAAAGAGCCTCTTGGCATTTTGAAGACCAGTGAGTGTTATTTGAGGTTGGCTTCCACGGAGCATGTCCTCAGCAGGCAAATGTGTTTCTATAAACACGGAGAGGAGGGCATTTCAAGATGTCATGACAATGGAAGAGGTCCCGCGTAGAGCTGGCCTGATCTTTCAGGGTGGTTGACGGTCCATGGGGGTGGCAAATACATCTGAACATAGATCAACCTATGAACATTAGCATGGCGTAGAAAAGCTTTTCTCTCTAGGCCATGTGTTGAGAAAGAGAGAGACCCACGATGCAAGAAGAAATGACAGAGGCTGGTGGAAGTAGGAATGCAAACATTACAAGCTTTGTTTTGGGTAAATGTTGATTGTTATACAGTGGTGCCCCACATAGCGAGCATCCCATTTAACGACGAATCTGCATAGTGATGTCGCTTTTGCGATCGCAAAAGCGATCGCATTGCGATGTTCTAAATGGGCGAAAATCGCATTGCGATCAATGTTTTTTAAACAGCTGATCGGCGGTTCCAAAATGGCCGCCAGAAAAAATGGCCACCCACAGCGTTTTCGCGCGGTTTCCTCGCTTACCAGGCAGTGAAAATGGCGGCCGTATGGAGGATTTCTGCATAGCGGTGAGTTTTTCCCCCCGTAGGAATGCATTAGATGGGGTTTAATGTATTCCTATGGAGTTTTTCGTTCCGTATAGCGATGATTCCGGATAGCGACGATTTTCCTGGAACGGATTATCGTCGCTATGCGGGGCACCACTGTATTTTGTTTTAGATGTAATATATTTTTTCAAAAATTTCCTTCCTTCCTTCCTTCCTTCCTTCCTTCCTTCCTTCCTTCCTTCCTTAAATGTACAGCAGATGGGCCAGTGTAGAGAATCCTGCACAGTGGGACTTATTTATTAGTGCATGTAGTGAGACGAAAAGCCCTTGTCCCTGTTCAAGCCAAGGGAGACATACATGGTTAGTGCTCAGTGTATTCCTGCTCAGTGATTTCACTTTGGAATTTGTCTTGAAGTTCTTTTGTTCAGTGCTTAGTCTTCAACAGGAGTTCCCAAACCGTGTGCTGCAGCACCCCAGGATGCTGTCAAGCCCGGCCAGGGGTGCTATGGGAGTCCTTGGAAATACTCCCATGGAATCTGCAGAAGTCCTGCTCAGGCTGGGTTCCCGTCTCCTTTCTCCACCCCCACCCCATCCAGGGTATCATATTTGGGGAGCCACAGCCGGTGGCCAGTGAGTCAAGGGAGCAGCGAGTCAAAAAAGTTTGGGAACCACTGGTCTTCAAGGTGCCCTGAGATTCTTTGTTTTTGCTGCCTCTGAGTTACAAGTCCCTGCCTGCCCCTTGGAAATTTCAGTATGTCTAAGAATGTCTAAAAAGAAGGCTCCCTCCGAGACCCCATTTCTGTTCTCCCTTCCAGCATCCAGACATTCAAAATGAGATAAGGGTGCTGAAAGAAAGGGGAGAACAGGGCACCTTTCTCGGCTTAGCTGTTGGGATCTTTTCACCTCCCTCTGTGTTTCCTGCTTGAAAGGGAGCTAAAGTTGCAAATCAAACATTGACTGCCTTTGGGGGAATTTCACAAGCCAGAATGAGATGGCACGGAGCTCAAAAGGGTTGGCAAAATGCCCGCCTGACCTTGGGCCCCTGAACTTTGTAGCTAGCAGCGGGCTTTCTCTTGTCTGCCATGTTGGCCTTTCATGCGAAGAACAACGGGCTATTATATACTTCTTTCCATTTTTGTAACTCTCAGCTTTTTGTGTGTGTGTTTGCTCGGGGTGGTGTGTTTTTCCTTCCTTTGCTCCTGGCGTTAAGCAGACGAAGCATCAGTGAACCATTCTTGCAATCTGGCTTTCCAATGATTTCTAAGCTTTGTGAAGATTTTTTTTTTTAAGTCAATAGATAAAAATAAAAATAAAATGTGAGTTTGACCTTTTCCCTCCCTTTGCGTGCACAGCCAAAAGTGCAACAGCTTCATTTGAACTTGCTGCGCTGCTCATGGGTACTTCTGGGAAGAGACGCTCAGCCCATCTGCAAATAATTTCTTTCTTTACTTTTCTTCTGCACGGAGCATGAGTGAGCTTTGATAGCTGGACAGGATAGCGTCTTTCCGGCTGAACTAGCCTTACTCTTCCCTCCTACTTCAGTGGAAGGACACTCTTCCAAACATCCTCTCTTAGCATCAAGGCACTGATGTTTGATACTTGTCTTTCCATAGGACTTTGTCCCACAGATAGGGGTAGCCATCTGAAATAATACAGCTTTCTTACATTGAATTCCTGCTAGCACAGTGAAGATGGCTCCAGAGAAGTTCATTTCTGGTGGTCTTCCTTGACGTCCTTTCATAGAAAGTTTTGGGAAAAAATATCTTATTCTCTTAGACATCCTTGCTGAGGCTCCAATACTTTGGCCATCTCATGAGAAGAGAAGACTCCCAGGAAAAGACGCTGATGTTAGGAAACACATCGTGTTAAAAACCATTGTTTGTTTAACTCCCACCCACTCTAGCAAAAGGTGGTCAGTAAGAACTGTTGGATTAGCTCCGTGGCTTAAGTCTCTGACAGCGGAACCAGAGTCTGGGTGTTCAGTTCCCCCACTGGGCCTCCTTGAGAGGAGTTGGACTCAAATGATCCACAGGGTCCCTTCCGGCGCTACAGTTCTAAGATGATTCATATCTCCTCCCCACAATCATGCTGGGTCAGGAGAAGGCCACGGAAGAGAGTCAGTGGACCAAGGGAACGGCAAGGGAAGGGAGGAGAAAAGGACTAGAGGCAACATTCTGAGAACAGGTAATAAAATGCTTCAGCTGGATGTGTCTTCATCCTTCCCTTTGGAAACCGGAGCTGCTCCTGTCAAACGGCAGGTGCTTTAAGGCTAAAAATGGCAAGGCAGCCTGTTATTCTGAAATTTATGCCCAGCTATTCCTGTAGCAGAAAAGAACTCTTTAAGCTGTTTGAATACATGACTCTGAAACAGGATTTCTGTCTTCTTTGGAGACCGAAGCATTATAGCTGCGAGAAATCGGTCAAGGTGGTGAAGCTCACTGGGAACCTTCGTATGGAAACGTCTAGAAATCACATTTGGTCTGTTCGTTTGTTTACAATTTTGTGTTGGAAAGGCATCTTACCTATGTCTGAGCACCTTCTTTTACACTTTGTCAGAGTCAAAATACAAATGCAAAACTAAGTGATACCTGCTGTTGTTTAGTCGTTAAATCGGTCCAACTCTTTGTGTCCCCATAGACTAGAGCACACCAGGCCCTCCTGTCTTCCACTTCAAATTCATGCTGGTCGCTTCAGTGACCCTGTCCAGCCATTTCGTCCTCTGTCGTCCCCTTCTCCTCTTGCCTTCACACTTTCCCAACATCACAGTCTTTTCCAGGGAGTCTTCTCATGAGATGGCCAAAGTATTGGAGCCTCAACTTCAGGATCTGTCCTTCCAGTGAGCACTCAGGGTTGATTTCCTTCAAAATGAATAGGTTTGTTCTCCTTGCAGAACAGGGGACTCTCAAGAGCCTCCTCCAGCACCACAATTCAAAAGCATCCATTCTTCAGCGGCCAGCCTTCTTTATGGTCCAGCTCTCACTTCCATACATCACTATTGGAAAAACCATAGCTTTGACTATGTGGTACCTGTACAGACCACTAAAAGATCATCAGAGTTGCCACCCATTCTTGCTTTTGCACTTCCTGAAGGGCTTTACGGATAACTCTTCAGATTGGTTGCCGCTAGAAAGAAGAGAAGACCTTTTTTGGACAGTTGAGTATCTTTCCCTGTTGTTAGTTCACTCCCGTGTCTCCAGGTGGTTGTGTCACAATGACTGGGAAATACTTGTACACAACACAACCTCTCGTCTGGTGGCAAGGAAGTAAATATCTTCTCTATCCACACGTGTGTGTAAGTGTGTGTGGAATCCTGCACAAATCAATGGGACAGGAGAGAATGTAGTGTGGATTAAAATGAGTCTGATGGTTTCCCTTAATATATACTCTTTAAGTTTTTCAAATGCAACAGCATGATGCTTAACTCCCTTTCACATTCTGACTGTGCCTTGCGCACTGCATCAATCGATCATAGCTCGGCCCTGCATGGAGTATTGATGGACAACTTAAATACTTCCCTCTCCCTCTATTTTTTTAAATGAAACACGGATAATTAAGCAATGCACTCCGCAAGTTGAAGGCTGTATGTCTTTCATAAAGAACCAATAATGAATAAAAAGTGCATTAACCAAATTAAACTGTTGCATGCCTCTAGCTCTGTAACAGGCTCAGCTTTTACGAGTTTCATTACAGGAGAGCAGAGTTCTGTTAATCAACGGCTCGAGCAGGAAATGTCCATGGATTTAAGAGGCTGCTCCGACTGATGGCCTGCGTTGTTGAGAGGATGTAAATATTATGGCGGCTGATTGAGGCACTCAAATCAGGCTTGGACGCCAGCATCTCCTTTACCACAAAGAAATCTAATAAAAATGCATTTATAAAAATGAAGTGTTTTTTTAAGTGAGTCGCTACATGAAAGCGATGTAGGAGATGAATAATATACGTAAGAAAGTTCTTGGAATCATTGTAGATCACAAGCTGAATGGGAGCCGACAGTGTGATGTGGCTGCAAAAAAAGGCCAATACAATTTTAGGCTGCATTAACAGAAGTCTAGTCTCCAAATCCTGCGAGGTTGTAGTTAGGCCTCAACCATGAGTATTGTGTCCAGTTCTGGACACTGCACTTGAAGAAAGATGGCAACAAACTGGAGCACGTTCAGAGGAGGGCAGTCAGGATGATCAGGGGACTGGAAACCAAGCCCTAGGAGGAGAAACTGGGCATGTTTAGCCTTGAGAAAAGAAGACTGAGGGGAGATAGCCGAAAACTTTTCAAATACTTCAAAGGTAGACATACAGAGGAGAGGCAGTATCTGTTCTTGATCATCCCAGACTGCAGGACACGCAGCAAGTGGCTCAAGTTACAGGAAGCCAGATTTCGGTTCAATATCAGGAACATCTTCCTAACTGTTAGAGTAGTACAGCAATGGAATTAATTACCTATGGAGGGGTTGAGTGCTCCAACAGAGGAGACGTTTAGACTGCTGGACCTGCTTTGAGATGGATTCCACTATCAAGCAGGCCATTGGAAACCATGGCCTTTATCCAACCCTGTTATTCGATGATTCTGTAATTTTACCCTTTCCAGATTTTGTTTGTGGAAGGTTGCCACCCTTTCCCATTCCTTGCTGAATGTCCTGCTTTAGAAGTGCTTTTGTTCACTGGAGAAGCCTGCCTGGTTCAATTCGGTGGAGGCCCTTTGGACAAAGCACCACCGGGAGTCTGCGCATGGGCATGCGCCATGCCTCCGCACCCACCACCACAAGCAAGAGCTTCGGCGGAAGAAATAACACTGTCAAATTAGTGCTTGCATCGTGTGTTTCAATCAAAGCATTTTGATCCTTGTTTCTGCAAGATAATCCTAAGAAGTTCTTATTTTGAGAATAGGAGACCGTGATGGATTTAATTCAGAAAGGGAGGCAGCCTCAAGGAATGTAAATGTAAGAGTCTGATAAGGTAGGATTTCCTAGTTGCTATGGTAACCCACGGGTCATGAGCCTGAGAAAATAAAGTGAGTCCTGAAGCAGGGAAGATGATTATAAAATTTAACTGTCATTCTTCATTTAGAGTTGATGGCAAACATTATTTACCTAAGTTTATCTGCTGGCAGGCAAAGATCCTTTTCTTTTCTCCAAAGGAGGAATACGGATCCGCGTGTTGGACATGTTTGACATGAAGTTAGCCCCGTGTTTATTATTCTAATCAGGGAATTGCTACATGATATCCTGGTAGATTTTGTCACTGTTCTTTTTTTAAAAAAAAAAAGAGCCTGAGGGTTTTATCTTGTAAATCCAATGGAGCAAAGATTTTGTAATATATCTTGGTGCTGTGTAATGGCACCCACCCACCCGCCCACACACACAGAGAGAGAAGAGAGGGCTGTGCTGTCTGGAACATTTGCCCACTATCAGTGTTTCTTTTCGCTGGGGTGCAAGCTAATGCGCAAGAAAAGGAGGAAACACATTGGCGTGATTGGGCCTCCCTTTCTTGGCATTGGAATTACATTCCCTGGCAAGGTCACATCCGCACTTCTGCCAACAAACACACTGAAGGGAGTGTGTGCATTCCTGTAACGACCGTCATAGCCTGTCTGCTATATCCTAGAGCTACTACTAATTCATCCGGCGGACTGGAGCCTTTGCGGTCCTCCTGGGGCAGGGTTGGGGCATCAGATCTTGCCTTTGTTGGACACACAGGCGGTGTGGCCTCTGGCAACTCTGTGTGGTGTGTACCTCCAAGAGGTATGTTGCCACCATTTGTGTTCTCAAACAATACAGTGGGGTCTCTACTTAAGAACGTCCCTACTTAAGAACAATCCAACTTAAGAACAGCTCCATTTGCTAAATTTTGCTTCTACTTGAGAACAGAAATCCAAGATAAGAACAGGGAAAAAAACAAACCTTTCCTGCTCTTTTTTTAACATTAGGTCATCTTAGGTTAAAAAAATTCTCCCCCTAGTGGTAGAGTACATATTAACCAGCTTTGCATTAGTTCCTATGGGAACTAATGCTTCAATGTACGGACGCACCTCTACATAACAAAAAAACAGCCAGAACGGATTAATTGGTTTTCAGTCCATTCCTATGGGAAATTTTGCTTCAACTTAAGAACGTTTCAACTTAAGAACACCATTCCAAAACCAATTAAGTTCTTAAGTAGAGGTTCCACTGTAGTTTCTATGGACGGAAAAGAGCAGATACGGATTAAATGGTTTTCAATGCATTCCTATGGGAAATGCAGATTCAACATAAGAACTTTTCAACTTGAGAACCACCTTCCAATACGGATTAAGTTCTTAACTAGAGACCCCACTGTAGCTGATTTGTTGGACACGACAGCCCTTTGCAGAAGTAAGATTTTGTTGACCTCGTTGATTCTCGCTATAGTGGGGCTTGATGCTAATTTATCCGGGACAAGCTTGCGATTTCTTGGATTCCTTTGGAAACAAAACCCTGTTTAATTGGCTGCCTCACCATCTTCCTAAAGCCCATCTTTTTTTTTTTTTTCAGAAGAGCGTCAGAGTTGGGTAACTTTTAGGTATGAGCTCAAGTAGGGGATGCATTGTTGGCTTCGGCCAGCAGGATGCTTTCATCCTGCACGTGGTAAAGATTTACTTAAGTCGGAAGAGTCTCCCATCCTTCTCCTCTTGTCTCGGGGCCTGCCACTTAGGCTAAGCTTATCTAAGTTCTGAAAGTGGGCTTCCATATCTCTTAGGAATGGCTAAGTCAGCCGTGGTGGCTACACAAGATTGGTTTTTAAGATCTTGAGAAATTCAGGAAATTCGGTTGGCAGAAACCCACTCCAGACACATTCAAACATTATAAACAGCAAGTTATTTTTGCCCGTTTAAATCATCTTGACATGTTTCTCTATTTATAGCTGAAATTTAATGTGGATAAAATGAAAACTCTTACATTTGCCAGCAAAAATGTACTTCAGCTAGCTAATCTGAAATCCCAAATTCCAATCAGAAGGGAATTACGGTGGGTTTTAGAGAACAGATTACTCCTTAACATGCCTCCTTTTTGTCTGATTTAGCTCGCCTAACTGCACTCTGTAAGTGTTTAAATATTAAGTCAAATGTTATTTCCTTCCATGGTTGGTATAACATTTCCAAACGAATGCAGAGGGGGGATTTCAGCACCTATTTCCATATGAATGAGTATCCAGATTTGAGAAAAATTGTGGGCCGCCCTTTCTGCGCTCTTCCTTCACCTCTATCAGGAAGACCGATTACACGGCTGTTGGTGATTTTCCAAGGCCATCTTGGACAATGTTCCTGTTCAATGAGGCTGCATAAACCAACCCAAGAAAAAAAGACCTATAGGTCAAGCAGCAAAAGCAGGCAGGGTTGTGATACCGAATTTACAAAATAACACCATCCTAAACGGAGGATAGCCAGGTGAGCTTTTTCTTAAACAAAACATAAATAGAGATTGCCAAGCGTGACATCTTAAGGCTTTACCATCCATTTATTCCTAAAATTGTACCTTTCTGAGTTCTGTTACGGTCATTTTCGTGTGTAACCATTGGCTTTTCGGCTCCCTTGCTGATTACTGCCCTTCTGCCTAACCTCCTAAAAACGCCTTAGGTGTGCTTCTGCATGCAGATGTTCAGAAAGGACAGAGAACAGTAAGTCGTAGTTGAAGGGGCAGTGACAGATTTGTTGAATTTTGAGTTTTCCTTGTGGAGTACAGAAACGGGAGGCATTTCAATATATTTGGCCCTCCTTTCTTAATCTGCAGAACTCCACAGCATCCTTCAAAGTCATAAACAGATATACAATGAAGTTCCATACTTGAAACATGTGTCTGTTTTTGTAATCTGAGCCCAAGTCTGCAGGCCTCCAGGTCTGGGGAAGAATCCCCTCAGCATGAAGTGCTATGAAGGAGTCCAGGCCCCTCATGGGAACCTGCTGTGGCTCTGATGGCAAGGGGTAGCATTTGGAGCAAGGCCTCTCGCATCAATCTCGGACTGCAAGGATGCTCAAGGAGGTCTTCCAAGAGGGATGTGACCAAATAATGCAGGGAGGGCAGGAGCTGCTTTGCATGTAAACAGATGCCCATTGTTGTTCAGTGTGTCATTGTAGCAGGCGGTGTCTGGATCCAAACCACATCCTCATCCGATGAGTAGAGTTGAGGGTTTCCTGCCTCCCTGTCCTTGTGAGCTTTTGAAGGCCTAGACTGGGAAGGCTGGCAGGCTACCTTCGATCTAGCTCCACCCAAACTCCCTGTTCAAAAAGAAAGTTCCCAGGTAGCCATAGGGCAGGAACAGGAAGCTTGGGTGCAACTAGGCCTAGCTAGGCCTTAAAGCTGTCCAGTTTAGGCCTTTTCTGTCAGGCGAGCCACATTTATGCTATCTGCAAAGTATGTGTGTAAGCCAAGTATAAACACAGAGCATACGCTCTAAACCAGTAAGTCAAATAGAAGCAAACCCCATTCCTAGCATGTAACCGGGAGCCAGCATGTCCTGGAGCCTCCTCCCTATACCCACCCACCCCCCACACTGTAAAACCACCTTCTTTCCTTACCTTCCATTCAATGTCTGGGGAAAGTGCCGTTTACAGAGGGGACTTGCGGGTCTGGTTCCAGGTGTGTACTGTTACACGTGCTCATTACATCTCTGCTCTCTCTAGTCCTGCCAAGGTTTTGTTTGCCTTGCCTTGTATGGTTCCAGGTGTCCCAATACAAGTGGCCGGGGAGGGGAACAGGCGGAGGGCTCTTCTGGTGGGGGTGGCACGCGATTAGATTTTTGGAAAGGTTGCCAAAGTCAATGGTAAACAACTTGTCAGATGCAGCTGCTGAAGTTAGCAGCTCTGGCGGCCGCTTCAAAATCTCCGGAGCATGCCCGTCTTTTTTTGGAGAGGTGAATTCGTTTCTCTCTTTTGGAGTTAATCCTGGCAAAGATCCGTTGGTTGGTGTGTACGTGGGTGTGGGTGTCTCCGTATTTAGGGCAGGCAATTCAGGTTGTGTGACGTTTTGAGTTCCTTTCAAACCCACCTCTCTGTGATGCTGACAGTTCTTCATTGCTCAAGCATGCAGGTTCACTTAGTGTTCAGCAGAGAATGTTCCTTTATTCAAGAGAAGGAGGGGGTGGATGAAGAGCCACAGCTCTAGAGTCTGCAAGCTAATTAAACTGGGGCGTGGGGGAGGCTCCGTTTTCCCATCAGCTCTCTTGACAGGTAACCCAGACGGTGCATTTGTTTGCTTTTAGCATGCTGATGTACTCTGACCTGACAGGAAACTGGCTGCAGTCGTGGTCTCTCCCCCCTGCTCACGCCTTTAGACATGGAGATTCCAAGCACTGTTGTTTAAAATCCATGCCCCCCCCAACCCCACCCCAGGAATTGCTCCGATCAGGCAGGCTGACAGCTGCACCCCATGCACTTCTGCCAGAACAGGCCGCCTCTGCCCTGCCTGGCCGAGAGCGTTAGCAAAACTCCTCGTGCAGTTGGGCACCCAGCTGATGAATGCGCAAGAGAGGTTTCTGAGTCCAGAAGGCAGCTCCTGAGAGGCAGTGCATGTGTGATAACACAGGTGATTTAGGGAGCTGTGGACCTGCAGAATCAGAGCACTTTTGGAGAGCAGAGGCAGGTTCCCCTGCACTCCTCTTTCGACAGGATTCGGGTCTGCTAAGGGTGCCTTTTGTAAAGGGGTGTGCAAAAGCGTGTGGTGTGTCGGGCCAGTCGGGCCGCTTTGCCGCCACTGCCGTTGCCATCAATTATGCGTGAACATATGGAGCTAAATTTGCTCACAAGATGAGGCAACTCGTTGACTCCAGAAGGAAAGTTTTCTGAGCGAGCGGGGTCCATCTGTCTTTGAAACGGTAATTAAGCCAGACAGTCACCTTTTGCCCAAAACGCAGAGGGAGGTTTTGTGGACGAGGCCGGCGCCTCCTGCTGCCCTTCTTCAGGAAGGACGATGCTGGACGGAAGCACGAGCGCGCGTGTGTGGCTGAAGACTTCTCCCCACTGTGCTCGTGGCCTGCCTCCTGGCGTTGCTGTTCGGGTGGCGTCCCCACGGGCCGTGGCCATTTCGTGGGTGAAGCGCCACTGACGTCTTCATATTTGTGTTGCTTTGGCAGGAGAGCAGGTCATAGGGGGTGTCTGGATGAGATGCGCGCCAGGGCTTCAGTTCAGGAAGAGGGTGTAAGCAGGTCTGCTGTGTTTACCTATGATGAGGCTCCAGACAGATCGGTGAGGGTGAGGAAGATGCTAGCCAAGGCTTGCGTCAGTTGGCCACATTTCTGTCCCCCTTTCACCTCTTGTTGGGTGAGGGTATGAAAGGAGGTCGTGGTGTGTGGGAAACAGAGTGTTGGGATGGAGAGACAAGACCGTGTTCTCTGTGCAAGCCATCAAAACCTACATGGCATATGCTCTAAACCAGTAACTTAGGGTCACCTCCTACATTCTCGTACGGGTTCCAACAGTTCAGTTGGCCAAGAGGACATGGCTTTTGATTGGGAAGGTAAGAACAAAGATAAGAGGTTTCTGTTCCTTACTAATTGAGTGCCTGTAACTGGGTGTCAGCGTTCCTGCTGCTCCCTTCCCAGCTTTTTGTGTTGTCTGATATTAAGAGATTGTATTGTCCTTGAAAGCAACCGAGGAACAGTTACAGGGAAATGGCCCTTGATTTGCTCTGGTGGCCAGTTCTGACCGAGCACCTTGAAAATATGCACCAGAGAAGAAACGAAGGAGTGCCTTCTCTTGCTCTTTGAGATGGAATAGTGGCATAGGATGTGTGAATGGCTGCCATCCAAGCACAGCTCAAACTGCCTTCAGATGCTCTTTGGAAGGAGCTTTTGAAGGGTGCAAGAAAACTTTACTTGTTACACACAGAGATAACAACTCTGGAGCTACTGGTTGCATGACTAATGAAATGTGACTTAGTTATACACTTGCAGCCTTGAAAAGTAACTAGTTGTAAGTAAACAAGTTGTTTGCTGCTTCCAAGTTGCCCTCGTGACCATATGGGAAAACAACAGCAGAGAGCTTTGGGCCCTTTCTGACTAATCATTTAATTATTCCCCCCCCAAAAAAAACCCACAAGGGTCAAGTTTAGGGTCTTTGGAGTGTTGCAAGACTGGGCGGTGATGTTGGCTGCAAGCTAGGACCAAACAGAGAGATGATGTCTCTTTAGCAGTCGAGTTTGGAGAGTGGCGTGTGATGGTATCAGACTGCATTTAAGCCAAGAAGGGGAGGCAGGGAGACAGAGCACTGGGGGGGGGGGCAATCCGTTGTTCCCTTTGTAAGCGAAAGGGCACGCAAAGTGAGCACTTCGGGGAGGGTTCGGTTTGCGGGGAATTAGAATAAGTCTATCTGATTTTCTTTCACTCGTGACCTTTAAAGATGCTGCTTTTAGATTGATAAGCAGGCTGATGCCTTCAGTAACCCAATCCCAAATTTGTTTCATATATTAGTCTTTTCCGTATCTTTCAAACCCAGCTGATATTACTTCCACAAAAGCTGCTCTCCCGCTTTTTCTTTTTTTCTTTTTAAACTCTGTGAAGGCTCAGGAGACAGGAAGGCAGTGATTATCTCTTATCTGTTACACAAAAGGTAAAATTGGAGTTTCTTTACATTAAATTAGGGGTGTGGAGAATATGCCTTGTGTTCATCTCCTCTCTCTCTCTCTCTCTCTCTCTCTCTCTCTTTCTGCTTTTCACCCGTAACAGCTCCCCAGGTGTCTGGATGCGGTTCTTCTTAGTGTTTTCCTCTCATCCCCATCCCTTTTTGTTTAAGCTTCCACAACCAGATCATTCCAACATACCGAGGAGCCTACATGGCTGTCCGTGTTGTGTGATGGGTGGTCGGTCTGTGTCACGCGTGCAAATTTCTCCTCCCAGTCTCCGTCATTGTGTTTCCTTATGATGGGCAGCTTGTGTGTTCACACGGAGTTGCCAAGAGAGCTATAGATTCGAGCACACGGTAAAAAGAGGGGCCCGGCCCGGTTAGAAGCCCTTGTGGTTGCACATTGGAGGCGGTCGCCCACAGTTTTGAGTAACATTGATCTCGAACATTACGCGCTACTTAGGGGGGTCAATAAACTCTCTTCGACAATAACCTGCCCAGCCACTTGTGGCGAGATTTCGACGGCTCAATTAAATAGCCGACGTGAAGGCTGGTTCGTCTTGAACCTTCAGCAACAATAGCAAATGGAGTTGTCACTGATGAAAATGAAAATGATGCAGAGGCCGCTGTGCTTTGCCGTGCGCCTCTTTATTGATTTCGTGACGGGGACTGAGAAATGATTCAGCGTTATTGGGTGTTGGCAAAAATCTGTTCGAGTCGCTTTTCAATTAAGTGAACCGAACTGTACTTGAAGCCATCCATTATCCATCAAAAATAGATATGCTTTGATTTTGATCATCCCTTTCTGGCCGCCTGAGTCATTCGTATTCCAACGGTTGATCGTGGAGTTGTCTTCAAGGCACCCTTATGTCCTGCTTGCCCTTGACTTGCTCTCTCTGTCAAACCCAGAGCCACTGAAGCTGGGGGTTGAAGAGGAACCCTATGTAGGGACTCCAAGCTGGATGTGCTAATCTTTACATTATGCCACTCTGTTGGAGGATGGGGCAGGTGGCAAGGCTACGTGGTTGGCTTCGGGACATGTGTCCTTGATGGAAGTGTCTTCCAGGTGGACCTCAAGCTTACCAACCACCCACGTTACCAGTCTCTCCCGGGCCTTCCTGTCTGCAGCAGGAACACCGCTTAGACACCAGATGAACTTCTTAGGAAGGGAGCTCATGAACCTTCGGCTTCTCTGTCTCTTCCGACTGCTTACCGTCCTCTTCCGCCACCAATCAGTAGGGATTGCATGACTGACCCCCACATTTCCCACCCCCCATCATATCTGCTTGGCCTTGAGGTTCCTCCTGAGGCAGCCTTAGTCAGATTCTTCCTTGGGAAGCTGAGCTCTGATACCTCCCTTTGTGGACTGCAGGGAGTCCTAGAAAAGTAAAATCGGCCC
Organism: Pogona vitticeps; assembly: GCF_051106095.1. NCBI lineage: Eukaryota > Metazoa > Chordata > Lepidosauria > Squamata > Agamidae > Pogona > Pogona vitticeps. The sequence continues at coordinate 28,854,742 of NC_135790.1, read as the reverse complement.
ACCTTATCCCAAACGTCCAGCAGAGACGGGTCCATCTCCTGTAAAGAAGTCAGGCAGAGCATCCAAGCAGAGGCTATGGACTGAGTTAGCTATATGTGGGTCATATTTTTAGCATTGCACCCCTCAAGTGCCTTCTCCCTCCCTGCCCACCAGCTTCATCATGCAAGGGAGAGCTTCCATAACTGCATTATCGCAAAGACCAATTTGCTTCCCCAGCCTCTTTATTGAAACTGAGCCGGTACTGATTTGTTGCTTGGGTCTGAAACTTGATTATATTAAGTGGCTCCTGGCAGTTTGCAGAGGCAATGAGTGACAGCTTTAATTCTACCCATTGTGTTGGATCCCCTTTCCATTTGCATCGTCCTGCCTCTGTCTGGGTCCCTGGGCATATTTGGCTTGATCGCATTATCTGCAGTAACCCTTGGCTTCTTGCTGGATGGCCACCGCGGGCACCATTTTCCCCAAGATGCCTGATTTCTGTCGCTAGTTCTGTAATCAGCAGGGTCTAGTTCTGTTTTTCTTCTTCGTCTTTTCTTCTTCTTAGTTTTTTTTTATTTTAGAAAAGTGAGAAACTGCAGACCCCATAAAATCATATGATTCATGATTCTCTTTGTTTTAATAATGTGACCTAAACTAAGAAGTCATTCATCACAGCTGTAAAAATTGTTTATGGCTGTCTCAATGAGTGCCAGAGGAAACTCACTCCCGGCCGCGAAGAGGGGGGGGGGAACAAGACGCCCTATATATCCATGATTGATTCCATTCCAGATGAGTTTTTTCATATCCTGACAGGATTACGTAGAGAGAGAAAAACCTTCCCCACCTACCCCGATATTAAAGATGTTAATTTTGTAGACAGACACGTTCCCTTTTGCGCTGCTGCTTTTCTCAGCAAATTCTACGTGGAGATGTGTTTCATCATTCACACCATCATCCAAAACTGGCTAACCTCCGTTCCTTCTTTGCACCTTTCGTTCTTCTGGGGGAACAGGATCCTCCTTCCCTCGTCAGAAACGTCTTGGTTCCTGACTCGGAGGTAACCTCTCTCTCCTTCCTCTCCATAGTCCTCTTCCTCTTCTGTGTTTCGGCTTTCCCTGTAGAAGGAACGGATGGAGGGCCACGAGATCTCCTTTGAGGTGTGATGTCAAGAACTCTACCTGGGCCATGGCAGGGGCTCTAGCTGTAGTTGCCTCAGACCAACGGCCACAGGGTGTCAGGCCACCCCCGTTTTGGCTTTAGATGCTGGTCCAGACTGGCCACCTTTTGGGAAAATGTTGACTTTTCTGCCACTTACTCATCATGGCAGGTAGTGGCCCTAAACCCTACCTGGGTGCCTCAAAACATACCCTGGTGTAATAAGAAAAGACACGTAGATTCAAGCCTGATTCCCTTGACACTCCCGAATCATCTTTCATCTTCACCTAATTGAGGGGAGAGGTTTAACATGCACAACTTTTGAATGGAAGGAGATCTTTTTTGACTTTAGAAGTAGCAAAATCCGTATCCTTTCTCCCCCCCCCCTCAGCCTATCTTTCATTGGGTTTGGGGGGGGTGGATTCCTCATCCCTTATGCTAATTCCCCTGGCCCTGCCCGTGCCCTCTTCTTCGCATGCAGAGATGATATTTTAAGCACACGCAAATGCTGGGCCTCCATAGTCTAAATGTCAAACGAGTGGAGAGGCAAGGCTTCCGTAATTTTGCAACAGCCACTCCTTCACCTGCGAGAGGGACAACTCATAAACACTTTCAGGCACATTATATATTCACTCCATGCCATGTGCTTAAAAAAAAAGAAAAGGAAAGCTAAAACCCGTCAGTTTATATCTGTTTTTTCCTCGTTCCTTTTCAAGCTGAAAGTCCGAGAGAGCTTGAAATTGACTACAGTTAATGCAGATAAGTAACCTGCCCCCGTTGCCAACGAAATGCCGTTGCCATCTGTGTTTCTTGAATGCTGTGTGCTTGGACTGAATGGGAATAAATGGGAAACTAATGAGCTCTGTGAGGATTCTTGGATAAAAACAAGAAATATTGAGCTTTAAACAGAGGAGTTGCCATTATTTGCTAATGCACAGGGATTTTTTGGGGGGTGGGGGTGTCTTTGCAAGGGCTGCTGGTCTGGGTCTTTTGCTAGAATACTGTACTGTCAAGGTAACCAAAAAGCACCAAACAAGAAGCCAGTTCAGGGCGGATAAAGATCAGTTTTTAAATCAAATTGATTTAAATCACCGTTTAAGTTTTTTTATCTGATTTTTTTTTAAAAAATGAACTCATTAAAAATCCATTTAAAGAAATGTAAATTGTGATTTAAATCAGATTCACTCTGCAAGCCATCCTTGTTTAGATTCCACCTCTTGTTTGGAGGTCTTGATGGTTAGCATATATAGCATTGTATTAAATATATATATAGCATTATATTGATTTACTTTTCTTGTTTTGGTATTTGTATATGTTTTCTTTCATATTGTCTGGAAGCCGCCTAGAGTGGTTGCAATGACCAAATGGGTGGGGTATAAATTGAATAAAGAAATAAAGAAATAAAGAAATCAGATAACAAATATGAAGTCACATGAAAGGAACTGTCTGGGTCCATTTGTAGTAAGCCCAAGAGTTTTGCGAGGCCTTAACTGGTGAACCTCTGTGGTGGCTTCGCATTCAAGAGCCCACTTGGCTCAAGGGAAGGTTCTGGTCCCAAAGCTGGTGGGTGGCCTTACACCTGGGCCAAACTCTTTGGGATGCTGCCCTTTGGTTTTCAGGTATGAGGGGCCAGTGGACGCTGCCATCACTGGACGTCTTCCTGCAGGGAACAATGGACAACCAACTGGCAGATCTGCTTGGATTTGGATCCCTGCATTGAGCAGAGGGTTGGACCCAATGGCCTTTGAGGCCCCTTCCAGCTCTGTTATTCTGTGATTCTATGGTGGTTAGGCTCATCTCTAGGGGAAGCTCTCACTGTCTGTGTTTTTCCTCTCTTGAGCAAAGGGATGGAGGAGAACATTCAACTCATTGCTGCCTACAGACATGAGTTACTTGCTCTGTTATGGACAGCTCCCGCCAGTAGAATGCTGTTAGGAATGTGGGCCGATATGTGTTTGGGGGCTGGAAACACAGACCCTCTTGAGATCCCCTTTTTTATTCCCTGCTTGTATGGCGAGGTTCAGTGGGCAGCGCTATAACCCGTTTCGTGGTGCCAATGCGTTGGCTTGTCTTAATGATATCTGTCAACTTTGCTTGGAGACCAGGTGACCTTAGATGTACGTTTCTGACGAGGAAGAAAAGTCTTGGCCGCAAAAGGGTGTTGGAGTGAAAAAAGGCTTGATGAAAGGGGAGGAAAAGTATGTGGATTGTCATTGACACTTTCCTGAATCCCTTCCAAAGTCCAGCGAAGAGATAATTTCCTCTTTGCCTTCTGCCCGCAACACACACGGTTTGTTTGTCGAAGCGGTAAGTGAAGGGCATGGCTGGTGTTAATCAGTCCAAACGATGGTTGATGGAGACGTCACCCGAGGGACAGCCTGGCTTTTCTTTCTTTTTTTGATTAAGAAGTTACAGAAAGAGGCCCGGGGCCAAGGCGAGAAGTAAATAATGCCTCTCCACCCCGGCTGTTTCGTTCTTCAAGGGACAAACCTCCCTGGGTGATAACTATCGGATTGTCCAGGTTACAGAGAAGAAGCTCGGAGGAGAAGAAAGGCAGCGCAGTGGGAAACAGGAGCTTAAGAGCTCATGTCTGAAGTACCCCTGGCATCACCTTGAGTTTTTTTGCGTCGGAACGAGTAAAAATGGAAACAAGATTGTTGCTAAACACACCTTCGGGTCTGGCCGTTGTGCGCAGATTTCACAGTGTGTGTTTGTTTTCTCCTTTAGAAAACAAGCAGGCGAAAGACAGTCAACAAACTCTAGACTGAGGAAACTGCACCAACGAGGCGTTGGGCCAAAGCCAAGGTTTGACGAAGTTTCTTAGTAAAGGCGCTTTGTCATGAATTTCTGGGGCTCCCCCACCTTCAAATCCATTTAATACAACTTTTGACTCCAGAGGGGTGGGTGAGAAGGGTTGTGTGTCTTCTAAAAAAGCCACCCAAGTTTCCCATATATGGAAAACTCTAGGGTGGGAAAGTTCATTGAAAGGCCTGATCCGGTCATGTCGCCGCATGGGAAGGTGTTCAAGAACTCTGTCCTGTAAAGGCTGTTTCTGCACAAATCTCCCCGCGCTCCTGATCTCTTCAAAAAGGACAACCGTTTTAGCCACTTCGGCCACAAAACATTTTTTAAAAGAAGCAAGGTACCCCATTTCCCCTAAAATAAGACCTAACCTGAAAATAAGCCCTAGTATGATTTTTCAGGATGGTCGTCATATAAGCCCTACCCCAAAAATAAAACTTATTTAAGGGAAACCACGGTCCTCTATCTTTCTGCAGCAACCAGAAGAAGAGGACATGACTGTCTTTGAATAAACATAGATGGTTATACATGAAAAACAATTAAACATCCCCTGAAAATAAGCCCTAATGCATTTTTTGGAGGAAAAATTAATGCAAGACCCTGTCTTATTTTCAGGGAAACAGGGTATCTAAGAGGGCACTCTTCTTCTGTCGGAAACGTATGAGGCTTACCTTAAAATTTCATCCCATTCTAACAAACAGGAACAACAACTGCTAACAGACGTCTCTTGGTTTCCAGTTGTGCTCATGGGGAGAATAAAGATTTGAATTTCTCTGAATTGGCCCAGGCCATTTCTGATATGGAGTTTGAACTGGGTGATGCACACAAGAACAACAAGAACAAATGGAACAACATTGTGATTGCCATAATCTTGCATAGACAGGATCAAACAGCATCCATAGCAGACAGAACCACCCACAGCGATGTGGGCAGAGACAACATGAACGCTAGGATTTATGCTCCATGTAAATGACCGGATGATCAGTCTGCTTCTGTGAACTGGCTCCTGTACGTTTTTTTTTTTTTTTTAGCACAGTTGAACTCATGTGGTTCACTGAACAGAACTCACATCTGATTTATTTTATCCGTCCTGTCCTGTTCTTCAAATAAGAGATCCTTCCGACGTCTCACGGTGTCTTTGCTTAAATGTCCCCTTTCCTTGCCGCATCCAGACCTTTAAGAGGAAATTAACATTTCATTCAAGCAGATGAGAACACGAAATGTGAGGGAGTGTTTTCCCCTCCGCCCTCTTCTCTTCTTCTTCGTCTTTCTCTTTTTTCGGTCGTGCGCTGTTTTGCCTTACAGCAGCCTTTCTCAGAGACAGCCGCGAAGGGAAGTCTCTCGCTGTAGCCATTTCTCTCTCTTCCTCCTCCCCACTTTTTTTTTTCTGGAGGCAGTGTTTTGATAAATGTTGATGAGTTTATAACTGTAAAACCAAATGACATTTCCAGCGTGGCACATGTTTTACCCATTGCATAATGATAGCTAATGGTGGTGCATACAGAAAGCCATTTACCATATACTTTGGCTTAAAACAGCTATTTAAACCTCCAGGCCTACACACTTCTTAGAATGCAAGCGTAAAGGTTTAATTAAAAACAAAACACAGTTTGGCGCGTCGTGTTCACGAAAGGTAACCACTGCTTTGTTTTATTATGCAGCGAAAGAGTCATTACCTAATTCAAGCCAGAATGCAACAGGAATTCAGCTTTCAAGGAGAGGAGGCTCACCAGGGCTCCGCTCTCTGTGAAGTCCTCCCCCACGGTGTCCTGTCACCTTGCATGGTTTTCCGGTCCATATAATGGGGAAGATGTTGGGGAGCCTCGGAGAGGGAACGTGTGATCTGCAATCATGACTCTTGCGTGTTGCCCGTTTTTGCCCACCCCGTTGTGGGCTGCCCTCTCCGGAGTTCCATTTGCTTCCACAAAAGGCTTCCTCCTCTAATTCTAGTTTGGATATTCTTACGCCCAGGTTCAGGGGCAAATGGCAGAAGAGGGTCTTTCTCTGGTGATGCCTTGGAGGGAGTCCCGTGAAAGGCTCCCGAGGCGCACGCTTGGGTGGACTGTGATGCCTTGCCAGCAGGCATGTGAAAGTTTACGGACGTACAATTTAGAGATGGAGATAAGAAATGCAGAAATGGACAAGCTTAGACACGCAGAGAGAAAATAAAGAACAGTGGGGTCAGGAGGAGGTAGAACGTGAGGATGTGAATTCTGTCTCGTTGCTACCAGCTCAGCATCCTCCCAACAACTGAGACGTTGGTGCTGATATGTGTGGATTTGCATAGAGCACTCCTCCGTGATTGTACGGTGGCCATTGTGGGCTTGGCCGATCTTCGTCACATGCAAGCAGGGGCCCTTTCACTTCCTTGTGATACCTTCTGAAATGGTTTTGCTTTGCTTAGGCTCTTGGCTGGTCCAGAATTTTTGCACGGTCCGTGATTGGGCAACATCTCTCTGTCTATCTGTGTGTGCGCAAAGTAATCTCTAAGGCAAGGATGAAGCAGCCCTGTGTGCATTGAATAGATTAATATGTAAAGGCGCCCGCATCGATCTATGAGCCCCATTTATAACTTTGGCAGTGGCAGGTGGGAGACTAAATCAACATTTTCCTGTCCTCGCTAAAATAATAAATACAGCAAAGTAGCTTTATGCAGCCTTTATCATAGGAATAAATCAGAGCCATTTGTGTTCAAACAGCCACCTCAAACTTACGAATGGGTTGGCCTTTAGGCTGCTGTTTGTCATTGCCGAGCCTGATACGGGTCCGTCCAGATGGAAGCCGTTGTCCGTCTTCGCTGGTCCTGTTCCATCTTGGAAGTGCTGTTTGGAGGGGGAATCTGGCACAGCTGCCGTGTAGAGGGAGAGGAAGCCGGACGGAGGTTTAACTGTTCTGCGCAACCCTGCAGTTTCTAATTACAGATCGGGCATTGCTTTGAAAGTTTGGGGGGGGGGGTGGAGTTCTCCTGGCCGCCATTTCCCCTGTCCGAATTACGCCAAAGAACCATCCGGTGGGCTTCTGAGGGCAAGGGTTGCCCACCACCCAAAGTGATAATCATCCCCCTTCTGAAAGAAGAGTCGCTTTCTGCCCACCATTTTGTATTCTGGAAGCACTGCATGGCGCTCCTCTCCATTGATCCGTCTATCTAGGAAAGCCAAACCAGCGAGTGGCCTTCCTCAGGCTTGCCTGGCCCAGATCCCGGTGGGGAGCTCGGCCGGGCCTTAGTTTGCGAGGGGAAGGTGCGGAAGACACACGGCCAAAAATGGGGAGTCCTGGCTTTGAAACCTCCTCCATCTGTATTCCGGGAAGGGCACTTGGGCCACGCTGCCAAACGAGCCGGCGGAATGCTAATGCGCCTCCGTTAATCTAGTGCGCGAGCTTCTCCCGTGTGCTTGGTGTTTGGTTCATTAGAAATTGAAATCATTTGGTTTTAATCATGGATCTGTTTGACGGGCACGCTCGTCCTTTCCCTCTTAACCGCTGCGAGGCAGGAGAGCCCGCAGTGAAGGCTCCCTGGAATCTTAACCAGTCCATTTTCTTATGTAATTTGGAGCCATCTCGCAAGCAAAATGCCTGAGTACGGGGGGCACCCGGTGTATGTGCAGCTGTTTAAGGGGACAAGGGCTGCCCCCTTTGCTTCTCAGGGAGTGCCGCCAGCATGGCAAAGGGGGAAGGCTGCCCAGGGATAGGGCAGCTTCTAGGGAGCTTCAGCGGGAGATCTTGGAACCGAGATTGGAATAGAGAGACCCCAGAAGGTGCCTCTAGTCCTTCTTCACCTTCCTTCTTCCCTCCCCATTGCTTCTCCTTTGGGATCATGTTGCACAGCCCTCTTGAAGGGGGTTCTGTTGTCATTCAAGAGTGTGCTCGGTGGTCAGAAGCAGACTTGCCTTCTGCCTCTCCAGAGGCAAGGAAACTCCATAGTGTGGGTGTCACAACAGGCTGTAAGGCAAAGCACCTCGGTCAGGGTGCTGTGCCCCACACGTTGCCTATGGATAGGACTGCAGACAGCCTCAACCCACCCACCCACCCCCCAGCCAAGAAATGGACTCTTATCATGCTTATGCATCTGCTGGTGCGTTTCAGCTTATGGGGTGTTTTGTGGTTTCAGCTTGGTTTTCATAGACTGTTGTGTGTCTCTGTGGGGTGAGTGTGTGTTTTAAAAAGCTGTAATGATGTACTGATGGAAAGGAGCACTTTTTAAGGCAGTCTCTGTCTGAGGTAGATAAAAGAGAGAGAGAGAGAGTCAATTCCCCTTATTTTTGCTTATTTCTTTTTTCAATTTAAACTGAGCCTGTGTTTTATCAGCATTCTATCTTGTATCGTCATTTGAAATAAAGATATTTGGGTTTTGAAAGATTAGGAAGCTGGAGCGGATGTTCTGTCAGTTAACATCTGTCAGATTTATGAATGTTAAAAAGTGTTCAAGAAATGGGTTACATTTGTGAATGTATAAATTAGCTTGTTACCGCCTGGAGTGGAAATGTTTTCAATTTCAGATAGCGGATAGGAATCGGTCTTCTCTGTTCTGGGAGAGTTCTGGAATGCAGCCCATAATTGTTTGCTTAGAGAAACGATTCACCTAAAATCATAACCGAAATTACTGGAGAATAGAGAGGCTGAATAAAGTTTATGTCAGAAAGCGAAGGTGGTCTTTGGGGGGGAAGGCGATGCAGATGCTGTGCTGAATCCTCGCCTCGCCTTCCGAACTATGGAAAGGTTTTCTCCAGATGATCCAGATACTGTTTTGCCACTGAAGGTGCAAAGCCTTGTGGTTGAAGAGAAGACCCATAAAACCACAATGGCCCTCCGGAGCATTTGGCACATTCAGTGTAATGGGTGTCACACCCTTGTGGGGTGATTGTTCATCTGCAACCTTAGAAGTAACCCAGAGAGGTTTTTTTTTTTTTTTAAATTCATTTGTAAGAGGAAGAGGCATTTACGTGAAACCTCCTGGGTTTAGAATGGGCTGATTAGCATATATGCAACCTCAACACCATGTAAAACTTGCAAGATGGCTTTATGTGCATGTTCATGGAAAGTGGCGTCCCGGCAGTGGAAAATAGGCTGCAGACTTCCACATACTTTCCCTCCTTCCTAAATATTGGCTTACTTAGCTTCCCATTGAGTTCAGGGATCAACTATGGCTGTGACTTACCTTTAGATGTTTTGTTATGTCCGACTCTTCGTGACCCCATGGACCAGAGCACGTCAGGCCCTCCTGTCTTCCACGGCCTCCCAGAGTTGAGTCAAATTCATGTTGGTCACTTCGATGACACCGTCCAACCATCTCGTCCTCTGTCTGTCGTCCCCTTCTCCTCTTGCCTTCCAGTGAGCACTCAGGGTTGATTTCCTTCAGAATGGATAGGTTTGTTCTCCTTGCAGTCCAGGGGACTCTCAAGATGTTGGCTGTCAAAATTGGCAGGAATGGAATTAGAATTGTAAATCAAACCATTACTGTTGGACTGTAATTCAGACAGCAAATTGTCATGAGGGACACTGCCCCATTTTCCGGCTCCCGCTGCTGTGTGGGTGCTGCTTGCCCCTGCTTGACTCCTCGTGGGGTGCAAGCATACCGGCCCCCAATCCCCCTTTTAATCCCTCCTTGGTTGGTCACTTCCAGACCACCACTTTCCCATGCAAATGCTACTCTTTTTAAAAGAAGAACCTGCTGCAGCATTCACACACTCTGACCAAAATAGAAACGGATGCTGTACTTGGGATGTGCTGTTGAACAAGTTAGGTGCGATCATGTAAACACGTTGAATGCTCTTCTTCACTGTGAAGCCTGAATATGTCAGGCATATCTCCTCTCTTCGTCTGTGGGAACCAGGAAGAAGCTTTCAGCTGCAGCAGCAAATAAAATCCAGTTGGGACTGACCAGTCTGGGGTGTACAAAGGTATGTGTTTCCATCTGACCGTATCAGGTTCTTCCACCTTGTGATCCTTCATGCATGCCTTCTTGCAGCATCACTCAGAGACCTGCGGCCGATAAGGGATCTTGAGTTGGAATGGGTTTGGTAGTTGAATGTGGATGCTGGCAAGTGCTTCTTGGTTTAGTAATAGCCTGTGATATTTGTGGGAGAAGCAGTAGGTTGTAGGAGACAGGGGATGATGCTCTTTGGGAGCTGATCCTTGTGTAGGGTGTCCACTTCCTTCTCCATTTCAGGATCACAGAACCTACCAATCGCTTTTCTTGGGTTGCCCAGCTTTTGGGAGTTTTTCAGCTGATGGTTCATGTCAAATGACCTTGATCTCAAAATGCAACGTTAAGTGTCTCCACATTATTTGTAGATGTTTGTTTTTTATATCAGGGACATCCATGAAGATTGATGTTAGGAATGTAATTCTGGGTAATGGCCAAACCCTCTCAACTGGCTTCTGTGGTCAGTCCTGACTGGGCAGAATTTGGGGTTCGTTTTGTCTTCCTTCCTTCCCAACCCCAGGCATGGACTTTGTTGGTGTTATTACAGTGACAACGATGGTGTTTCAGCAAATCCAGGTACTTCTCTGCGCAGGACAGTCTTTTCCTCCTCTCTCCCCGGGGGCCCTGTTTTGGCTAGGATCCTGCAACCGTTCAGCAGCTGAGCTTAATAGCAGAGTGTGGTTTCCCCATGGGAAAGTGGATGAGCTGATCACTACAGGGAAGGGGAGAGTAAGCCTTCTTTCATTGGTGCATGGCAACAGTGTGGAAGGGAAAGAGATGGGGTGGCTCCCCTTCCCCAGTAAAGCTGGCACCAGCCGTTCAGATGCAGAGTTTATCTTCCTCAAAGAGTAAGAGGTCTTCTTCCTCCCTCTTCCCGTTCGTTTGAAGCGCCGGTTGGCTGTTGCTTCTTTAAAGCGACTTATTACTTTTCCTGTCCAAATCTCAACTGAGGAGGTGTGCAGGCCATCTCAGGTGCTCAGCGGAAACCCTCTGCTGCGCTTTGAACCCTTACTTGCATTTTCATGTATTCATCATCTTCCAGTAGGGCTGGATCCTAGGAGTGCTCTTGCACCCGCCTCGCCATGCCCATATCTGGCTGGTGATGCGCTTGAAGCACGTTTAGCAAGATTTATTTTCAGGTAGGAGACGGGCTCACGGGGGCTGCTCGTTGGACTTGCAGTAATGTGTCTTAATGCGAAGTGTCTTTATGTCAAGAACAATGATGTCGCTATGCAGGGGCGGGGAGGAACTCCGCTGCCCTAAATAAAGTGTCATCCGTCTTACTAGGTCTGTTTGACCTGCATTTACTGAGCAAAGCTTTTAAATGTCCCAGCAGCCTATAAAAGAAGTACTTGATAATAGTGGTTAGAATTTATGACTTGGAGTCCGGAGACCTGGAAACCCAGCTCTTCCCCCTGTCAAATGTGACCTTGGGGCCATCACTCTCTGGTTAGCCTGAGGCCCCCCCTCCCAGAGTTCACGTGCATTTACCTCTTTGCCTTCTAAATTCGAGACCTGAACCGCACAGATTCCGTCTGAGCCCCAGAGGTTGAGGAGATGACCATCACTAGCTTCAGATATAAAGTGAAACAAACATTAAGCCAGTTTTTGTTTTTATTTGCTCTGCACAAGCAAAAGGTGAATCCCTAACCTGGTGTTGCTTTGTGTTATTATGTGTATTTCTGATTTTACTCCCTCTCGCCCCGTTTACAAATCAATGGAAGATAGGCATACTTCTCTTTAAGAAACCATTTAGTTTAACCACCTGGTGAAAAAAAGTAATCTCATTACAGGACACAAGTGGCCTGATTTTTTGACTTATCTTTTTTTCTTCACAATAAAGTAATAATCTTGCTGGCCAGGGCAACTTTGGCAACTTCATCTGATATTGCATCGGCATGAATTTGTGGCTACTAATGAATTGCATGAAACAATTATTTGATTACCTTTAGGAAATGGAAATTTCCCATGGAAAATTAAGCACCGGGAGACGCTTTGCTCTGTATCACTGGCTGAGAGGTTGTGAGTCTAGGGGTAAAAAGATGTGCATTAAAAATGTACACCCCTTGCTTCTGTGCTGCCCCCTCCTTTTTCCTAGCAGCAGAAGAAACTGCTGAAAACAGCCATTGGTTTTCCATATGTTCACAGTTCTTGTGCAATATTTCATTTGCTCCTCTAATTTGATATGCAATGGAGAATCTACCCTATATAAGCCGGGCCCCTTCTGTCTTCCGTTTAACAGCTTGCAGGTGAGAGCGTGCATAATCGTCCATCAACCCAGCCATGCTCTTTACATGTCCAGCTCCGATTCTTCTCCCTCTCTTGTTGGAACAGGAGGCCATTTCTGGGAGTAAGGAGGAGGTGGTGTCCTGGCTCTAGATCTTCAAGGCTTCTCGGCCAATTATTCTTACCTGTGTTGTGATTCAGCCCCTCTTGCTACAGACGCAGCTTTGCTGGCACTTTTCATTAAGCCTGGCTGCCTCTAATGTTGGTAGTACATCTGGATGTGCCGTGGCAGAGACAGCCGACAGGAGGCAAGGGGCTCTTCCTTTGTTTCCTCCTTCCCTTCTTCCATGGCTTGTGGAAAGTGGGTTGAAAAATGGAATTTGAGGGCAGAAAAAGGCAAAAGTTGTGTGGATTTCTCAAACCAGAAGGAAAGTGCATGCACACGTGTGCCCGTGTCACCCTTTCCTGACCTTGCCGTGAGAGTCACAAACTCTAGGTTGAAACCGACCTTGCAGATCTTGGCAGTATCCTCAAAGGACCTTGTCAGATGCTATAGAATACCTTTGTCTTCCTCCAGAGAGAGACCAAAACAAGGATCCAGACAATCAGACCTGAAGTGGAGCATCCTAGTGTTTGCACACGGCTCCCATTTCAGCCCCCCACGGCCTGAAGCTACACCTCCCACTCTCAGAGCATCCGTTTAGGTGCGTCTGCACGCACTGTGGCAAACCTCATATGCTCTTGTTTTTCTTGTGGTTTGTGACAGATAAGATCCATATTGATTTTTGGAATATCTACTGGCTGTAACCTTTGAAAGGGCAGGCGATGCACTGCCGTAGAATATTATCTATCAATATCAGGGAAATAGAAGGACAGGGATGACACCTAATCACAACACGGCTGACGGATCATAAATCTGAGCCTGATACGGCTTGGTGCTGGTCACGTGGATGGCCATTGGCAAAGAGAAAGGTGGGTGGGTTGATGCTGAAGTGCTTGAGAAATACTAGAGTAGAACTACGCCCCGCAGAGAAGCTGTGTGAGGTGGACGGCATTGGGAACAAAGCAAGCAGTCCAGGAGGCAAAGGGTTTAAATCCCCCCTCCCTTGCTGAATTAACCGGCTCTTCTGGGAAATCACGCATGCATACACAAAACACACATACGCCCTCTTCATGCATGCACATCTGAATGGACTTCCAAACTTTTCCACCTGTCTGTGGGGCAAAGCAATGGGGTGGGTTTCGCTGGATTTCTCTATGAGAGATAGGAATTGTCCCACACTTTCTTCAGTGGTGACTGTAGCAGAGCTTTGTTCTTTATAAAAAGAGCAACAAAATAGCCCTTGTGTGTGTGTTTCCCCTGCCCTGCTGCTGCAGAGCACCTTTCTTTCCATCCTGGCCCCGCCATTTTGCTTCTTCTGAAGTGCTCTCTACCTGGTGCCATTCTGTGTCATTGTGGCCCCAGCAACTAGACAGCCAAACCAGACATGGTGGAGAAATTAGTCTGAATTAGTTCTTCAGGGTGAACAAAAGTCTCAGGGTCTTTCTTGAAAAAGATATGAAAAATATTGTCGCTGGTAGGGATGCTAGTGGTCTGCATGGAGAGGGCCGTACAATAGAGAACATTTTTCAGTCATCCAAAAGGGAGAATCCTGGTCTTCACCCACAAAAATTTGACCAAAACTTATCCCTTGAGATTCCTTCCTGAAAGACTTTATTTTCTATCAGATTGATGAAGAATGGTCAGAATCCTTAATGAAGAAAAAAAAACAGCACTGAAATGTACATAAGCCCTTGCACAGACACTCAGCCTTTGTTCCTGCTGGTGGACCTTGTGCTGGAGAACTTCGCAGGAGATTGTGCCCTATGGATTAGATCTGGTGGACTTCTTGTCGTTTCTGTCGTCATAAGAACACTTAAATCGGCCACAGGCTTTGCAGTGGGTCAGGGGCCAACTCTGTGGGCAGAGCTGAAAAATAAAAGCTTTTTTGAGAAGAGCCTCCAATAACATCACCCTGTTGTGGTCCTTTGGAGATGGAACAGATCCTGTAGGAACACCCATCCTAAGCATCCCGCAAATGGAATGAGGGCAGCGTGAGGAGTATTTTTAGCATCTCCAGCTGCTCAGTGGAGGAATCAGGCTACAATGGGCAAGCTTGTCTGAATGATGGCTAACTGGAGACTAGCCCCTTTAATCCCCCTCCCTTCCCAAATTCTGGTTTATTTTCATAAATTCAAGGGATGAAGGTGATAAACATCACCTGGAAAACCAGGCAGTTCTCTTCCCCACCCCCCACGCCCCCGGCCTCTTTCTTTCCAAGATAAAATATTGGAAGCATTTTATTATGACCAAGTAAGAAATGATTGAAGGCACTTCCAGCCAATTCTGGTACACTGTGAAATTGCACTAAACTCTAACTCTCTCTCTCTCTCTCTCTCTCTCTCTCTCTCTCTCTCTCTCTCTCTCTCTCTCACACACACACACACACACACACACACACACACACACACACACACACACACACACACACACACACATGCTGGCACACTTGGGAAGCAGCATCTCGCAGTGCTGTAGGCCCCGCTTGGCACACGACGAAGGGAGTTGATGGTTGATGCCACCAGCATCCCACCATCCTCTTTGCCTCAGTTAAGCTTGTTCATGATTTTCAAGTGATGGCCCGTGGACTTTTATGACGCCTCCGTTGCTGTCTGGAATGCTGAATCTTATGGAAATCATCTCTTATTGATCTGACATTAATGGTTCCCAAGTGGGCTTTTAAAGCCATGCTGGCAATGGTAGACGTTCGTATATATATCAATTTAGTCTGGCTTTAACTTTTCTCTGGACTGGATACGCAGGTAGAGCGTTGTCCTGCAACAGCCTTCAGAGTCCCTGGTCTTGTCACACGATACAGGCAGGATGAGCCCTTAGCAGACCATGCTCCTAAGAAGGAGGAGCTGCCATATGCAAAAAAAAAAAAAAAAAAAAAGGGTTTAAAGAAGTGTTATTGGGGAGCGTGCAATTAAAGCAATGCTTTAAAGTAATGCTCTCAGAGTGAACTTGCTTTCAGTGGGAGTTTATCAAAGCTAAGTTACATTTGTGCGCAAAGGATTGACAGGCAAATAAGTGCCCTTTTGTCACATTAATTTCCTTCAGAATTAGATCATTGTGGGGGAGTCAGGGATGAGTGTTACCCATTAAATCTGAAAAGTACAAATGCTTGCACGCGATGAAGTTTGGGAGGCTGGTTTCCTACCTAGCCTTATTTCCTAGTCTTGCAAAAACTGCAGAACATCGTCTAGCAGGCTGGATTCCCCCACCCATCTTTGGTTTCCCTTCCATTAACGTTGGTTTGATCGCGGGAGCATTTGAGGCCGAAACCTGCAGCTCGGGAAGCGTCAGGCAAGCAACGTGGAAGCAGATCAGAGCAATGGTTGGGTGTTCGCATTCGGTCTCTTGTGGATCGGATCTTTCCCTGAGTTCCGATCCTATGAGGAAAAAGCCACTTGCAAGGAAGGCTGTGTCAGGCAACGACTTGGATTCTCTTTCCCCTGGAGACATCATCCTGCCCTTCTTCTTTCACCCATGGCTGAAAACCATTTAGCCCTGGTCTGAAGGTCATGCTGTTGTCTAGAACCCGGGTGTCACCATACATAGGCCTGCAAGCCCCTCCCTTAATCCTGCGGCTGGTCTGCTAGTCAGTTAAAAAAAACATCTGAATGCCTTGGATGAACAGGGCAATCCAGTTCCTGCATCTCTGCCCTGATTTGATTACTTAATCCTGGCCTCTCCTTCCGACATCCTCCTAAGGTGGTCCAGACAGGCTGGGCCCCTCTTGCTCCTTTCCGCAAAAACAAGAATCACAGCAATTATCTCCACTGGAAAAAACAAAGCCATTGTGGCACATCCAGAACTGATGCAGTCGTTACGGGCAAAGCTTTTGTGAACCGGAGCGGTGCTTCTCGGCAGGGTTTCCCCAACCCTGTACAGAAGGAATCTCATCGAGACGCCCGGCTTTCACCAACTTATTCCCAATGACACCACTGCACATGATCTTTCTTTTTACCTTTGCTGTACCAATAAAAGTTATACCCAATGGCACTTTTGCAGTTTTTCAGCTATTAATGGTGCCCCTTTTTTGTGTTGCCCCATCAATAACTCTGGCCATTTTTATGTCCTTAAAGCTTTCTGCAAATGTTAGGTTTAATGACAGTGTGCCAGGGAACATATCAGTGCCCTCTTCCGGAAGAGTGGGTTTTACGTTTCACTAACGGGGGAGCCTGGGTTCATTCACAAGACCATCTCTGGGACTCCAGGCCACTTCGTGAGACTTAGCGTCACAGCAGTTCACAGGTCCTTTTCAGGACTGTTGATGGGGTGCACTGATTTTCAGGGCCTTTCTTGACCTTCACCGTTCCTTTGAGCTCCCTGGCCTTAAGAGTTTTGCAGCTATCAATTTTAGGGCTTGCATTTAGCCAACCAACCATTTGAGGTCGGCTCCGAAAAGCGAGTTGCAGGAGCTGGCCTTCCCTATTAGTGGCTTCAGATTTCCTGAATGGCAGCTAATGGAATGAGTCCCCCATCACAATAGACTTGCACGCCGGTGTCTCAGAAACCTAATTTTCAGGTAAGGAGTTTCCCCTCCACGTAATAATCCAGAACCGCTTGGCTTCTTCACGAGAAATGTGAGTAATTCTCACCTTGCAGTATTATTCAGCCTGATTATTATCATCGGTTTACAGCTGTCTCGTGGACAAAATGTATTCTTTCCCACCTGCTCAAAACTAACTCTCCTCTCTCTCTCTCTCTCTCTCTGTCTCCCTTTCTTTCACTGCCACCCCCTCTAACCCACTCACCCACGTGCCCGTGCACACGTACACACATTTCTCTAGTAATGTCAGTGGATGGTGACATACCCTCCGAGAGTCTATCGGATGTGTTCCAACACAGAACCTTCCTGCTCATCATGTCGGATCTAAGCTTTAATTTGGAAAGCTTTCAGCATCTCTTGTTGGCAGGAGAAATGAATTGGGCGATATAGAGAGACTCTTTCTCCCAGCCAGATTTCTACACGCACAGGCTGTCGGCCCTAATGAATGCCCTTGAAGCAGGTATTGTAAACATCCAAGGCAGGGATTTTGATATTTCCAGGAGACAAAATCGTTGAGCTGAATGCAATTCAATTCAACACGTTGAACATCCTCCTCTGCCCCAAAGTGTCGCATGTATCACTAGCATGCTTCAGAGGGCAAACAGAAGACCTTCAGAGGTCTGCAGTCAAAGAGACCTATTAGTCTTCATAGAAAGAGGTTAAGCTACGTTTACTACTTCCTCTTCCTGCATTTAACATTTTGGTGCCCTTTGATTGCTCCTTAGGACTCCTCCTTTTAAAAATATTTTCAGTTGTGGTTTTGTTAACACTTACAAAGGTCATGCCAAGGTTTGGAACAGTTGGGAATGTCCAAAGGGTTAGGTACCGTCCTATGCCAACTTTATGACCTGGTCTGGTTACCTAAGAATGGCTGTTTTCCTACAGCTTTCTGGCTCCTGTAATCAGGTTACATCACCAGATTTTGCAGCTTCTACTTATTTTATTTTGGTTTGGCTTGGCTTGGTTTATTTCATTTTTTTGGTAGAGGAGAGGCACTCTAAGTTGAACAGAAGAGTCGTATGCACTGCATCTTTTGAATCATGAAACAGTATCATAGGATAGTATGGTGCTGATAAAGCATCTTTGGAAGCCCAGCCAAAAAAAAACCATGCAGGTATTCCTCCAGCTTCTGCAGACACACCTTGGTTTTCAGGTGATGCCATTGCTGAGAACTGAATGATCTGATAGCCCTCTACTCTGCTGCCTTACTTATTTATCCAAGTGTTTTGTACTGTGTTTTCTGTACAGTTGACTATGTCAGTCTCTTTCTACTAGAACAGTCCCAATTCTGCCAGGAAGGCAGTGTGAATTGGGTGCCAGGTGGGTTTTAAGTCGCTAATGAAGGTCTTGAGATCCGTCTTGCAGAGAGGGAATACCTGAAACATGTCAGGAGACTCTTTGCAGGAGGGTTTTTTAAAATGGGTTTGATATCCAGTATTTCTCAAGGGACTCCTGTTTACTATTTTCCCCATCTTTTCAGTAATTCTCCTTCATCCTGGAGTTCATTCCGTTCATAGTCCTTTATTCATGGGGCCGAGAAAAGATGAAAGGCTACAGAAACTTACCCGTCACTGTGTGTTCGTGTTTTAGGGGGAGCCTTTTAATTGAAAGATCGGCCAGCTTTATGACTCAACAAAAGTCGACCATAAAGTGGAAGCGAGTCATATCTGCAGAAAGAATGAGCGGAACAAGTTGCAAGGCTTCCCTTAAGAACTCGGTCTCTCTTTTTTCTTTGACCTTTTTCAATGTTCAGAACTTTTCACTTCAAGACGGGTTCTGGCTCAGGTAATGAAGGACAGCGAGCTCTCACAAAGTGCGGTGAGTCAGAGAAAAAGCACCTTTTGTTCTTCCAAGTGTTCTCCATCTGAGTATTTTAAGAAACAAAATACGTTTTGTGCAAGAGATGTAAAAGCAGGCCGTTGGCAGCATTGAAGGCTTCCTGCGGAGCGCGCTTGAGGAAGAAGAAGAAATAAGCACAGGCGGGTGGACCGAATCCAGCCTCCTCGGATGGGATACCGTGGTCTGCAGCTACTATTTCTGGCATGGTACACAGACAGCCTCGGGGGTGGCTCTGAGGCTTGTCAAGTCACTGGGTTGCTTCTGCTTCTGCGCAGGAGGAGAACCTTGACCTTGCAGCGGATCGAAGGCCTCTCCAGACCAGTCTCCTGGCTCCCCGCCTTGGCCCACACCGGTGACCCTTTCCACCAGGGCAGGAGGAGAACAGGGTTCCCTTGAAACTCTTCCCCAGGCATCGCCATTTTTCTGATCCTTTGCCCGTTTCTTGTCTTTTCCTCCCATTATTGCCATCCCTCATCCTTGCTTCTGTGTGTGTGCGTCCGCATGCACAAACACACGGTACTATTAAAGGTTCGGTGGTGTGTAAAGACAATCAGGGTCAAGACTGAGGGAGGGGGCAAGAAGCGCACACACCTATATTAGCCTTTCTTGCCTCACAGGATGCCAAAGCCCCCACAGCCTTGGGCTCCCCAAAACACCCTGTGCCTTCTTGCCGTCATCATCCACAACAGCAGCACCACCATCATCATCCATGTCGCTTCCCCCTCCTTGAAAAGGCTGCCATGCGCCAGGCGGGGCCATTTCTGTGTCTCTCTCTGGGATTCTGGCCGGAAGGGGCTAATCGGAGCCACCGGGAGTGGATGCGTTTCTTGCTGACAGCCTTATCTTAAATAGTCCTTTTCATTCTTTTGGCCACGAACAGATGTCACTAAATTAACTCCATTGAAAGCAAATGTCTTACATTGTCAGCACAATTAACACACATTGTCCATTCTTCTCTGTAGTTTCATTTTAATTGAGCCTCTTTTAAAAAAAAAAAAAAACATAGTCTGACAGTTTTCCATCCAGATGTGGGGGGGGGTCCAGCCTTCTGTCATGATCGTCTTAAACAAAACTTACAAGATGGCAAAATGGGGATTGTCTTCTCCCCCCTTGGCAGGAGGCTGTCTCTTCTGCCCTCCCCGGGGACTCCCGTTTTTCTCTGTACCGTCTTTCGAATCAGCCACGTCCCCTCCGTTCAGGGCCAAAGGCTGGAAAGGAAACCTTAGTCGGGTCGAGGGGCTCCCTGTGTTTCTGGCACTTGCAAAGCCGATGGAGTTGCGTGGCGTCCGAAGACGGTAGAAAAATCCAAGCTGAGTTTTAAGCATGTGGGAAAGGACCTCTGTAGTGGAGAGACTGGGGCAAGTATTTATCCTTTCATAGACGGGTGATGTGGATCCGGAATCATTGGAGGGAAAGGAGTCCAGGGCTCCCTGGGGAGTTGAGACAGACCAGACAGACAGAGAGCAAGACCAAAGCATGCTGCTTATATACCGCCCCACAGGGCTTAATGCCTCCGTCTTGTGCTACCGTTTCAAGCAACTTCATAGATGTGATGATGATTTTATGATGATTTGGGAGAAAGGGACAGTTTGGGTGAGAAGAAGAATGGGGATCAGAAAAGACAATGTTCTTTTTCAGGGGTGCAGTTCAGCTGGGGTGCAGGTAGGTTTTCTCCCCAGTCCTGAAATATGATCTCCCCACTGTAGCCACCTCCTTCCTTCCTTCCTTCCTTCCTTCCTTCCTTCCTTCCTTCCTTCCTTCCTTCCTCCCTCCCTCCCTCCCTCCCTTCCTTCCTTCCTTCCTTCCTTCCTTCCTTCCTTCCTTCCTTCCTTCCTTCCTTCCTTCCTTCCTTCCTTCCTTCCTTCCTCTTTCTCCCCATAGGAGACCCAAGGCCTTTCTGGACCAGTATCCAGGTTACTGGGCTATAACCTCTGTGAAGGCTTGAGCCACCCTTTGAAGCTTTGCCCCCCCCCTCATTCCCCACTGGCCAGCAGAGAGCCTGGGTGAATACTATAACTTCACAGCTCCATTCTCAGTTTTGCTGTATAAACAAATTCCTCTCTGTTTCATCCCCTCCTAAAGTCGACATCCCAAATTTGGTCATAATATGCCAGGCGAGATAAGCACATGAGCCTTTTAAAACAGAACAGCTCTATTGCATTTGACAGTAATTTTCATTAATTTATTTTATTGAGTGATCAGAGCTTTCTGGAATATAAACTGCATCATCCCACCGTATCACACTTTGAAATACAGAGGACTGTTTGTCTGAAGCTAATGGGATTAGATGAGAACAGGACGCTCACAGCTTGGAGAAGAGAAGATGCATCCTCACGAAGTGCTCACTACCACCCTGTTCAGCATTTGATGGCATAATGAAGCGTCTAAATGTATTTTTCTTAGTTCTAAAAATACCTCTTTTTTTAATGCTGAAATTGAAATGTCTCAGTCAAATTGCATAAAACAGGCTTAAATATGTGAGCCATCTGCCAAATGGATATGGTTTCCCTAAGGGATGCGGGCATGCAGGGGTGCCAGAGAAGGGGAGACTTCCGTGGCATATGGGCACCTCAAGGGCACCCAGAGGAGCCAGCAGCCATTAAGAGGCAGTAAAATAATATACTAAAACAGTGGAGCCCTATAAAAAGGACATTTAAAAAAAAGTAGTATATTAGAAGAAGAAGGGAGAACGTAGAAAAAGCCAGGATTAGAGCTTCGTTCCCCAGATGCTTGGAAACACCACAGCCATGCGCATGCGCACACACACACCACCACAGCCATGCGCGCGCGCGCACACACACACACACACACACACACACACACACACACACACACACACACACACACACACACACACACACACACACACACACACACACGGAGCCGGTTGCTCTTTCCAAAAGAAAAAAGCTCTTTTTTATGTTCCCATTTGTTTTTCTGGAAGTTGTTGGTTTTGCAGCTTGGAACTGCCCACTCCGAGTTCAGCCACTGGCCTTCAGGGTGGAATTCCCTCGCCTCCCCTCGACCTCATTCCTGCCTCGACACCTCAAACATCAGAGGCCATTGTTTGTATGGTGTGATGTTGTCCCTCTTCAAGGTCACAATTTCACAACTGCAAGACTTAAGCTTTAAGGTTCCAGTTAGAGTACAGAAAGAGTGACTTTATCTCTTGTTCAAGCACAATCATGGTGTGACGTTGTAGTTGTAGAACTGGTGAAGAAGGAAGGCTTGTCGTGAAGCATTATTTCTTTCATCCTCTGGCCGTGGTAGATGGAAAACGGGGCATCCGTCGTGCCTGGCTTGAAATAGCCTTTGCAGAATGCCAGCCGCCCTTCGCTTGGCCACAGGAAAAGGGGAGCGCCTTCGGGTTTAAAGACAGCCGTGCTTAACAACTGACATTTCTTTCATCCAGGGGAAGGCACGAGTCTCCCCAGAGCTCTCAGACGGGTATCCAGGACTCTCCTGTTTCAGGGGCACTGGCCATCCAGACAGAGGAGCCTGGGCAGCTGCCTCCATTGGGTGGCTAGCAGCTGGCCACACTTCCCTCTCTGGACGGGCAGTGTTTCTGAACAGGGGCTGCCGAAAGGCAGTGAGATGGAGAAGCAGGAGTCTTTGCAACGCAGTACAACGCAGGGGAGAACCATGGGCTGAGAAACATGAGTTTGGCCCCAGAGAAGCAAGGGATGCTGGCAGCATGTCTGCAGGACCTGGGAAGATCAGGGGTCCACACCAACCAAATGTCTGTGAACTATCCTAAAGGTAAAGAGAGGCAGTCGTGAAGCACAGCTGGTGTACAAAGGCAGTTGCAACTCTGCTCTTTAGATCAGCCTATTGCACTATCCCTTCTATTAGCTCACGGTGACCTAGTTATTAAGAAGGCCTTTTCATTTACCCGGAAATCCCATGGCGTTTTTGCACACTCACGCGAGAGCAGCTCCTGTTAATTCAGTTAACAGTACAGGCCACATAAGTAATGGAATTTAAATACAGCAGGTGCTAGTAACCCGCATATCAACGCCCGGACGTTTCTTCCTGTCTGCCTCTGAGCTTCTCACTCCGCTGGTACAAAGGAGAAGCTTTAGCCAGCAGCCCAGAAGGGTGCCCAAAAGATGCAGGTATGAAAGCGACCAGCCATGGCCCCCTTTCTCAGGAACTTTCCTTCGTGTTTAAGTACCCATCAGGAAAGTTCCTGTGAGTAGAAGAAAGATGAACAGGAGCTGGGATGAAGCAGAAAATGTCTCCATTATCTGTCTGGAGAATTCCTGCAATTTTGTGAGAGCAGCAGATCTAGTTGGGGGAGAATGAAAATGTTTCTGATTGATATTCACAATGCACAGATTTTTCCTCAATTAAAGTTAATTACACACAAATGGAACACATAATAATCTGTGTTCTTTCTTCTTCATCTGTTTTTTATTATTATTTTTTAATAATCTGCTATTGTGATTTTTAATGTCAAGTTAGAATCCTATCTTCCAAGCTTAGATGTTCACTATATGGGCTTTCTGATTAGTTTTAAATTCCAAAAGCTTTTTAACTATGCCGTTTAAATATGTAAGCCACATAATAGACCATAATGGCTCCTTTGGAATCATTAGAACACATAGTAAATACGATCCAGCATGACAATAGTTTAAATACACACTCGGATGATAGCTTTGTAACAAGTGGGGACTTTGCATTCTATCAGCGAAATGGCCACTTACATATAGATCATAATAATATCTCCTTGGCAACAATTAAGGTCTATTGTCTCAATTTATTGGCTGTGAGATCCTCTTGATGGGTTTGGTTCTGGAAACAAAACAACAGACTTTGAAATAAATGCAACTAGCTGCCAAATTCCAGAAAACACATTGTGCGCCATTCTTTACCACTTGAAATATACCTTCAGGGATGGGGGGGGGGACCAGGAGGAAGGCACCCTGGCGATCCATTTCAGGGCCCTGCTTGCCCATAATGCCTTTTGATTCGAGCAGCAAGTGCTGGCGGAAGTCGCTGAAAATCAAGGGCAAGCCCAAGCATTAGCTGGCTCTCCTCTCCCTTCTTCTATGTTTGCAACCCTCTAGTTGAGCTACTCCAACTGCACCATCAAATGGTTAGAAATGGTTTTGCCCTCACCATCGGTCCATGATCTGTCTCTGCCCAGTGAGTTACAGAACACCTCTTTGCCATAGAAAGGCTCCGGCTGCTTCCAGTTCTGTCTTTGGAATCCAAATCCAGATCCACCACTGTTCTTCATGGCTTACATCCATTCATTGGTCCCGAGTCTTCGCATGAGTAGAACTTGATGTAAGTGTTGACTTAAGTTCACTAAGTGGATTTGCTCCATTTGACTCGTAACTATGGGATTTATCTCTGAGCATCTTAAGGGAGCAACCAGCCAACCTTGCTTTCCATAAAGACACATGCTAAAAATATGAGCAGATACTCTTCACTCTTCAGTGATGCTGGTGTTCTTGAGTGGATTTCCTCATTTTGGGCTTTTGCTTTCTACGTATTTTATCACACATCATACAAACGTCCATGCATCACAAATTAAATGTTTAACACAATGTGTATGGCCGCTATCACTGAATGTTTTGAAATTAACTGAAATGACTGCCAGTCTCATTTTTTATACTGCAAGAACAGGGTTGTTTAGTAAATTAAAACTAACCAGCATGATTTTTGTCGGCCAGATGGGTTGCTGCTTTACTGTCTGGCATCCGTGTGGCACATCTCTGCTAGAGAAGCTTCTACTTCCTGGTCTACCACGTTCACACATACAAAGGTGTATTTGTGCACAGGGATAGCAGATCCACCAAGAGTGGGCTGAAGACCACCTATTTCACTCATTGGAGGGCCAAGGGTTAGAGGACTAGTGGGGTATTAATTAGTAGAACTATTGAATGACCTGGCTAGTTAACTGTAGAAATTGTTGGTACAGAACCCTGTGTGTGCTAATTAAACACCCTTTGTATATGCTCACCAGTATACATTGCATAATTTTTGCAAGCACTTCCGAAGTTTGTTATTCAGTGATGGATGCTTCCACACGTGGACCCGGTCTTCTGGAATTTGAATGTGACAAAAATCCTCCTCGTACACTTAACATTGAGCAGGTGTTCAAGCAACAGGAGCCTCAGAAGGTTTTTTCCTGATGATCTTGATACCCATCCAGGTTCACAGTGATCGACTTGATTCAGGGAATATTTTAGTACAGCTTCAGGTCTCAAAACAGACTTGAAGGCCAAACACAGGATCCCTGTGGTTCCCCGAGCACCTGATGCCCAGTCTTCAAAATACCAATATTTATTTTGGGAATACAGATATGCTCCTTATATACTGCTCCATAGTCCTAAAAGCTGTCTGGGTGGTTTACAGTTTCATTATGCAGGCTGCACATTGCCCCCCACCACTGCCACCGCCCCCCCAACCATCTGGGTACTCAGTGTATCAACTTTGGAAGGATGGGAGGCTGAGTCAACCTTCAGCCATCTGCCTGAGGCCAGGATCGAACTCATGTTTTGAGCAGAATTTTGACCGCAGTACTGCAGTTTAACCATTGCACCATGAGGCTCATGGGATTCCCGCCCCCTTACTTGCAATATGGTGTGGTGTTAATAAAGCTGAAACAGAAATTCAGCCCAGTTGGCAAGGCGTACTGTTTACTGTAATGGAATATCCTCGGCTTAATCATCGTGTTGTGTTTTCCTTAAGGAAGTTGGGCCAAAGCTGGTGAATGAAGAGTTCTCTCTCTCTACCTCTAATCCGTCTAATATAGTTTAATCACCCTTTTAATTTTTTGAGAGAATATGAGTCTTGAGTTGCCTTGTGATGCTTCTCGGGCAGGGAAAAAGCAGCAGCTTCCAAGGAAGCAAACCAGGCTTCATTTTTCAGCCAGTGTCAACGTACAAAGTGGGTGTTCTTCTCTTTTTGGTTAAGGGAAATTGCAAACCATGGCGAGCCCATTACAAAAACTTCTTCTGCGGCCGGTACACGGCCCTGGGCTGCTTTGATCAGCATCTTCCATTGCCAGGAGTATTCTGGAGGCGGGTGGGTGGGGAAAAAAACCCTGTGGCTAGTTTTAATTGTGCAGAATTTCATAATCAAAAGCTTCAGCAGTTTGAACCTCAGATCATTTATTTCTCAATTACTTTTCCCCCAGAATTCTTATTAATTCAAATAGGATTTTGATTTGATATAGAGCTCAATAAATGGGAGAACGAGCTTAATGAATTGAAAGATAGGATTGTCTTAAAGTAAATGTTTAAAAGAATATGCTGCTGATAATTGCTGAGATGGAAATCGAATCTTAATGACTTTAATTTGTCGTGAGCTACGTATTTATTGGGGGTTGTGTGGAAGTAGGGTGAATGTTTTCTGTGGGCTCCCCTCCCTCCTGGTGGCACACTTAATTTTTAGTTTGCCGGCATGTCCAAGATTATCCTACAGGTTCCTCAGCAGTGTGATTTGGCAAAAGTAGATTCTCTATTTGCAAACGGAAGCAGACCAGGAGCAGCTGTATCGGGCAGAGGTCAAGGGTCAACCTGGATCGAGCCGCCTGATTCCTTCCCAAAGCTCCCCACTGACACCCCATGTCTTGCTCCTGGGGTCAAGTTGTCAGCATAGAGCTACCCTCTCACCGGCCAGAAATCTTTCAGCCATTAGCAAAGCTGGCTTCCCTTCTTGGCCATTGCTACTCGTGGGGCATTCAAAGACCTGTTTTCCACATACTTGTGAGATGTTGTTGTTTTGTTTTTAACATTTGTGCTAATGAGCCTCACAAAACCACCTCTACCAATTAATACCAGCATCGCTTGGAGGACTTACTTTTGTTTGCCTGACTCTCCTAGACGCTGCCAGCCCGGAATATGGATTGTGTTCGGGCTAATGCCTATTCACAAAAGCCGGGCTGTCATCCCAAAGCCTCCTTCTATACTTGTCATTATCCATTGTGTTTCGGCTTGGTGATTTAAAGAAGAATGGCCTAAATCCAATACTGAATTAAAGCCGCCGTACTTCCTAAACACGGCTTGCCGTTCAATCGCTTAAATTTTTAGACAGCTGTGTCTCAGGGGTTGGTTGTAGTAGACCAAACTTTGCACTTGATGTATAAAACATGAGGATGCTAAAATGTTTTCCCAGTCGATGCCGTAAACTCAGTCCTTTTTTTTTTTAAAGGCTAGCTGAAATGATACGCCATTTCATTTTCTCAAAGATGCTTGGCATTTTGGCAATTCTTGAAGTGAAGGATATGCTCATTGGGGTATCAGATGGCACTATATAAAAAAACCTGAGTGATGGAGCTGCTGAAGGGGTAGAGCCACAACGCGGCGAGAAGGAGCTCTCTTCTACCAACGGAGATCATCACTCTTTCTCGCTCAGTTGGATCCATGTCAGCCTTTCTTCCTGCCCTCTGGAGGTGTTGGACTCCAGTTCCCACTCTCTGGTTGGGGATGATGGCAGATGTATTCCTACACATTTCAGAGCCAAAAGCTTGAGGGGGGCTGGTTCTGCCCCAATGGGTGTAGGTTTGTCCTTCATGGACCCTCCCCTCCCTCTCAGGTGTCCTCTTTCTCATTGCGTGTCATGAGCAAGTTGGTGCTTTTTGGATGGATTCTAGCATTGCCTGTAGAGCATAGACGCGGGAATACTCTTGATGGCTGAGTCCATCCCTCCTCTCCCGGCCCCAATTCTCCTGCTAACCAGTTCTGTGTTCTGGGATATTACAGCTGACGCCCTGGCATTAGTTCATTAAAAATAGGGCATGTGGAGGGGGTGGAGGTGGGAGGCTGTATTCAGAGCTTCTGCCTGCAAGGAATCGCCTTAGTTCACTGCGAGTAAATGAAGAAAAGCTTTCCTTCTATTTCTTTCGACTTCCACAGTGTCATCTGGTGATTTAAATATAGCAAGCAGAAAGTAGTACCCGGTGCAGACCAGCTTCTGTGCTCAATGGAAACGGTGGCATTTCTAGTGCTGATTCTCCGACTGCCTTGTATGTTGTGCCACTTCGTTCTCTCCTCCACTTTGCTCGTCAGGAGCCGTGCATTATTGATCCTGCCTGCTCCTTCCTGCCAGTACATGGATGGTGACACCCTCCCCAAAGAGGGAGGGAAGAAGAAGTCGTCCCTGGGATTCTCCCATGCATCCGGGGTTCTTGTGGTTGGTGTAACTTGGTGGGGGTCAGAGTGTCCGAAATTCAGTGCAATGGCCGTGGAGTTGCAACAGCTTCCGTTGTTGTTGTTTAGTCTAGTCGTGTCCGACTCTTCGTGACCCCACGGACCAGAGCATGCCAGGCCCTCCTGTCTTCCACTGCCTCCCGGAGTTGGGTCAAATTCTTGTTGGTATGAACGTTGGTATGAAATTCATGTTGGTATGAACAGCCTCCATAAGGGGCCAATATTACACAGACTCTCCTTACATTGGCTTGCTTTGGACCTCTCTTTCCATACTTCAGTCCCAAGGGTGTCCATAACCAGCTTACACACCTCAGACCTTAAGAGGATCCCAGTAGAACCAAACAAGGATGAACACAATCGAATGATAGATAAAGGTGCTATCAACAGAGCCAGCTAGATTAAAACAGCTCCTCAGATGGCCAGGCAACCAGTTAGGTCTTCACTGGGTCCCCGAAAGAACATCTCTGTGTGTCGGGTGAGCCCTCAGTGCCACGAGGACATGGCAAAAATGGGTCTGGTCCCCCCACCCCTCTCACCCCGGTTTGACTTGGCAGGCCATTGCCACGGAATGAGTTCTGCCTGTGCAGCAAAATATGCTGGGGGTTCAGGAAAGAAAGGAGCCGTAAACAAGGTACTTAACAGTCAGTGCTGTTTCTGCCAGCTCTAGAAGTGCATAATTGGACCCTCGATAAATTGTAGGAACAAACAAAAAAAAAACCCAACCTGAAGGAACATAACCAATGTAAAAATGCATTTATGTAAAGGTCTGTGTTTTGTAGTAAAGGACGTGAAGCACAGGCAATAAGAGGAGAGAGACACCCACCAGGAAGGGCTTGTGGGGTGCCATTTGGGGCCTTTTTACCCCCCTCCCCATGAGACCTTGCAGGAGTCGAATGGTTCAGAAACAACTCAGGGCAAGCCTAGTGGAAACCTGGGAAGTGGGAGTCTCCAGACAACCCCCCCCCCCAATCTTCCTGCCTTTTTCCTTGACCTTAACCTGTGCTTGAATGCAGCCTCATGTAATGCCTTGTTTTTAAACTTTCCAGCTTGTGAAGCCCCTATTTGAGCTGAAATTCGGATGTGTCTTGTCCTGTACACCTGCATGCTTGTTTTTCCTTGTTCGGCTCTAGCGCGGCTTCGCTCTCTTTTCTCCCGCACACCGCCAGCCCCAACTCTTCCTCTACAGCGCCGTGAAGTGACAAGCCCAATGGAGTTAGCTTGCAGTTTTCTGCACGTCGCCTACTATTTTTAGCCCAATAATGGTAGTGCTTGTGTGTGTTTGTCTTTCCTCCCTACTCAGGCTTCTCGTAAAGCTTCTCGTTAGTGACGTCCAATACAGTTAATGGTTGTCTTCTCAAGAGTATGGTTTTTATAAGGAGGGCTGGTGTGTGGCAGCCGCTGAAACATCTTTGGGCAGTGATTTACGTCGCTGTGTTTTCACGAAGGAACAGCTTCATTCAAACAGAAGCATGGCCAGGTGGTTGGCTGACTGTTGTTTCATCAGATCCTCTGGCACATTCAGCAAAACCAGTGTTCCTGTTCCAATCCTTTTAAAAGACGAGTAGCCATCTTTCCCTACCCCTGATGCACCTCCAAGCCAGCAAAGTCGCTGTGTGCGCAGTTGTTGAAACAAAGTTCCCTGCTATTGACTGTTTGCATTGTGAGCCACGTTGAGCGTAATGTCTCTCTGAGTACCTGATGTATACATTAATGTTTAATCCAAAATCAGCAGCTAATTAAAAATACCAGTCTTTAATCAAACAGCATCTTTTATGTAAGAATGCTCTGTATTGCTTAACATTTCTTCTTTCTAAAAAGCAATCAAGAAGTACCTAGTTCAGTAATACCAACATGGGGCAGAAGCAAGAAAGGAAAAGAGAGAGAGAGAGAGATGCAGGAAGAGGTGAAAAGGTTCAGAAGCTAGGCTAGGCATTTTTGCTGTGACATCTGTGATTTGACTTCTCAGTTTGGGGGTTGGTTTAGGCATCTGGCTGCAGAGTCAGAGTTTGGGGGATTGGATTCCCCACTGGGTCTGCTTGACAGGCCAGGCTAGATGACCGAAAAGGTCTCTTCCAGCAATGCAGTTCCAAGATTATTCTGCAAGGTTTCAGGCTGAACAAGTCACTGGTCAGTAAGCCAGGTATCCAGTACACCTAACAATGCTCAGCCCTTCTGTTTCTCCTGCCTTTTTTGTTTGTTTTTTGTACCGCCTGGCTTGACAAAAAGAGCTTTCCAGAAAGCTTGCACACTTCTGTGCATTTGTTTCGGTCCTTACAAAAACCATTGTCCAACTGTGGATTCTGTTTTGTTTTGTTTCCAGCACGGACCAAGACAGTTCCTGTTGCTTGATTTCTACTAAGGGATAAATGTATGAAGACATTTCACTGGGCAACGATCCACAATGTTAAGAGCAGTATTTTGTAAAATAAGATTGTATTACTTGCTTGGTTAAATGCACATGATGAGCTTTGATTTCCTAAAGGCCTCGAAGTATTAATATGGGGCTGAATCCATAGGTGGATCCCCAGTAAAACAGACCCAGTGGCTGAACATCCTGTTGAGCAAGTATGCTTGTACAACTTGCTTTTTACGCAAGTGCCAGCTCCAATTGCATCAAGATGGAAGCATTATGCAGAGCCCACTTCCATGGGTGCATTGAGCAGTCCTTGTTGTGTCGGCATTCTGTCTGGCAGATCTACGGAAGTGACACTTCATGTTACACAAAGACAAATACTGTAGGATTCTGGCTGATGAATCTATGAGAATCACCTTAGTTTTCCAATAACTAAACCTCCAAGGGTGGGGTGGAGGTCTAATCTGTTGGATTTGGCTCAATGGGAAAAGTGCATATAATTGCCCAGCACTGATTCATCTCAATGAAAAGGAACATGGGTGGGAGGTTGAAATGGAAGCAGAGACGTGTGGCAGCCATAAGCTGGGGCAGATGGAGGTCAGTGCTGTTCAGTGTGAAGAACAGTGAGAGAGTATTATTAGAAAATGAAATTGGCAAATCAGGGTTAGTTTCAACCCCTGTGTGCAGTCACCTATAGTTGTGTAGACATGTTTTCATGTACCAACTTCTCCAGTAGGCTATTCATTTGCTGCTTTCTTGGGATCTTTGGTGTTTTCCATCTTGACCCAACCCCTGTGAGGTAACGAAATGAGCAGTTGTTGATTGACTTGCCTTCTGTTCTCCTTTTTGTGCCTTCAGGTGATGGACAGAACTTGGTGACAGAAGACGTGACCGTCATCGAAGGCGATGTGGCCACCATCAGCTGCAGAGTCAAAAACAGCGACGACTCCGTGATTCAGCTCTTGAATCCCAACAGACAGACGATTTATTTCAGAGATTTCCGGCGTGAGTTATGTGTCGTTGGTGGCCAATCTTGATCAAAAAAGATACTGAATCCTTCTTTTTTTAAATTTGATGTTAGATGTGTGAAGGCTTTAGTCTTCTCTTCTGTAGGTTGGCAGAGGCAGCCAGTCATAATTGTTTCCCTTTAATTAAAAGCCTTGATGTGGTCTCATTTAAGAGTCAGGCTATCTTTCAATGTGATAGCAATTGATTATAGTTGTTTACTCTGAATTACAACTAAATGCCGAAATCTTTAGCCAAAATAAAAACCCTGAATCGGGCAAAACAGGACGGGCGCCACATTGGATTCAGGAATGGTTGGTTGTCCCTCTTTGGAGGGTGAAACCTTAAAGCCAGACCTTCCTTAATTCCGCGGCAACATCTACAGCTGCCCAAGATGCAATAAAGCCTTTGTGGTGCATCTAGAAACTTAACTAGTAGAAGATATTGCTAATTTCAGACTGGGTGACCTTTGGTTCTTCACCTAACTTCTAGGTGGGAAGCCTGCCTTCTTTCTTGCTAAATTAACACAACAGTGTAGTATGTGCAGGTACAAATCGCATGGCCCCTGCTGAACTGCTTTTAATGGACTTTCCAATTCTCAAAGAGATGGTTTGCGTAGCGGTCATCAATTTGCTAAAGAATTCCTGCCGTTATTTGCTCTGTTTTGTTGTTGTTTTTAGCAGAAGGCAAATAGGCTATATGACTACAATTATCATTATATGGTACAGGGCATTTCCTTTGGTTAATGATACTAATTGGCAAGTAGCTGTGTTGTTTTGATCCATATGGTAACAAAACTAGTCCAAACAGCAAGATGGAGCAAAAGAGGGTGATGCCCCCTGCTGTGTGTCAGTGTCGTTGTCACCTCTCCAGGCTTTTTCTTTTTAATGTTTTGTGTGCATCCTAGGGGAAGGTGCGAGGGTGATGCTCCCAGTGCGCAGCGTCTGCCTTGTGCCTTGGAGTTTCCCATTCTGTGTCTCTTCCACAGCTCTGAAAGACAGCAGGTTTCAGTTGGTGAATTTCTCCAGCAGCGAGCTGAGAGTGTCGCTCACCAACGTCTCCATTTCGGACGAAGGAAGGTACTTTTGCCAACTGTACACGGACCCCCCGCAGGAATACTACATGACGATCACGGTTCTCGGTAAGAGCCGGCTTCGGCTTATTTGGAGAGCAGAAGGCAGGAGGGATGTGAAAGCTAGGCTAGGTTCTTGGACGTTTTCAGTAGCAGCATCGCCTTCAGCTCAAGCCCTGAAACCCAAGGTTTCCTGCTGCGTGCCATTCCTTGTTTTGTTATCCAAAGACCCTGGCAATACCTCTCCAGGCCTTTGGGTCAGAAGGGCAGGATGGGAACCCTTGCGGGTTGTTGTTGTTTTTTTAAAAAGAAATGCTTATAATCCACGGAACAGGGAGAAGTCAGGATGTAAGTTGCTGCATCTCTAAAAGCAAACTCTGCACTGCTCCCTTGGTACATTCCAGATTTCTCTTCTTATTTTATTGATTGATTTATCCATCAGTTTAATTTATGTACTGCCCCATTCACGCTGAAGGGCTATTCTGGGCAATGTACAAACAGTTCAAACAGGACTACAACAAAACAATGCACTAAACACTAAAAATAATATACCACTAACACACAAAGTCTAAGGACTGGAAAATGTTTGTATCACATCTTGAGTGTGTGGGACAGGAAGGGGCAAAGTCTTGAAGGGGAGCTCTTGTCATGGCCGGTTCTTCTAGAAGAAGAAGCTGCCTTGAGCATCGCTTTCACTTCTCCAGGGCTCTCGCTGTGTCGTGCCCCCACCCCCCCCAAGACCTTGACATTTGCCTCCCGCAAGCCACACTGTCATCAAAACATAATCTACAAGTTAAATATATTTGCCAGTTAAGGGAATCAGCGGTCCTCGCTCCTTTGTTCTGAGCTTCTATGTTTGCTTGAATAAATCTTAGACAATATAATAAAGGTCAAGTACAGTTGCTTATTTGTTGTGGTCTCCGATGCAAATGTAAAAATCAAGGATTATGTACATCTGCAGGCTGTTCCACCTCTTGACACAGTGATGATATCTCTGCATGCTTAATTGTAGTCAAGAGAACCTTGAACGTAATCTCCCTTTCTTCCTTCCTTCCTTCCTCCTCCTCCTTCCCTCCCTTCCCCTTCCTTCCTTCCTTCCTTCCTTCCTTCCTTCCTCCCTCCCTCCCTCCCTCCCTCCCTCCCTCCCTCCCTTCCTTCCTTCCTTCCTTCCTTCCTTCCTCCCTCCCTCCCTCCCTCCCTCCCTCCCTTCCTTCCTTCCTTCCTTCCTTCTTTCCTTCCTCCCTTCCTCCCTTCCTCCCTTCCTTCTATCCATCATCAGCTCCTTCCTTCCTTCCTTCCTTCCTTCCTTCCTTCCTTCCTTCCTTCCTTCCTTCCTTCCTTCCTTCCTTCCTTCCTTCCTTCCTTCCTTCCTTCCTTCTATCCATCATCAGCTCCTTCCTTCCTTCCTTCCTTCCTTCCTTCCTTCCTTCCTCCCTCCTTCCTCCTTTCCCCTCCCTTCCTTTCCTTCCTTTCTGGAGGACATGCAACCTAAATCTCAAGGCTACACCCATCCGCTACCTTCTTCACGCACGACATGGCGATCTAACAAGGTCCACCCCTTTCTCCTCCTCCAAGATCACCAGAGGGATCCTGGTGTATGAGTGTCATTTTAGTACTTGTGGCCCCAAGGATCTCAGCACATGCATAATTGCAGGATTAGCCCACTTTCCAGGAAGCCTGGCTCTCCCCCACCCTCCCATCCGTGGCTTCCCAAGATTCCGGTAGGAGACAAGCCTGGATCGCCACAAGTCATCACGGTGTGAGATCACACTTGCTGATTAGTTCCAGAAGTTCTCCTTTCTTGCTCCTTTCCCCTCCCGCAGTTTAATGAGATTCCATTCTTAGTATGTCATTACACATTGAAAAGGTATTTAAAATTATCTGGAAGTATGAATTTCAAGTTCAGCTCCCTTCGCTGCTGAGGGTTCTTTCTCAGCGCTGCTGCATTATGATTCCCTTTTTTTCTCATGTAACCCAAACTAGATATTTAGTAGGTGTGTGTTCAGTTCTGCGGAGAGATTTCAGCAGATACTGGCCTGTTTAATCCCCCTCTGCCTGGCAGAAGGAATCTGGTGGAGGAAGGAGCCGACCAGCAGCCTTTGCATGAGCCGCCGGCATCCCTCACTCGGGTTGAGTATCTGGCCTGCACAGATACTGGCCAATAGCCCCTGAATTCCTGGTTAGGTGCTGCCAGAGGCCCCCAGGGAGCACTTGTATTTTTCCTGTCTTGTTCCCACAGGGTTGAAAAACATGCCCCCTCCTTTGCGCCTCGAGGAGAAGCAGTGAATTCACGTTGCCACCTGATACGTTTCATACACACTTCTTCATCAAAAACACCACTTATTAGTCATACTTGAGTCACCCAACTGCTTAATCAGAATAATCAGAGGAAAATAAATAAAAATGTGTGCCTAAGAATAAATCTCTCTTCTAAAGCTCCATTTAATGCTGACATACTTGTAGTTGCCTGGATCGCTCACGGTGGGACAGAATATTTGCCGTTCTGTCTATCCCTCAAGCCTGCCACCTTTTTTGGGGTGGCCGGGAGGGGGGGCACGCAATGCAATGCCATTGCAGCCGCCTGGGGGGGAAGGAAGTGGGGCTGCCTTTATCGTTGTATCCCTGAAGGGTGCCTTCTTGATGAGTGCAGCCTGCCGGATATTGGAGTTGGCCCATGTGACAGACAGAGGAGGCCAACGCAAGGCGGTGTGGAAGGGAAAGGGCCTCTGTGAGCATAACAACACTTGGGGGGAGGCTATGGTCAGCTTTTCGCCTCTGGTCTGTCTGTCTCCTCCTCTGGTCTACACGGGGGGGGGGGGAAGGCTCATCCCTCCATCCTCGCTTCTGTATCCGTGCGCAGCTCCCTGACCTGCCTTGTTTCCGATGTTGCTTCCTTCCAGTGCCCCCTCGCAACCTGAGGATCGAATACCAGAAGGAGACGGCGTTGGAAGGAGAGGAGATCGAGCTGAACTGCACGGCCATGGCCAGCCGACCGGTGACGACGATCAGATGGTTCAAAGGCAGCAAGCCGCTCCTTGGTAGACCAGCCCTCCTAAATCCATTGAAGGGGAAAGGGGGTGGGCGAGGAGGGCGCCTTCTGGAGGGCAGATCCCTGCTCTTCGACTTTGGCCGCGTCGAGGCAGAAAGCCCGCGGCGGGCCTCCCACTTGCGCATCCGGTCGCCCCCCCCACGTGTGACCGAAAGGAGCTATGCCTGTCCTCCCCAAGTTCGTTTGGGCGAAGCTGCACGAGGGCCGCTCCACTGCGTCTCCCACCCACTCCTTGTGTCGTTTCCAGCGCCCAAAGGGACCCTACCGGCCGCTGACGAAAGGTTTTCAAAACAGTTAGAGTAGTGATATGCCACTGAGTCGATTCTGACTTCTGGCGATCCTTTTCAAGGTTTCACAGGTAGAGATGGCTCAGGGGTGGTTTCCCATTCCTTTCTTCCGGGGGGAGGAAGACCTGTGTAATTTTTAAGCGTGTTTGGGGTCTGTTTCCTCCCCCGTCCCATCCTCACGCCCCTCTTATTCTCAGCTGGCTGTTACAGAAACCAGCTCCCCTTCCGGGTTTTTTTTGTCACAAAGGCTCCTCTCCATCCAGTGCTCTCGGGGAGCCCCTCCTTGTGCTGCTGCCGCCGGTGTTTTCCTGGCTCCAGTGGCAGCAAGGACTGTGCATCATCCACCCTTTTCCCTCGACCTCTGTAGCGACCCAGGATCACCCTCTACACGGGGGACGCCAGCCACCCTGGATCTTGGAGGCTCCCAAGCTGCTTAAAAGGGTTGTGCTGACTTGCTGGTTCCTAGAACCGTTCGTAGGTAACAGAATCCCTGCCCACGATCCATATTGCCTCCGGGTTGCTTGACAAACAAAGAAGTTTTGGATCAATCTACTTATTTGAGGATTTATACCCTGCAGTTCAGCCTGATGGCTGCTCGGGGGGGGGGGGCTCGCAGCTGAATTAGAGCACAAGCAAAGGACGGCTGCTCAAAATAAAACACCAAGGAGCCCCTTTTGCAGCTCGGCGAAATGACAGGCCAGCAGGAGGGGCCCTGGCCTGCCCTCGCCTCTGGTCTGGTCACCCAGCTCGAGAGAGGAAGAGAGAGACTCTTTTGGCACATAAAGCTGCCTTTTAGTTTCTGCTACCAGCCCTCCCTTCGCCAGAAAGTGAGCAGCTCCATAGGCAAGCAAGCAAGCAGCTCTTTAATCATCATCACCTTAGAACTGCAGAACTTAAAGGGACCCTCTGGATCAGGGAGTCCAGCCCCTCTCAAGGAGGCCCCGTGGGGGAATCGAACTCCCAGCTGCTAGCTCTGAAGCCAGAGACCGCAACCATGGAGCGCTCTCTCTCTCTCTCTCTCTCTCTCTCTCTCTCTCTCTCTCTCTGCCTCTGATGCTTCTCATTTGCTTCCACCTTCTTTCCCTCTAAAGAAGGGAAAGGCCAGACGGAGTCACCCCAGAGGCAGCCTGTCCTCCCTCTGACTTAGGAGGTGGTTTTGGCCCCTGGCCTGGAGCCCCCCAGGTGTGTCGGGGGGGGAGGCTGCAGGCCAGGTCCCCGCGAGCCGGTGGCTCGTCCCAAATTCTTGGGGGGCCTCCCCGCTCCTCTCTCTCCTCTCCTTGGCCTTTCCTGCCGGCTCCCTTTCGACGGGCGAGCTCCACAGGGTGCCTCTGCCCGCCCCCCCCCCCGCCCGCTGCCGCTGCCTTTTGTTGGTTTTCGGCAGTACCACTGTTTAAATATTTTAATTACTGCTTTTAATTATGTAAATCCGCAGAGTCACTTTCCCTCTTAATTATTGATGATGGCTTTTGGCAGTGGCAATGGAGGATGAGGGTGGAGTATTTCTGGCTCCATTGACTTAAGGGTTTGGAAGGCGTCCTGGAGTTCCTAATCCGTGCGGCCGATTGCCGTAGATCCGTGTTGAGCGACGAAGGGGCCTCCCCGCCTCCTCTTTTCTCGTTGCATCTGAAGCCAGGGAGAGACGGCATGCTCAGATGCTTCCTCGCCTTCCCCGTCCCTTGAAGCAGGTCTTTGCCAGCTCGGTTCCGTTACAAAACGGTTTGGCTTCCCCTCACACACACACACACACACACACACACACACACACCAACGTAACCAGCTAAGTGTTTCCTGGACTAAATACCAGGCCAGGAAGCGGCTACCTCTCTCGGCCACCTTTGGCAACGGAGACCCGCCTTCAGATGTGCCGGCAGGGAAGCTTCCCACCAGCCGGGAAGAGCTGGCCCATCAGTTTCCCAGCAGCGCTTCCAGTTGGCGAGACAAGAAGGAATCTTTGTCAGCTACGGTCTTCCGTTCCCAGAAGGGGTGCAGTTGGCCTTTCAGATGCCGGCAGAGTCTTACCATCAAGGAAATAAAAGCAGGGGTGCAGAAGGCTTCAGCGGCTGCAGGGGGAATAGCTAGGCTCAGAAGAAGAGCAAAGGGGCCACTTGGGGGCGGGAGGCTGGGCAGGAGTTTTCTGAATAGGTGGGCAGATTAACCCAAAAAAATTTTAATTTTTAATTTTTTGCAAAAATGGGAAGAACAGACAGGGACCCGAGACGTTCTGCATTAGAAGTGTACAAAGGTTGTGGCATTTGCTTCTGAGTTAAATCCTCCACAAATGGGGCGTCGTAGGCCTGGCGTCTGAAGGATTGGTCCTCCCACTCACCTCCTGCTTTGCTTTCCCTCTTGTTGTTGTTGTTGTTTTTCCCTCTCTTCAGCCGGCAAAACCGAAGTGGAGCAGTGGTCAGACATGTACACGGTGACCAGCCAGCTTTCGTTGAAGGTCAAGCGGGAGGACGATGGCGTCCCTGTGGTCTGCCAGGCCGACCATCCTGCTGTCAAAGACATGCAAGCCAAGTACTACCTAGAAGTGCTGTGTGAGTACCAGAAGCGCAACCCTTTGGAGAAGCCGCTTGGCGGAGAAGAGGATGGGCGGCCTCCGTTAGGCAACGATGCTCGCGGGTTTCCCGCTCCCCCTCATTCTACTAGACCTGGCGGTCAAAGTTCATTTTATTGATTGATTTATTACATGTGGAGTGTTCCTTTTTCTTGATTCAGGGCTTCAAGGTAGCTTAAAACATGGTATGGAAGGCAGCAGGCACGTATATTGAAATAATCTACAAAACATAATAATGAAGGATTGTTAGACTTAAAATGATTTAAAACAAAATCTGCCAAGCACCTTGGTGGCCCCTAAGCCCCACAGTGGCGAGCAGCCTCTTCCTGTGGTTTCACGTATAGGCTGATTAGAATGGGGGCTAGGACTGAACCCCCCCCCGAAGGGGGGACCCTCTCCCCCAGCCAAACATGAGGCCGTCAGACAGGAACTATATACAAGCACCAGCTTCTGAGGTCAAGCAAGACCTGGAGCCCCTGCAGGTCCATGTGGTGAGGTTGACCCAGAAGGATACCTTGATTCCTGGTGTTTCAAACCAGCGAAGGACCTGAAACAACCAAGCAAGGACAGGATCCTCTGCCAAGTTCCTATGCAGGTCTCCCTTCAAGGTGCTGTGAAGGCAGAAAGTTGTAGGTAGCTATGAGGCAGGATTGAAACGGCAACCCACTTACAGATGGTAGCCTAGGTCAGAGTCCCTGAAAAGTCTTGGTTGGCCCCCTTTTTTTTTTTGATCCCTGCTCTGCAGCAGGTCTGAATTTGGGACTGGGTTCAGTCTGGAGTGTGAGCAGCCACCGCACAAGGACCTTACTCAGGATGGGCATGATCCCTCCCTCCCACTCACTCTCGCTCTTGTCTCAGTTGTGGAGGTTGGCTAGCATCATGACCTCTCTCTCTCTCTGCCGCCTCTTACTGGGCAGATGACCAGTCCATCTTCGATCAAGGCCCAGCCAGGCAGTCTCTGACGTTCCTCATCCAGAAATGTATCTACCACCTCTTCCGTGTTTTGCCCTGATCTTCTCTTGAATGCTGTGTCCAAGTA
The DNA here is from genome assembly GCF_051106095.1 of Pogona vitticeps. Taxonomy (NCBI): domain Eukaryota; kingdom Metazoa; phylum Chordata; class Lepidosauria; order Squamata; family Agamidae; genus Pogona; species Pogona vitticeps. The sequence goes on along the minus strand of NC_135790.1, from coordinate 28,815,637 downwards.
GAGGGTTTTGTCATTGGCAAATCAACATGCCTGAGATAGGGGCGCTTATGTTTCTTCATCAGCAGCTCCGTTTCTTTTCACTCTCCCATCCGATGAAATATGTCTTTGTCCGTCCATGGGACGGGAAGGATTCTGCCGCAGGTCCGTGTGATCTCACAGAATCAGGCCGTACCGAAACAGGGATAACGCAATGGCAGATCCCGCCCGATGACTGGACGGTTTTGAGCCTTACAGCGGTGCTTTCTGATTTCAGGTGTTAGAGAACCAGAAGGTGGTCCAGGGCTCTGGCAAGGGGTGGGTGTGAGCACTTTGCTGTGTGGTGTTTGCATCGGAACCATGCCCAGATTCACAGGCATCTCCTATGCCTCAGGAACACAGCTGGAAGGGGTTGGCATTGGAGGGGGCAGGATGGCACCCACCCAGCAGGATGTTTCTCAGAGGCCTGAGATCTTCTCCAAGTAAGGAGAGGCGGCAGTTAACCAGACAGCGGTTCTCTAATGCCTCGCCATTTTCGTGAAGGAGCAGAGATGAAGCAGGACACTCCGGAAGTGATTCAGAATGCCTTCAGTATATGCAGCTCAACCGTAACGTTACACAAGGAGCTGCTCTCTTCTCTCCCCCTCCCCCGCCCCTCAACTCGTGTTAATTTATTTCTTCTACTTCATTATGTTGTTCCATTATGAGCATTCTGCTTACAATTTTCATATTGCATGAAAGTATTGGGGACGTAATGGGAAAACAGGAAACATCAGATACGACCTAAATTGGCAGATTGTGGCGGTCCCGCTACTGTGCTAATGTGTAATTCATTTATGCAAACTTAATGTCCATTAACATTTCTTGTAGAGCTCCATTAGCTTTAATAATACATTAGCACCTTTGTGAGGGCTGACCGAAGAAGCTTAACCATGGGGGGGAAGC